>NC_136065.1:2107561032-2108047848 GCF_964261635.1 Lissotriton helveticus
AACTTAAGACTAAATTACTACTATTTGGTATTCACAGAATGCACTTACTACTTTCGGGATTCACTGAGTGAACTTACTACTTTCGGGATTCACAGAATAAACTTACTACTTTCGGTATTCACAGAATAGATTTAAGACTACTAACTCTAAGTCCGAACTAGAGCCGGAAATTCCGGCCCGGAGGCGGAGCTTCCGGCGTGGGGCGGAGCTTCTGGCCCGGAGGCGGAGCTTCCGGCCCGGAGTCGGAGCTTGCGGCCCAGAGGTGGAGATTTCAGCCATGGCTAAAATGGCTAGTGGGTTATTAAACCTACAATGCTGACTCAAGCTATGCATTCATCCACACTACCTACGCCCTGTGTTGACTCCCCAGACCAGGCCTGCTTTCTTTCAGGTCTGGTGTGTCATCTAATGCCATTTGTGCTCCCTTGCTCTGTGGGCAGCAAGGGGCCCTTGTAGGGAAATTAAGCCCTGACTTGCCACCCTACCGGCTAAGGAATACATAAAGGCTTGTTTTGTGTGGTGTTTTGGTCATTTCGTTTCACACGGTAGTATATTTTGGCCGTGAACCTTCGTGTGTGTAGTTTGTCACAGAGGTGAGTTTCATAAGTTGTGGGTTAGGTTTTGAAATTGAATCTGGTTTGTGATTTGCATTGTTTTAAAAAAATAATCTTAGTATTGTCTGTAGATTTTATCGCTTTAAACCCTTGTGTTATGTTCATTGTGCCTGCTGAAAGACTGAGGTAGGCATTCGGACTGACATCTGAGTGACTCATTTGCCTTCAAAGTTGCTAAGATCTGTTACTTGGAGCCTTCCTAAATTCATTCACTTCATACATGCACTTGCGGTGGCAGGACTGTTCCTGCCCTTGGGCCAAAGCTGTGGAATAGACTTCTGTCTGGACTTTTTTGTTAATGTGGATCAAGCAAAGAGTGTTATAAGTCTTTTTTTCTTTTTGCTGAGTGTTCTCTGTTCTAAATGTTGTTTTCTCTTGTGTAATTTTGTCCTTGCATCTTATCTTAGTGACTTGAGGTCTACAGATGACAGTTTGCTTTATAAATAAAATAAATTGGAAAAAATCATGTTGTTTTCTTAGCAAATTTTGTGCTTAGCCAAAAACAAAAAATACAAAGTATTGCCAAAGCCAATCAGCCTGGGTTCTCCCAAGCAACCCTTTCTGAATCCATCCCTCATGTATCCCAAACCGTTTTTTACTACTATGATTTCCCTAATTACTTTCTAGAGACTTGTCCTTCCTCCATCTACTCATCGAGAGCCTCATCTTACTACTATGATCTCCTAAATAATACTTTCTAGACTGTCCCCTCTTCTATCCCTCCATTATCCTATTCAATCCAATTAACAGACTCACATGTCAACCACTCAAATTTACAGATATTTCCTTTCACTAACCCACCACTAATCCTCTTTGAGTTCCGGAGCAGCGTGCTGCTCGCCGAAAAGCACTTTGACACCTCATCAGGGGTCTTACTACTTTGATCTCCCAAATAAAACCTTTTAGACTCTTCCCTCTTCTATCTCTCCATTATCCTATTCAAACCAACTAACAGACTCACATTTCTGCACTCAAATAACACATTTTCCCCTATTTCAAAATAAAGGTGGAATGGTGCATCCACAGAAAAAATCTGCAAATCTTCAAGTATGTTTTTAGAAAAAATATTCTTTTATTTAATTTTACTATTCAAATATACGGTCCAGCAACCAAAGCATACAGCCAACGCATTTCGTTCAATATAAATTTAATTTAATCAGGGCTTGTTAATCTTGTTCTGCATTCGTTTTCACTCCTTGAGCTGATATCAGTAATGTATAGTAGGCCATGTGTGGTCTTCATCATTCAATTATTCGTTATTTCCTATGGCAAGTCTGGCAGGCTCCAAAAGTAGAATCTAATGGAAACAGGGGTATTGATATCCCCCAAATGATACCCGGATCCGTATTGTGGCTCGCTGTTTGTGTCCTGCCATATTGACCGATTTCCCTATACTATCCCACCACTAATCCTTTTTGGGTCCCAGAGTAGCGTGCTACTCGTCGAAAAGCACTTCAACGCCTCCTCAGGGGTATTAAGCGCTATATAAATACAATTACATTTTATAAGTAACTTCATGTATCCTGTTTATCTTCTAAATCTCATTGATCTACAAACTTAATTGCTCCTCCTTGACCCTCACTCTCCTACGCACTAAAGGTCCGTTGAAGTAGGTCCCCTGCAGTGACCGTTTAGATATTGACGTCGAGTCAACAAAAAAAGAGGGTAGGAATGGCGACTTACTGCTCCCTTCCACCCGAGAGACATGGCTGCCTTGATCCACCATTCAACCCTCAGTGACCGCCTGTCTACTGATGAAGAGCCATTTGGAAGGGAAAGAGAGGCATTGATTAACAGTGCTCTAAGAACTTGTAAAACATCTCTCCCTGCTGCTTCCTTCAAGGCCCAGATGCCAAGGATTGCAAGGACAGTGCCAGGTATGTAGATTGTCATCTCTGATGACATCTGATTGATGCTCACAGCACCACTAACCACAGACACTGTTTGTTGTTGTGTATGAAAGGCTGCTTCAATATGGTAGGTCAAAGACAAGTTTAACAGTAAGCTGTTCTCTCAAAACCCTAAAGCCACGACTAACACATGTTTTCAGCTAACACTTGCCACCTTCCTTTAGATCCAAAGCATCCCTTACCAGGCGCCGGTCAGCGTGAATTGCATATTATAGATTGGTATAGCCCTGTTACTTACTGGCAGGGAGCAAGTCCTAAAATAAAGTGGAGGAGATTAACCAAGGTTGGCAGTATGCAAATGACATCATGACACTTGACCTCACTTCCTGTGAATTCACTGTGCATAACATCACATGTGGATTGCAGGAAGTGGCATCACACCCCATGACCTCATATGAAGGGGCATCACAAAATGTGACATCAGATCTGAAGACCTCAAAAACATGTTTAGCAGGTCTTTCATAAGTACATGTGAGCTCATTATAATATTTGACAAATTAGATTTTACGTCGGAGTTGTGCAAAAAAGAATAACGCAACCCCTACGCAAAATATGTGCCTTAACTTGTACCTTAATTTTTTTAACTCTGCCACAAAAAAAATTGGCAACAATGAGAAATGTGGCATTAAATCTATTCTGCCTAATTACATGCAAAGTCTTCATTTTTAAATATCATATATATGGGGTTAAGGAACCTGCTGCAGAGATCTTTGTGTGCCAACTATATCATTATTATTATTTGGAATCTTGTATAGCGCGTGGTTACCCTAGGGCATCCCAGCGCTCGTTCATAGCTCAGAAGCAGAGGGGGGAAGGACAGCCTCTAGGCGGGGAATAGATGGGTCTTAAGCAACTTTCGAAATCGCATCATGCTGGTTTCTGTCCGTAAGTGCATGGGCAGCGCATTCCATAACTTAGACACATTTACAGAAAATCTTCTTCCGCCCGTCCGGGCTCTTTTTACTCTGGCCACCTGTACCAGGGATTTGTGGTCAGAGCGTAGTGCTCTAGTAGCCTTATAAGGGAGCACCATGTTCTCTAAGATGGGAGGACCTCTCCCACTCAGGATTTTATGGGCTGTACAAAGGGATTTAAATGTTATCCTCTCCCTCACAGGAAGCCAATGCAAAGCTCTTAGTGCTGGTTCTGCTGACTGTCTCCTGGGCACATTGAGCAGCAGACTTGCTGCTGCGTTCTGCACCAGCTGAAGTTTGTTGAGGGTTGCCTCCGGCGCGCCCCAAAAAAAGCGCATTACTATAGTCTAACCTCGAAACAATCAACCCCTGGATGAGGAGTTTCCTCGAGGTCGCCGGAAGCAGAGGTAGTATCTTGCGGGCTGATCGCAGCAAAGCAAAGCAGACTCCAGCAGTTTTCTTTGCGTGGGTCTTGAAAGACAGATCTTGTTCAAGCCACACGCCTAGGCTTTTTATCTCTTTTTTGGGAGTTGGAGACTCGCCAAGGCAACTTGGCCAGCTACCTGGCGGCAAAGAAGGCCCCGAATGTCCAAGTACCATCAGCTCTGTTTTAGAACCATTTAATTTTAATGCTGAGTTACCCATCCAAGCATAGACCTTTGACAGGCAGGAGTGCAGGCGCTCCGGATAATCTCCCCGTTGGGAGAGGGCCACTACCAACTGGGTATCATCAGCATAGCTAATGATTTTGATACCCAGTGGCGCCACCACATCCTCCAATGGTGCCATATATACATTAAACAATGTGGGGCTCAGGGAAGAACCCTGAGGCACACCACATTGCAGGGGAATGGGGGCAGATTGTGCATTCCCTTCCCAAACTTGGTAAGTTCGCTGATGGAGAAACGACGCAAGCCACTTCAGAGCCAGACCCGTCAGGCCCACCTCTGACAGTCGTTGGAGTAGCACCTGATGGTTCACGGTGTCAAAAGCCACACTGAGGTCCAGGAGGATCACTGCCACTGATCCTCCTGAATCCAAAATGCTCCTGGCTTCTTCCACGACTGCCAGAAGGGCGGTGTCAGTGCCTTGGCCCGGCCTGAATCCTGTTTGGGAAGTCCGTAACAAGCCATTAGACTCCAAAAAGTGTGACAATTGCCTGTTAACCAGTTTCTCCGTGATCTTACCAAACCCGGGTAGCAAGGAGATCGGTCTGAAATTCGCCAGGTCTGATGAATCTAGACCGGGCTTTTTCAAAAGGGCCTTTACGACAGCTTTTTTCCAGCTCGGGGGAACCAACCCTTGTGCAAAGGATGCATTGATGAGATCTGTTACTGGTTCCACAATGGTCGTTGTTATCACCTTAAGATATTTCATCAGGACCGGATCTCTCGGTGAGCCACTCTTCATCGCACCAAGAACCTTGTGGACTTCATCAGCGGTCACTGAGCTAAAGGCAACGAGCTTAATCTGAGGGTCGTGTCGCTGTTCACCTAAATCCACTTGCTGAACTGGTGGAAGGGAATTTACGATATTTTCTACCTTACTATGAAAGTAGTTAGCCAGTTCCATACATTTCTTTTGGGGGCTCTCATGGCTCACTGGCGGTTCCGGAGTTTTCAACAAATCTCTAAAAACTTTGAATGATTCTCTTGAAGAATTAGCCGAATTGCTAATCTTCTCCTCGAAGAACTTGGCTTTGGCATCCCGGATAGCGGCTTTGTATCCTCTCATTGCCGTACGATATTCATTCCGGGTTGCCTCACCCCGATCCTTTCTCCAAATCCTCTCTAGCCTTTTACAACCTTTCCTGAGAGTTCTCAACCTTTGAGAATACCAGGGGGCCGATCCCACTCTTTTCTCCCTCTTTAGCTGTTTCTTTCTCGGCAGAATAGCATCTAGGGACCTATTTAGCCAATTTTCCAGATTTATATCAGCAACAAGTGGATCTAACCCCGGGGGCGGGCGAGTGTCCTCTAGATTGGCGATCCAGCGCTCTACTGGTAACCTGGACCAAGCCCTGTCAACCAGATAGGTCCTAGGAATTGTTGCATCCGTTACGTCGAACTGCCACTTAAACGGAACCAAGAAGTGGTCAGACCACGGCAGAGCTAAAGAAACCACGGCTTCGATCCTATCCATGTTTGAAAAGACTGGGTCCAATAAGTGACCCTTACAATGCGTAGCCCCTGAATTAATTAAATTCAAATCAAGGGCACTCAGATCTCCTACCAGGTCACCAGCAGGTATGTCAGCCGGGTCGTCAAAATGGAGATTAAAATCTCCAAGTGCCACAAAGTTGGCAGTCGATGATGCTAGAAGCGTGACAATTTCTATCAGTGAACTGGAAAAATTGCCTACACACCCCGGAGGGCGATACACTAGGAGGCCTGAGATAGACATCGTGGCTGACAGCCGTAGAGAGAATTGACAGCTCTCACAGTCGAGCACCCCTCCCTCCTGAGCTCTACAGATCATAGTATCCCTATAGATAATGGCAAGACCACCTCCTCGACCAGTAGGCCTATCTAGATGATAAATTAGATAACCAGGAGGAAGGGCTTGCACCATATCTGGACCTGAGCAAGGCGTAATCCACGTTTCTGATAGAAATAAAATATCTAGCTCTAGATCCAGGACTAGGGAATTAATTTCAGTGGAGTGACTAGGGAGGGACCTACAGTTCTATAAGGCCATCGATAACGATTTACATCCTATAGCCTTCTGGTCCTTACTGCCTTGAGTACACGTCATAAAAGGTAAGTCGCTCCCATGAGTGGCCCTGCAGAGAATATGCTCCGCAGGGCGAAGTGAGAGCAAAGCCAATCTAGAGTAAGTTGTACTGATCTTAGCGGCAGAAGCCAGCGTGTCCGGCCCTAAGCCCGTCTGGGCCCGGACGGGCACAGACGGGCTGAACTCTGGCGTAACTCCGGCGGAACACCGGCGAACCCGCTGCGCGTCAGCATGGCCAAGCTTTATGTGAGGTCTAGCGTCCTTATGACAGCTAGACCGAGTGCCAAGTCGCGTCCCACTTACCCCCAAGATGGCCGCCCAATATGCCTCGGGAAGTCCAACCAAAGGAACCAGGACCCGCCAAGACCGGTGCGTATTGCTATTTAAAGTGCAAGTTTAGTGGGAATTAAAATCAGGGGATAATGGAAAGCATAAATCAAATTAAATAATGAAAAAACGGGTGTTTTAAAAATCGTCACGAAGATGTATTATAAATAGCGCTGAGGCGCTGCGCGCTTAGCAGGCTGCAGCGCGTCCTTCCTGCTACCACTGCCCTTTCAATAAACAAGAAAGAGCGCCTAATTTGCCCCAGCTTTATACGAGGTCTAGCGTCCTTATGACAGCTAGACCGAGTGCCAAGTCGCGTCCCACTTACCCCCAAGATGGCCGCCCAATATGCCTCGGGAAGTCCAACCAAAGGAACCAGGACCCGCCAAGAATGGAATAATAATGGTAAGACAACTGTGGAGGTTAACGTATTTGCTGAAGAGCTCTGTGTTTGTCTAGTCCCAGTTTGTAATCAAAGTAGCAAAGAGAGTTCTTCCAATTCAATTTCAATTCAAATCCTTTATTCGATCTTACACATAAGATCATAAAAGTACTTGCAATCACAATTTATAAAAAGACATACATGAAATTAGCATAAATCAATAATTAAAAAGGTGCTACAAACCAATTGATCATAACATCCATTTCATCTATATATATAAGCTGAATACAATAAAATGTGTGAAAGACAGTCATGATTCATCTTATAGCCCAACCTGCTTCCTCTTTTTCAAACATGCCCATACAAATTATGCTGGCGGAAAACACACAAAAAAATTCTGCAAGGATTTGAGGAAAAACAATGCTACGCGACAAAATTTAAAATTGTATTTGTAACGCTTACAAATCAGTACAATAAAATGATGTCTTTCCTGACGGTAATAAACCACAAAAGAATATAACATGAAGATCAGTTTGTGGGGGTAGATTGATACACAGACAGACGGAAAGATCAGAATGTTTGTATTTCTTCCCTGGATACCCTACCAAGAGTGGAATCAGATTTAGACGAAATCTTAGTAAGATATATTTGTGGTGTGGCAATGTGACATCAGCCAGGTAACAATAACTTCCCTCCTCCAGCGCTGACGTTAGTTCATACAGACGAGCTGTCTGGGTGTGGAATTTTTTTTGCCTTCTTAAATATTGGGCCCTCAAAGTAAATACCTCAGCCAATTTCCGCTCTGTTAAGGACTTGCAGGTAGATGGATCTTTAAAAAGGCGACTTAGACCAATTGCAGTTAATTCCGACTCCACATACTTTAGCAAGCTAATCCTGCTATGGTTGTCTGAATTTAAAGTAGTTATTAAATTGTGCGTAAGGGGGACTGTGTTCTGTGCCAAGTAGAGATCCACAGCACGAGTGGTGCCATTTTGAACGAGTCCATAATGTATGGCAGAGCCAGTTCCCTGTGAAGCACGTAGTTGGAATATGACTGGGGGAGGGAGGTAAAAGACTTAAAAAATGTATTCTCAATGGATTGCAAGGAATCACTGCAAGATTGCAAGGAATCACATACTCCTGCTCCGTACACCGCTGCCACCGTTGTTTTCACTGGGTAATTTTGTTTCATTGGAATTAGAGGTTTGGCACCAAACCTTTTGGAGAATGTTTTCAACGCCATTAAACTTCTCTGCATACCCATTGCTCTTCCCTCTAGCAGATTGGACCATGATTGATTTTTATCAAAGACAACTCCTAGATAGGGAAACGATTCCACCACATCAATTTTATTAGAGTCCATAAAATAAAGAAGGTGGTCTATCACGTTTCCCTGCCCCAGCAATGATTATAAAAGATTTGGTCTGATTGACCTTTCAATCTAGTGAATTCATAAAAACCGCATAGGAGGATCTAAGATGCTGGAGCCCCATCCCAGTTCGGGCCATCAAAACAGCGTCATCAGCATATGCCAAAATCGGGAACCGCTGATGATTAGAGAGCACAGGGACATCCAAGGCTGCGCCCTCAAGATGTTTCCCCACCTCATTGGTATAGATGGAAAATAAAATTGGTGCCAGGACGCAGCCTTGCCTTACCCCTCTTAAGATCTTGAATGATCGGGTACACTGCCTGTTCTTCCTGTAACGGACTGACGAGGAGGCGTCAGAATACAGCTGTCTAATGAAGTCAACTGATGCATGATCTATTCCCATCTCCTCCATTATTTGCCAAAGTCTGGGGTGATACACGCAGTCAAAGGCTGCGGATAGGTCCATAAAGGCAAGATAGATCTTCCCACCCTTGGCTCTGACAGATTTGTCCATGATCAATGGGAGGTTCAGGCATTGGCCTATCGTGCCCTTTCCCTCGTGGAAGCCATATTGGGGCTCCATTAAAATGTTCTTACTCCTCACCCATGCCTCCAATCTCTTCAAAAGAAGGCGGCCCATGAGTTTGGCCGTCGTATCGATCAGCGAGATAGGTCGATAATTGTTAGGATTACATTTGTCTCCCTTTTTGTAAACCGGGACGATTATGCTGGTTTTCCAAGACATGGGGGGGGCCAACCATAGCGATTTTATTAAAAACGTTGGTTAAAAGGGGGACCCATATGTCCATGTTCTCAAAGGAGAAAAAAATACAACGAGAAACGTGGCAGTAAATCTGTTCTGCTTAATAACATGCAAAGTCTTCCTTTTTTAATATCTTATGGGGTTAAGGTACCTGCTGCAGAGATCTTTGTGTGCCAACTACATCTTGAAATAATAATAATGGTATGATACCTATGGAGGTTAACGTATTTGCTGGAGAGATCTGTGTTTTGTCTAGTCCCAGTTTGTAATCAAAGCAGCATAGAGAGTTAATATGTCTCCTGCTAAGCACATCATGTAACATACAGACGACAGATTTTTATTTTAGGTAAGTGAGTTACTGCTTTTAAGACAAAGGTCCTTTTCTTACATGTAGTACATACATTGCAATCCTTCTAATATAGCACAGTGAGCTATGGAGGACATGTGACTCCTACACCTTGTAACCCTCACTATGTTATATAATTCATCCTGTACATTCATTTACACAACATTCAAGACAATTGAGGATATGTTGCAGAAAATCTGTACTTGTAAATAATGCAACAAAACGAGAAATACTGCTTTCATTCCTTAACAGGTACTATTTTCCTACCTCCACCCCCCGTTAATTATGCCCCTCCCCCAAAAAGCTATACCTAACAAGCATTAGAACAGACAGGAAGAAGTTGCCAGCATTGCAAGGACAAAAAAACTAGAATACATTTTTAATTATAATTCTTTTTTTAATGGGGTCATTCAGTTGTAAATATTGCCTTCTTAGTTATATCACCCTATACCACTATCAATATATCCTCTACCTCCACTCTCTCATTCATCCCAAACCCCATACCACTTCTATGATCCCTAAACTAACCCTTTCTAGACACTTCCCTACTCTTCCCCTCCTTGCATCATCGTACACCTTTTTTACTATTCCTATCCCCCAAAACAAGCCTTTCTAAATAATCTCTCTGACTCGTCCCCCTCCACCTCCCTTTTACGCATCCCAAGCCTCTTCCTACTGCTATGAGCTTCAAAACACGTCTCCACTATCCTTCTCAATCAAAATAACAGACTTACATGCCCACCACTTAAATAAATTTCATATTCAATCAATCACTCAAAACATTTATAGAGCGTGCTACTCACCCGTGAGGGGCTCAAGGCGCTGAAGGGGGGGGGGTGCTACTACTGCTCGAACAGCCAGGTCTTGAGGTGTTTCCTGAAGGAGAGATGGTCATGGGTCATTCGTAGGTGGTTGGGGAGGGAGTTCCGTGTTATGGCCACCAGGTAGGAGAACGATCTTCCTCCGGCGGTGGTTCTGTGAATCCGTGGGATGGTGGTGAGGCCGAGGCTGGCGGAGCGGAGCTGGCAGGTGGGGGTGTAGAATGAGAGGCAGCTGTTGAGGTATTCGGGGCCCATGTCGTGGCGTGCTTTGTGTGCGTGGGTGAGGAGCCTGAATGTGATCCGCTTGTTGACGGGGAGCCAGTGCAGGTTTCTCAGGTGGGTGGAAATGTGGCTGTGGCGAGGGATGTCGAGGATGAGTCATGCGGAGGCGTTCTGTATGCGTTGTAGTCGTTTCTGAAGTTTGGCGGTGGTTCCTGCGTATATTTCACTATACTAATTCACCACTAATCCTTTATTGGTTCTGGAGTAGCGCCCTACTCGCCGAAAAAGTGCTTGTACACCTCATAAGGGGTAGCAAGCGCTATATACATGCAAACCTTTTCCCCCTCTTCTATCTCTCCACTATCCTTCTCAATCCAAATAACTGACTAACATATCCACCACTCCAAATACTTATATATTTCACGATGCTAATTCACCACTAATCCTTTATGGGTTCCGAAATAGCATGCTACTCACCAAAAGAGCGCTTCAACACCCCATCAGGGGGAGCAAGCGCTATATAAATGCAAACCTTTTTCTCTCTTCTATCCCTCCACTATGCTTCTGAATCCAAATAACTGACTAACGTATTCATCACTCAAGTTACTTTCGGTTTTTCACTATACTAATTCAACACTAATCCTTTATGGGCTCCGGAGTAGCGTGCTACTCACCGGAGAAGCACTTTGACGCCTCGTCAGTGGTAGTAAACACTCTATAAATGCAATTACAATACAATATATTATATAAGATAACAAAAACACTTATAACACTTTTTTATTATAACTTTTCAACATGCTGCACAGTAGCCTCGCTGCTCTACAAGTTAAAGACATTGGAAAAGCCAATAGTTCTGGCTAAACACATAAGGTCCCAATGACGAAACCTATTGGCTATGCCAGTGCTTATTTGCTGTTCCTAGCAGGTGTTTCACTTCGAGCTGAGGAAGAAGGGAATCTCTCACTCAGCAGATACTGTTGGTAGGTTTGTAGAACAGGGGCGCCCTCTGCTGCTTGCAGATGGTATTGCAGATAGGAGCCCAGACTCCAGGGCTTTGGAAGGTCTGTGCCGCCCCCTCCTGACCCTGTGTTCTGTTCTCTTCCTGCAGAGACTGAGGTGCCGAAGGAGAAGCTGTTCACCCTGATCCGCCGCCGGCAGGCGGGGCTCCCAGTGGAGGTCTCGCAGTACAGCCCTGTGGTGGAACGCACGGGCAGGTAGGACTGTCCCGGCAGGGGTGCTTGGGGGATGGGGAAGAGGATGCTTCCAAGACGCACTCTTCTAAGCCGCAGGCCACGGATTGAGAGAAAGTTCTGGTTGAAAGGCGTGACTACTTACCAGTGTGAACCTGTACCGTAAACCGACCCCCCTGACCCCTCCCAGGTCGCCCTGAGAGGTCTGTTTTCCAATGGAGACTGTTTTCCTCTGCAGATTAATGCTTGAAGTACTGGGTCCCTGCCCCACTTTCACCGTGCAGGCTGGGTGTGTGTGTGTGTGTGTGTGTGTGCGTGTGCGTGCGTGCGCGTGTGTGTGTGTGTGCGTGCGTGCGCGTGTGTGTGTGTGTGCGTGCGTGTGTGTGGGCGCGCGTGTGTGTGTGTGTGTGTGTGTGTGTGCGTGCGTGCGCGTGTGTGTGTGTGTGCGTGCGTGTGTGTGGGCGCGGGGAGGGGGGTGTGTGTGGGGGTGGAGGAAGGGTGTTGTACCGTTTATGTGCCAGGGGGCGCTGCCTCCCTCTTGCCTTTCAGTTCTCTGGTGCTGAGACCCCAGAGCAGCTCCATCGATTCTATTGTCCCACAAGTTCGAGTTTTATTTTTATTTGTAAGGCGCCCACTGCACATGAAGTTGCCACTGGGCGCCAGTTGAGCAATTAATGCAAGAATACTAATGTAATAAAATGTACACAACTCGATCAGTGAGCAGAATGAACTCTCTAAAAGCAAATAAATAGCAAGAAAGTCAAAACAGCGGGTACAACGACACTACTCTATTGACCCTTTTGTAAATCAGTAAGTAGTGGCGACAGGGAGGCCCTGGAAGGAAGGTGCAGGGACCGTGCGTGATGCGAGTGGATGTTCCGATATTAAGGGCAGTGCAGATCCCGGGGTTGAAGGTCCATATATTGTAATATATATTGTGTTCTTGTTTTTCATATCGCGACAGCCCATCTCCAAGTAAGAGCTGCACAAGTTCTGACAACATCAATCACAGCAGATTTTCTCATTTAAATTGCGGTGCCTCGTGTGGTAGACTTTTGCGTGGGGCTAGAAGCCGGAGTCACCTAATATATACCTAACAAATCCCTTTACTAGCTGAAACGTGTTTCTCAAGTATAAGGTTGACATCACCTTTTAATTCTTGAATATTGTAAAATAGCGTCCCTCTTTGGGGCACTATGTTGTATGCCATTAACAATCCATGAGTTTGTTTATATTTTTATCTTTTTTCATATAATTTACATCTGCCTCTACATCGTTTCTCCCGTTACTGAAGGCGCTAAGTATTATTGACGTAAAGACAAGTAAATATCAGGGTTTCTTTTCCAGATACCACCAGCCACCTTCGCCTTCTGTACCTCCACCCACCCATTCCCCTCTAAGTGGAATCCCTGCCACTCGGTGCCTTAGCACACCTAGCTGCACATGGGAGGAATAACGGAGAATTCTAATAATATCCATAATCTATGAGTTTCAACACCCCCAATTGCCACTTAATTTGTCTTAAATGTTGTTTGAGATTAGACAATGCAGTCATTAATCTTTCTGATTCACGGCGTGAAAAAGCAAACTTGGGTGCTCCTTTCATCCTGACTTTTCTTTTATTTAGATTAGATTTGCAGATAAGTTTCTATTGCACTTGATTTGGAGTTGCCAGTGAATGTGCCAAGCTCCCATTTGTGCCGATCAGTACGGTTAGATACATGAGAGTAAACCAATATGTTTTTTGGGGTTTTTTGCAAGATGCTGGTTTCCAGGTAGACTGTAGTATTTTATCAAACAACATATAAGTTAAAAAGTTAACCGAGACAATTTGTGGTTTATAGGGGTCCGTTCTAGTTATAGGTGAAGGTTCCCCATGGACTCTCTAGATTTCTGTTGCTGAATTTCATCTTTCTTGTCCAGAACCACTTCTTGCAAGAACTTCATGACTACTTTTTCCAGGTCACTATTAACCCCTTGCTCTTCTGGGAGACCAATAATACGGATATTATTCATTCTAGATTGGTTTTCCAGTCATTCCAGTGAGTTTATTATTTTTCTGTAGGTTATGAATTTCCTTTGTGTGATTCTGAGACTGTTCTCTACCTGTAACACCTGTCCAGAGGTTGTGTATGTGGATTCTCAAATTATGGTTATTTTATTATCCACAGACAGCAGCTTCTGTCAGACCTCCATAAATTAGCTATTTATCTCTGTTTGACTCTCTTCCGATGTACATGTTTTGCTCTAAAGCGTGTCACGATTCGCTCCCTGTGTTCTCGTGTCCACCACCAGGGGGCTGAACTGTGGGACTCTCCAGTGTTCTAATATGCTTCCTGACACTCCCCTGCATGCATATCTTGACTTCAAGCCATTTGGACACTATTTGGGAATTGACATCCATTCCCAATCCATGCCGGGTTTTGTGAAAGCCAGCCTGATTAGACTTAAAGCCAGCCTACTCATGCCTGAAACTCCATTACCCAGAATTCCCTGCTCACTGCTTTTTCTCCACCCCTGCAGGCCAAGGATGGGTGGAGGAATTCAACTCACCTGTGGCTGGCTGCTGCTAGCCTGCTCACACCAGCTGCATGTGATTACTGTGAGCTCTTTTAAGCCCCAGCTCCCTTCAGGCAAGGGTTGGTCATTGTAGCTGTTTACCGGTGAGACCCATCCTTGGTTCCAGAGTTCCCTGAGCTTTTGCTATTCTTGTTTCCAGTGTTTCCTGAGCTTTATTTATGCCTTGTACCTGACCTGCTGCTGCCTGCAGTGCTACCCTGACCCCATAGCCTTAGTATTCCTTGTTCCTGAACTGCAGCAGTTTCCCTTCTCCTGAATTAGCACTGCTTGCAGAGCTACCTTGTTTCCTGAGTTCCTGAGCTATAGCTATTCCCTGTACCTGAATTAGCACTGCCTGCAGTGCTACCTTGTTTCCTGAGTTCCTGAGCTATAGTTATTCTTTGTTCCTGGGCTTAGCTATTTCTTGTTCCTGATTTGCACTGCTTGCAGTGCTCTCTTGACTCCTTGACTCCTGAGCTGTAGCTATGTCCTGTTTCCTTGAACCAGTATTGCCTGCAGTGCTACCTTGACTCCTGAGCTCTAGTAATTTCCCTGTACCTGAACCAGCACTGTCTGCAGTGCTACCTTGACTCCTGAGCCATCGCTCACTTCTTGTTCCTGCCCCAGCACTGCCTTCTATGCTACTTTGTTTTCTTGATTCCTTAATCTGCACTATTCTAGTATACCCTTGTAGCCTCCCCTTCTGTATATCCGTTTCCAGTCCCTGCCTTGCTTCCCATTTCCTTGGTTCCAGTTCTAGTTTGCTGCCTTTCTATTCTGCTGTCTTACTTCTGTTACCTTGTATGTTTGTTACCTGCTTTCTGCCAAGTGTGCCCTGTCATTTCCTTCCTTTCCTGTTAAGCACTCCTCCTTGCTAGCTCCTTGCTTGTGTTTAGTTCTACCCCTTTGCTGTTACTGACTTGCGCGTTCCTGTTTGATCACCAGGATCCGTGGGCTCAGCTGACTACCTAGGTGGTGTTTCTTGTTCACTGTGAGTTTTGTCTTTGAGTTACATTTATAACATCACTATAGGTATAAGCTCCACAGACCCTGCCCTTGCATGCATATCCTACATGTGGGTATTTGCAGTCAGTATCTGTAACAGCAATTGCGGGTAAGAAACTTACTGAGCTTCAGTCTTACCATGTGGAGCTCCTGAGTGCTTTACCCCCCCCCCCCTTTATTGTTAATGTTGTATTATATATATGTCTTGCACGTCCGTCCTGGGTGTAGTTAGTCTGAATGCTAAATTGCCTTGTGAGTGCCCTTCCTTTCTGAGTCTTACCCATCTTGTTCACTTGTACAGGCTTCCCCTTTGGATCCCTTTTTCTCCTCTGACTCCCTGTATGATCCTGGGCAGCACTGTACTCCTCCTTTCTGTGTACGTCTTCTACCCAGTTCCAAGTCCTTGTCCAAGTCCCTGACTGTGTTCCCCACATAGTCCCGGACAGTCCCTGACAAAGCGAACTGAAATTGTACATTGGCTTTTAATATGAATTTTAGCGCTGGCTCTTCGCTCCATAGCTCATCTTCAACTTTTCTTGCATCATGCCATTGTGCAGTTCCCCCCCAATCCACTGCCGATCATCACCCAACTGAATAAAATAGTCTATTAAAATATTCTGGATGCTCAGTTGTGTAGATATCCTAAACGGAGCTTTGGCTCTCACATTCATCACATGAATAATCTGCCCTTACGCCTTCTGGTGCATTTGGACAGGGGTCATTCAATATGATTTCTTAGCATAATTTGAGTATGTTTATTTGAGGAAGATGTTTTACTGAGTTACGTTCAGGGTTCAGGACTGCAGCTGATTGGATACTGTGCCTGGCAGCTCCTAGGGTCTTGCCCTAGTTCTGGCATAACATGGTCCCCAGAGTGATGTCTTCTGTAACAGCCTGGCTATCCCTCAGACTGAGTTGTTTCCTCATTTACATGCTTTTCAATGGATTGAAGTTGTTTCCATCTGGGTTCGGATCCTGAGGAGACATCTAATTTCTACGGCCTACCTGTCTGGCCTCTAGGACCCCTTCTAGGACATCTCGTACGATATTCGGACTGAATCGAGAGACACTGCGGTGCATATCCATAACGACTCCTTTCACTATAGAGCAGCTTTATTGAGATCAGAGGCTGAATATGGAGTCGAGAGCTTGTCCCATCTTCCAACTCCTAGAGTTTCATTGGTGTTTTTTGTTCCCCCATTGTTAGCAGAGTTGAAGCTTTCAACCTCTCTAATATCGGCAGTGCTAATAATTTCTCCAGCTCCGCCTTCTCCTCTGTCTCCAAAGTCAAGGTCGCAGAGCCTCTTTTAACTCCATATCTGCAATGGAAATGGGAATTAGCATGGAATCTGGGCAAGTATCTGACTGAGGCCTTCAGCTATACCTGAGGCTGTGTTCAAAGCAAAAACTAGGGACAGAGAGTAGTAGAAGCCTTTGTGTCATCTGTGACATAAGTTGCATTGCTTACCTTTATCTGCTTTTTCGAGGGTAGTGAAGGCCATTACTTTTGTGTCACATTCTCTCAGAGAACCAGCATTATCTCGAAGGGAGCTCCAGAGATAACAGCAGTCCTCGCCAAAGCCCAGGGCAAACCAATCGTCCCTCACTCCGTTGTCATATATGATAGTTTTGTCTATTTCTCATAAACACAGTCTTCTCCACCCCAGATCCTTCCCATCTACCCCCTCAGACCGCACCTGTCACCAGTTCTCTTGTCTCATCTCAGTTCTTCCCATACCTTCTATACTCTCCCCTGCAGTACATCCAGAGGGACAAGAAGAAAGGAAAACAAGACAAATGACTGATGGTGAATGTTACACTACTCCCAGATAGCTGCACCTTAGTCGCATTACCCACCTCCTGTGATTTTAAATTCTTGTACCTGTCATCTGAAGTGGTAGGAAGGATTAAACATCCTTGGGTTAGCCTTCCCAGGGCCTAGTACTGATTGCTTTAACCTGCTGCCATCTTGCTTCACTTCTGGGACAGTGTTATTTTCTAAACGCTTATGCATACAATATCTATGTAGCCTGAGGAATAGTTCTGCTGTTTGAAACTTTTTAAACTTTTAAGATCTGTGGAATCCGGGGATTACTCACTCTTCTGAGACTGAGCCTGCAAGATCTGTATAACCTGAGGGATAGGCCACCCTTCAGAGGCTGAGGCTGCACTCTGTGTAACCTGAGGGATAGATCACCCGTCTGAGACTGAGCCTGCACTCTGTGTAACCTGAGGGATAGATCACCCTTCTGAGGCTTAGCCTGCAAGATCTGTGTAACCGGTGGGATAGCTCACCCTACCGAGGCTGAGCCTTCAAGATCTGTGTAACCTGAAGGATAGATCACTTTTCTGAGGCTGCGCCTGCAACATGGGCTTGCTTTCCTGTGAGACAGGGTTATTTTCTAAAGCGAATGCATCAAATATCTATGTAGCCTGAGGAATAGTTCTGCTGTTTGAAACTTCTTAAACTTTGAAGATTAAGATTTGTGGAATCTGGGGGATAGCTCGCCCCTCTGAGACTGAGCCTGCAAGATCTGTGTAACCCTTCTGAGGCTTAGCCTGCAAGATCTGTATAACCTGTGGGATAGGTCACCCTTCTGAGGCTTAGCCTGCAAGATCTGTATAACCTGTGGGATAGGTCACCCTTCTGAGGCTGTGCCTGCAATATCTGTGTAACCCTTCTGCTCTTTTATAGAGGACTCTGATTTCTTAAACCCTTATCAGGCTGGTTTCCGTCCTACCCACTCTACAGAAACGGTCACCCTCGCAGTGCTGGACGAGCTGAGAATCAGTGCCGACCCTGGATCTACTCAGGCACTTGTACTTCTCGATCTCTCGGCGGCCTGTGACACGGTCGACCATCATTTGTTGGTCGGCCGTGTCCAGGCAGCTGGCATCTCCGATGTGGCCTTGAGTAGGGTTTCTTCATTCCTGGAGAACCGCCAACAGGCGGTTCAGCTTTCCCCTTTTTCGTCTACTTTTCGCACAGTTTCTTGTGGTGTCCCCCAAGGTTCTGCTCTTTCCCCTCTTCTCTTCAATCATTACATTTTTCCTTTAATTTTGGCTTTACGTAATCGGGAGGTCACAGTGTTTAATTACGCTGATGACCTTCAACTTATTTTTTCCTTTTCTTCCTCTCCTCACTCAATTTCCCATTTTCAAAACACAATGATTTTTATCGAGGACTGGATGAGCTTAAACCATCTAAAGTTAAATCCCGACAAGACTGAGTTAGTCTTGTTCGGAGGCTCATCGAATCCATGGTCTTCTAATTTTTGTCCCCCTTCCCTTGGACCTGCCCCCTCTCCTGTTAAGTCGGCGAATGGTCTGGGCATTAAAATCAGTGACGATCTTTCAATGCACACCCAGATTAGTATGATCGTCTCTTCTTGCTTTTTATGCCTTCGCACTATTCGCAAGGTCTCCCGTTTTTTCCCCATTGAGGCTGTTAAGGCTATCCTTCTCGCCCTGGTTATTTCCCGGGTCGATTATGCCAATTCTCTCTACATTGGTATTCCGGCCTATGAACTACGCCGTCTCCAGCTCATTCAAAATCAGGCAGCTAGGCTGATTTATAACCGCTCCAAATTTCATCATGCCCTTCCGCTGTTGAGGCAACTGCATTGGCTACCAGTGGTTCATAGATGCCTATTTAAATTAGGGTGTCTTATTTTTAAATCATTAGCGGGCTTAGCCCCCCTCTATGTTGCTTCTAGGCTCTTAACCTATTCTCCTTCTAGGAATTTGCGGTCTTCCTCCAAGAATCTCTTGGCTGTTCCTCGTTTCGTTAGGAAGAAACACGGGGGGTCGAGTTTCTCCTCTCCGGCTCCCAGATTTTGGAACTCTCTCCCTGACAACCTTCGATTTTCTCAATCCTACTTGGAGTTCCGCAAAGGCTTGAAGACCTTGTTATTCACTAGTGCTTTTGAGGCCTAATTGTCACCCTATCTGCTGCCGACTGCCTTAGCGCCATGAAACCTTTTTGGTATACGTACGCTTTACAAATCTCCCTAACTTCAACTTCAACTTCAACTTTCATTGATTGATTGTTAGCTGTAATTCAACAGTAGGAATTTCCAATAGAACTTTTTTTTTTATCAATCTCAGAGACACAGGAGATTGTAAAGTTTGAAGTGAATTGAAGTGAATTGAGTCCACAAATCTAAATTGAGTTTCAAGGGATTAAAGTAGGTCTCTGAACAGTACCACAATATGTTCTGTGCCATTTCATCATCCTGATAAATACTACCATATACTTTGATCTTTTTAATGCTGTTAATAATAATAATGATCCACATTTGTAAAGTGCGAACCATCACCCGTTAGGGTCTCTAGGCGCTGGGGGCCGTCGGGAAGATTAAGCAAGCTATTGCCCAGAGTCACATGATGCTGGGCTAATCTGCCGCCAGACCCGGGAATCGAACCGTGATTCCCAGATTCCGGAGTCAGTCACCCTGGCCGCAGCGCCACACCTCTCCTTTTCTTTGATTTGCCTTTCCAACAACCTGCCAGGCTTATTGCTAAACTTGAACATCTCCTTATCACTTTGTATTCATTTTTCCTCTGCTTTGTTTAAAATCCATTCATTACACTACCGTTGTTTTGACTTCAGAGTCTGAAGACAGTTTTGGTTTGGTGCCAGTTACAGCCTGATCCTGATCTGATTGACTTTACACAATCTCTCTGAAATATTTTGCATGCATTTCTTTTGCCAGCCTTTTTTCTTTTACTAATAATCCAGTAATAACGACTCTAAAAAAGGCCTTGTATGGATCCTGGGAAGAAAAGTATTAGCTGAGCCCAAATTCGAAGTCAATATTGCTCAATAGCGAGCGGTGCATCGTCCAGCTCATAGTTTAACGTCTCCTTGTCTGTAGTGTCAGAGAAAGCATGACATGGTCTGATACATGTTGTACGCATCATTTTACCTGTAATTCACCTTCTGATAATAGACTTTGAAATAAGAAAAAAATCTACGTGGGAAAGGGAATTGTACCTTGGGAAAAAATAGGAACAGCCTGAATCATCTGGGAACTTATTTCACCGTCGTCAAATTGGTCCAAATCATTCTTTAGGCCCAGCACTGCCTCCTGCAATCTAGATTTCCATAGATCTTCTAGCTTGCTTGAACAATCTTTAGATGTTGACGCTGCTTTCGGGTCATCTTCCAGTATGACTGGAGCAGGATAGCTAGTTAGTTAAAGTCCCAATTTTATAAAAAAAAAACAGTTTGGATACTCTCTGAGGGCCCATCTCTGTTAGGTCCATACATTGTTATATATATTGTGTTCTTGTTTTTCATATTGCGACAGCCCATCTCCAAGTAAGAGCTGCACAAGTTCTGAAAACATCAATCACCGCAGATTTTCTCATTCAAATTGCGGTGCCTTGTGTGGTAGACACTTGTGTGGGGCTAGAAGCTGTAGTCACCCAATATATACTTAACAAATCCCTTTACTAGCTGAAACGTGTTTCTCAAGTATAAGGTTGACATCACCTTTTGATTCTTGAATATTGTAAAATAGCTTACCTCTTTTGGGCACCATATAGTATACTATTAACAATTCATGAGTTTGTTTATATTTTTATCTTTTTTCATATAATTTACATCTGACTCTACATCGTTTCTCCCGTTACTGAAGGCGCTAAGTATTATTGACATTAAAACAAGTAAATATCAGGGTTTCTTTCCTAATAACGCCCATCACCTTCGCCTTCTGTACCTCCACCCACCCATATCCCTCTACATGGAATCCCTGCCACTCGGTGCCTTAGCACGCTTAGCTCCACATGTGACGAATAACGGAGGATTCAAATAATATCCTTAATCAATGAGTTTCAACACCCCCAATTGCCACTTAATTTGTCTTAAATGTTGTTTGAGATTAGACAATGCAGTCATTAATCTTTCTGATTCACGGCTTGAAAAAGCAAACTTGGGTGCTCCTTTCATCCTGACTTTTCTTTTATTTAGATTAGATTTGCAGATAAGTTTCTATTGCACTTGATTTGGAGTTGCCAGTGAATGTGCCGAGCTCCATTTGTGCTGATCAGTACGGTTAGATACATGAGAGTAAACCAATATGTTTTTGGGGGGTTTTGCAAGATGCTGGTTTCCAGGTAGACTGTAGTATTTTATCAAACAACTTATAAGTTAAAAAGTTAACCGAGACAATTTGTGGTTTATAGGGGTCCGTTCTAGTTATAGATGAAGGTTCCCCATGGACTCTCTAGATTTCTGTTGCTGAATTTCATCTTTCTTGTCCAGAACCACTTCTTGCAAGAGCTTCATGGCTACTTTTTCCAGGTCACTATTAACCCCTTGCTCTTCTGGGAGACCAATAATACGGATATTATTCATTCTAGATTGGTTTTCCAGTCATTCCGGTGAGTTTATTATTTTTCTGTAGGTTATGATTTTCCTTTGTGTGATTCTGAGACTGTTCTCTACCTGTAACACATGTCCAGAGGTTGTGTATGTGGATTCTCAAATTATGGTTATTTTATTATCCACAGACAGCAGCTTCTGTCAGACCGCCATAAATTAGCTATTTATCTCTGTTTGACTCTCTTCCGATGTACATGTTTTGCTCTAAAGCGTGTCACGATTCGCTCCCTGTGTTCTCGTGTCCACCACCAGGGGGCTGAACTGTGGGACTCTCCAGTGTTCTAATATGCTTCCTGACACTCCCCTGCATGCATATCTTGACTTCCAGCCATTTGGACACTATTTGGGAATTGACATCCATTCCCAATCCATGCCGGGTTTTGTGAAAGCCAGCCTGATTAGACTTAAAGCCAGCCTACTCATGCCTGAAACTCCATTACCCAGAATTCCCTGCTCACTGCTTTTTCTCCACCCCTGCAGGCCAAGGATGGGTGGAGGAATTCAACTCACCTGTGGCTGGCTGCTGCTAGCCTGCTCACACCAGCTGCATGTGATTACTGTGAGCTCTTTTAAGCCCCAGCTCCCTTCAGGCAAGGGTTGGTCATTGTAGCTGTTTACCGGTGAGACCCATCCTTGGTTCCAGAGTTCCCTGAGCTTTTGCTATTCTTGTTTCCAGTGTTTCCTGAGCTTTATTTATGCCTTGTTCCTGACCTGCTGCTGCCTGCAGTGCTACCCTGACCCCATAGCCTTAGTATTCCTTGTTCCTGAACTGCAGCAGTTTCCCTTCTCCTGAATTAGCACTGCTTGCAGAGCTACCTTGTTTCCTGAGTTCCTGAGCTATAGCTATTCCCTGTACCTGAATTAGCACTGCCTGCAGTGCTACCTTGTTTCCTGAGCTCCTGAGCTATAGCTATTCCCTGTACCTTAATTAGCACTGCATGCAGTGCTACCTTGTTTCCTGAGTTCCTGAGCTATAGTTATTCTTTGTTCCTGGGCTAAGCTATTTCTTGTTCCTGATTTGCACTGCTTGCAGTGCTCTCTTGACTCCTTCTTTCCTGAGCTGTAGCTATGTCCTGTTTCCTTGAACCAGTGTTGCCTCCAGTGCTACCTTGACTCCTGAGCTCTAGTAATTTCCCTGTTCCTGAACCAGCACTGTCTGCAGTGCTGCCTTGACTCCTGAGCCATAGCTCACTTCTTGTTCCTGCCCCAGCACTGCCTTCTATGCTACTTTGTTTTCTTGATTCCTTAATCTGCACTATTCTAGTATACCCTTGTAGCCTCCCCTTCTGTATATCCGTTTCCAGTCCCAGCCTTGCTTCCCATTTCCTTGGTTCCAGTTCTAGTTTGCTGCCTTTCTATTCTGCTGTCTTACTTCTGTTACCTTGTATGTTTGTTACCTGCTTTCTGCCAAGTGTGCCCTGTCATTTACTTCCTTTCCTGTTAAGCACTCCTCCTTGCTAGCTCCTTGCTTGTGTTTAGTTCTACCCCTTTGCTGTTACTGCCTTGCGCGTTCCTGTTTGATCGCCAGGATCCGTGGGCACAGCTGACTACCTAGGTGGTGTGTCTTGTTCACTGTGAGTTTTGTCTTTGAGTTACATTTATAACATCACTATAGGTATAAGCTCCACAGACCCTGCCCTTGCATGCATATCCTACATGTGGGTATTTGCAGTCAGTATCTGTAACAGCAATTGCGGGTAAGAAACTTACTGAGCTTCAGTCTTACCATGTGGAGCTCCTGAGTGCTTTACCCCCCCCCCCTTTATTGTTAATGTTGTATTATATATATGTCTTGCACGTCCGTCCTGGGTGTAGTTAGTCTGAATGCTAAATTGCCTTGTGAGTGCCCTTCCTTTCTGAGTCTTACCCATCTTGTTCACTTGTACAGGCTTCCCCTTTGGATCCCTTTTTCTCCTCTGACTCCCTGTATGATCCTGGGCAGCACTGTACTCCTCCTTTCTGTGTACGTCTTCTACCCAGTTCCAAGTCCTTGTCCAAGTCCCTGACTGTGTTCCCCACATAGTCCCGGACAGTCCCTGACAAAGCGAACTGAAATTGTACATTGGCTTTTAATATGGATTTTAGCGCTGGCTCTTTGCTCCATAGCTCATCTTCAACTTTTCTTGCATCATGCCATTGTGCAGTTCCCCCCCCCCCCAATCCACAGCCGATCATCACCCAACTGAATAAAATATTCTATTAAAATATTCTGGATGCTCAGTTGTGTAGATATCCTAAACGGAGCTTTGGCTCTCACATTCATCACATGAATAATCTGCCCTTACGCCTTCTGGTGCATTTGGACAGGGGTCATTCAATATGATTTCTTAGCATAATTTGAGTATGTTTATTTGAGGAAGATGTTTTACTGAGTTACGTTCAGGGTTCAGGACTGCAGCTGATTGGATACTGTGCCTGGCAGCTCCTAGGGTCTTGCCCTAGTTCTGGCATAACACGGTCCCCAGAGTGATGTCTTCTGTAACAGCCTGGCTATCCCTCAGACTGAGTTGTTTCCTCATTTACATGCTTTTCAATGGATTGAAGTTTTTTCCATCTGGGTTCGGATCCTGAGGAGACATCTAATTTCTACGGCCTACCTGTCTGGCCTCTAGGACCCCTTCTAGGACATCTCGTACGATATTCGGACTGAATCGAGAGACACTGCGGTGCATATCCATAACGACTCCTTTCACTATAGAGCAGCTTTATTGAGATCAGAGGCTGAATATGGAGTCGAGAGCTTGTCCCATCTTCCAACTCCTAGAGTTTCATTGGTGTTTTTTGTTCCCCCATTGTTAGCAGAGTTGAAGCTTTCAACCTCTCTAATATCGGCAGTGCTAATAATTTCTCCAGCTCCGCCTTCTCCTCTGTCTCCAAAGTCAAGGTCTCAGAGCCTCTTTTAACTCCATATCTGCAATGGAAATGGGAATTAGCATGGAATCTGGGCAAGTATCTGACTGAGGCCTTCAGCTATACCTGAGGCTGTGTTCAAAGCAAAAACTAGGGACAGAGAGTAGTAGAAGCCTTTGTGTCATCTGTGACATAGGTTGCATTGTTAACCTTTATCTGCTTTTTCGAGGGTAGTGAGGGCCATTACTTTTGTGTCACAGTCTCTCAGAGAACCAGCATTATCTCGAAGGGAGCTCCAGAGATAACAGCAGTCCTCGCCAAAGCCCAGGGCAAACCAATCGTCCCTCACTCCGTTGTCATATATGATAGTTTTGTCTATTTCTCATAAGCACAGTCTTCTCCACCCCGGATCCTTCCTATCTACCCCCTCAGACCGCACCTGTCACCAGTTCTCTTGTCTCATCTCAGTTCTTCCCATACCTTCTATACTCTCCCCTGCAGTACATCCAGAGGGACAAGAAGAAAGGAAAACAAGACAAATGACTGATGGTGAATGTTACACTACTCCCAGATAGCTGCACCTTAGTCGCATTACCCACCTCCTGTGATTTTAAATTCTTGTACCTGTCATCTGAAGTGGTAAGAAGGATTAAACATCCTTGGGTTAGCCTTCCCAGGGCCTAGTACTGATTGCTTTAACCTGCTGCCATCTTGCTTCACTTCTGGGACAGTGTTATTTTCTAAAGCTTATGCATACAATATCTATGTAGCCTGAGGAATAGTTCTGCTGTTTGAAACTTTTTAAACTTTTAAGATCTGTGGAATCCGGGGATTACTCACTCTTCTGAGACTGAGCCTGCAAGATCTGTATAACCTGAGGGATAGGCCACCCTTCAGAGGCTGAGGCTGCACTCTGTGTAACCTGAGGGATAGATCACCCGTCTGAGACTGAGCCTGCACTCTGTGTAACCTGAGGGATAGCTCACCCTTCTGAGGCTTAGCCTGCAAGATCTGTGTAACCGGTGGGATAGCTCACCCTACCGAGGCTGAGCCTTCAAGATCTGTGTAACCTGAAGGATAGATCATCCTTCTGAGACTGAGCCCACACATCTGTGTAACCTTAGGGATAGATCACCCGTCTGAGACTGAGCCTGCACTCTGTGTAACCTGAGGGATAGCTCACCCTTCTGAGGCTTAGCCTGCAAGATCTGTGTAACCGGTGGGATAGCTCACCCTACCGAGGCTGAGCCTTCAAGATCTGTGTAACCTGAGGGATAGGCCACCCTTCAGAGGCTGAGGCTGCACTCTGTGTAACCTGAGGGATAGATCACCCGTCTGAGACTGAGCCTGCACTCTGTGTAACCTGAGGGATAGATCACCCTTCTGAGGCTTAGCCTGCAAGAACTTTGAAGATTAAGATTTGTGGAATCTGGGGGATAGCTCGCCCCTCTGAGACTGAGCCTGCAAGATCTGTGTAACCCTTCTGAGGCTTAGCCTGCAAGATCTGTATAACCTGTGGGATAGGTCACCCTTCTGAGGCTTAGCCTGCAAGATCTGTATAACCTGTGGGATAGGTCACCCTTCTGAGGCTGTGCCTGCAATATCTGTGTAACCCTTCTGCTCTTTTATAAAGGACTCTGATTTCTTAAACCCTTATCAGGCTGGTTTCCGTCCTACCCACTCTACAGAAACGGTCACCCTCGCAGTGCTGGACGAGCTGAGAATCAGTGCCGACCCTGGATCTACTCAGGCACTTGTACTTCTCGATCTCTTGGCGGCCTTTGACACGGTCGACCATCATTTGTTGGTCGGCCGTGTCCAGGCAGCTGGCATCTCCGATGTGGCCTTGAGTAGGGTTTCTTCATTCCTGGAGAACCGCCAACAGGCGGTTCAGCTTTCCCCTTTTTCGTCTACTTTTCGCACAGTTTCTTGTGGTGTCCCCCAAGGTTCTGCTCTTTCCCCTCTTCTCTTCAATCATTACATTTTTCCTTTAATTTTGGCTTTACGTAATCGGGAGGTCACAGTGTTTAATTACGCTGATGACCTTCAACTTATTTTTTCCTTTTCTTCCTCTCCTCACTCAATTTCCCATTTTCAAAACACAATGATTTTTATCGAGGACTGGATGAGCTTAAACCATCTAAAGTTAAATCCCGACAAGACTGAGTTAGTCTTGTTCGGAGGCTCATCGAATCCATGGTCTTCTAATTTTTGGCCCCCTTCCCTTGGACCTGCCCCCTCTCCTGTTAAGTCGGTGAATGGTCTGGGCATTAAAATCAGTGACGATCTTTCAATGCACATCCAGATTAGTATGATCGTCTCTTCTTGCTTTTTATGCCTTCGCACTATTCGCAAGGTCTCCCGTTTTTTCACCATTGAGGCTGTTAAGGCTATCCTTCTCGCCCTGGTTATTTCCCGGGTCGACTATGCCAATTCTCTCTACATTGGTATTCCGGCCTATGAACTACGCCGTCTCCAGCTCATTCAAAATCAGGCAGCTAGGCTGATTTATAACCGCTCCAAATTTCATCATGCCCTTCCGCTGTTGAGGCAACTGCATTGGCTACCAGTGGTTCATAGATGCCTATTTAAATTAGGGTGTCTTATTTTTAAATCATTAGCGGGCTTAGCCCCCCTCTATGTTGCTTCTAGGCTCTTAACCTATTCTCCTTCTAGGAATTTGCGGTCTTCCTCCAAGAATCTCTTGGCTGTTCCTCGTTTTGTTAGGAAGAAACACGGGGGGTCGAGTTTCTCCTCTCCGGCTCCCAGATTTTGGAACTCTCTCCCTGACAACCTTCGATTTTCTCAATCCTACTTGGAGTTCCGCAAAGGCTTGAAGACCTTGTTATTCACTAGTGCTTTTGAGGCCTAATTGTCACCCTATCTGCTGCCGACTGCCTTAGCGCCATGAAACCTTTTTGGTATACGTACGCTTTACAAATCTCCCTAACTTCAACTTCAACTTCAACTTTCATTGATTGATTGTTAGCTGTAATTCAACAGTAGGAATTTCCAATAGAACTTTTTTTTTTTATCAATCTCAGAGACCCAGGAGATTGGAAAGTTTGAAGTGAATTGAGTCCACAAATCTAAATTGAGTTTCAAGGGATTAAAGTAGAACTCTGAACAGTACCACAATATGTTCTGTGCCATTTCATCATCCTGATAAATACTACCATATACTTTGATCTTTTTAATGCTGTTAATAATAATAATAATCCACATTTGTAAAGCGCGAACCATCACCCGCAAGGGTCTCTAGGCGCTGGGGGCCGTCGGGAAGATTAAGCAAGCTATTGCCCAGAGTCACATGATGCTGGGCTAATCTGCCGCCAGACCCGGGGATCGAACCGTGATTCCCAGATTCCGGAGTCAGTCACCCTGGCCGCGGCGCCACACCTCTCCTTTTCTTTGATTTGCCTTTCCAACAACCTGCCAGGCTTATTGCTAAACTTGAACATCTCCTTATCACTTTGTATTCATTTTTCCTCTGCTTTGTTTAAAATCCATTCATTACACTGCCGTTGTTTTGACTTCAGAGTCTGAAGACAGTTTTGGTTTGGTGCCAGTTACAGCCTGATCCTGATCTGATTGACTTTACACAATCTCTCCTAAATATTTTGCATGCATTCCTTTTGCCAGCCTTTTTTCTTTTACTAATAATCCAGTAATAACGACTCTAAAAAAGGCCTTGTATGGATCCTGGGAAGAAAAGTATTAGCTGAGCCCAAATTCGAAGTCAATATTGCTCAATAGCGAGCGGTGCATCGTCCAGCTCATAGTTTAACGTCTCCTTGTCTGTAGTGTCAGAGAAAGCATGACATGGTCTGATACATGTTGTACGCATCATTTTACCTGTAATTCACCTTCTGATAATAGACTTTGAAATAATAAAGAAAATCTATGTGGGAAAGAAAGGGTATTGTAGCTTGGGAACAAATAGGCCCAGCCTGGTTCATCTGAGAACTTCTTTCACCATACGTCAAATTGGTCCAAATCCTTCCTTAGGCCCTGCACTGCCTCCTGCAATCTAGATTTCCATAGATCTGCTAATTTGCTTGAACAATCCTTAGATGTAGACACTGCTTTCCTGTCATCTTCCAGTATGACTGGAGCAGGAAAGCTAGTTAATTCAAGTCCCAATTTTATAAAAAACTGTTTGGATCGCCGCTGAGGGCCCATCTCTGTTAGGTCAATGTATTGTTATTGAGATTGTAGTGTTCTTATTTTTAGTATTGCGACACCCCATCTCCAAGTAAGAGCTGCACAAGTTCTGACAACATCAATCACAGCAGATTTTCTCATTCAAATTGTGGTGCCTCGTGTGGTAGACTTTTGTGTGGAGCTAGAAGCTGGAGTCACCCAATATATACTTAACAAATCCCTTTACTAGCTGAAACGTGTTTCTAAAGTATAAGGTTTACATCACCTTTTGATTCTTGAATATTTTAAAATAGCTTACCTCTTTTGGGCACTATATAGTATGCTAATAACAATTCATGAGTTTGTTTATATTTTTATCTTTTTTCATATAATTTACATCTGACTCTACATCATTTCTCCCGTCACTGATGGTGCTAAGTATTATTGACATAAAGACAAGTAAATATCAGGGTTTCTTTCCTAATAACGCCCACCACCAACCACCTTCGCCTTCTGTACCTTCACCCACCCATACCCCTCTAAGTGGAATCCCTGCCATTCGGTGCCTTAGCACGCTTAGCTCCACATGTGACGAATAACGGAGGATTCAAATAATATCCTTAATCAATGAGTTTCGACACCCCCAATTGCCACTTAATTTGTCTTAAATGTTGTTTGAGATTAGACAACGCATTTATTAATCTTTCTAATTCACGGCTAGAAAAAGCAATCTTGGGTGCTCCCGTCATCCTGACTTTTTTTTAAATTTAGATTAGATTTGCAGATCAGTTTCTATTGCACTTGATTTGAGTTTGCCAGTGAATGTGCCAAGCTCCCATTCGTGCTGATCAGTACGTTTAGATACATGAGAGAAGACCAATATGTTTTTTTTGCGTGAGATGCTGGGTTATAGATAGACTGTAGTATTTTATCAAACAACTTATACGTTAAAAAGTTAACTGAGACTGTTTGTGGTTTATAGGGGTCCGTTCTAGTTATAGATAAAGGTTCCACGTGGACTCTCTAGATTTCTGTTGCTGAATTTCACTCTTTCTTGTCTAGAACCACTTCTGGCAAGAGTTTCATGACTAAATCTTTCAGGTTGCTATTAACCCCTTGCTCTTCTGGGAGACCAATAATACGGATATTATTCATTCTAGAGTGGTTTTCCAGTCATTCCGGTGAGTTTATTATTTTTCTGTAGGTTATGAATTTCCTTTGTGTGATCCTGAGATGTTCTCTACCTGTAACACCTGCCCAGAGGTTTTGTATGTGGATTCTCAAATTATACTTATTTTATTATCCACGGACAGCAGCTTCTGTCAGACCTCCATCAATTAGCTATTTATCTCTGTTTGACTCTCTTCCGACTTACATGTTTTGCTCTTAAGAGAACTGAATTTTTAAATTGGCTTTTAATATAGATTTTAGCACTGGCTCTTTGCTCAATAGCTCATCTTAAGCTTCTCTTGCATCATGCCATTGTGCTGTTCCCCCAATCCACAGCCAATCATCCCCCCCAACTGAATAAAATAGTCGATTAAAATATTCTGGGTGCTCAGTTGGGTAGATATCCTAAATTAAGCCTTGGCTCTCCCATTCATCACATGAATAATCTGCCCTTATGTTTTCGGGTGCATTTGGTAGGGTCATTCACTATGATTTCTTAGCATAATTTGAGTATGTTTATTTTAGGAAGATGTTTTACTGAGTTATGTTTAGGGCTCAGGACTGCAGCAGATTGGATACTGTGCCTGGCAGCTCTTAGGGTCTTGCCATGGTTCTGGCATAACATGGTCCCCCGAGTAATGTCTTCTGTATTAGCCTGGCTATCCCTCAGACTGAGTTGTTCACTCATTTACATGTTCGGCAATGGATTTAAGTTATTTCCATCTGGCTTCGGATCCTGAGGAAATATCTCATATGTACGGTCTATCTCTCTGGCCTCTAGGACCCTTTCTATGACATCTTCTTTATCTTGTACAATATTTAAACTGAATCTAGAGACACTGCGGTGCATATCCATAACGACTCCTCTCACTATAGAGCAGCTTTATTGAGATCAGAGGCTGAATATGGAGTCGAGAGCTTGTCCCGTCTTCCAACTCAGTTTCATTTGTGTTTTTTTGTTCCCCCATTGTTAGCAGAGTTTAAGCTTTCAACCTCTCTAATATCGGCAGTGCTAATAATTTCTCCAGCTCCGCCTTCGCCTCCGTCTCCAAAGTCAAGGTCGCAGAGCCTCTTTCAACTCCATATCTGCAATGGAAATGGGAATTAGCATGGAATCTGGGCAAGTATCTGAGTGAGGGCTTCAGCTATACCTGAGGATATTTTCAAAACAAAAACTCGGGACAGAGAGTAGTAGAAGCCTTTGTGTTATCTGTAACATAAGTTTCACTGCTCACCTTTATCTGCTTTTTCGAGGGTAGTGAGGGCCATTACTTTTGTGTCACAGTCTCTCAGAGAACCAGCATTATCTTGAAGGGAGCTCCAGAGACATCTTCTCCACCCCGGATCCTTCCCATCTACCCCCTCAGACCGCACCTGTCACCAGTTCTCTTGTCTCATCTCACTTCTTCCCATACCTTCTATACTCTCCCCTGCAGTACATCCAGAGGGACAAGAAGAAAGGAAAACAAGACAAATGACTGATGGTGAATGTTACACTACTCCCAGATAGCTGCACCTTAGTCGCATTACCCACCTCCTGTGATTTTAAATTCTTGTACCTGTCATCTGAAGTGGTAAGAAGGATTAAACATCCTTGGGTTAGCCTTCCCAGGACCTAGTACTGTTTGCTTTAACCTGCTGCCATCTTGCTTCACCTCTGGGACAGTGTTATTTTCTAAAGCTTATGTATCCAATATCTATGTAGCCTGAGGAATAGTTCTGCTGTTTGAAACTACTTAAACTTTTAAGATCTGTGGAATCTGGGGGGTTACTCGCTCTTCTGAGACTGAGCCTGCAAGATCTGTATAACCTGTGGGATACCTCACCCTTCTGAGGCTGAGGCTGCAAGATCTGTGTAACCTGTGGGATAGGTCACCCTTCTGAGACTGAGCCTGCAAGATCTGTGTAACCTGAGGGATAGATCACCCTTCTGAGGCTGAACCTGCAAGATCTGTGTAACCTGAGGGATAGGCCACCCTTCTGAGGCTTAGCCTGCAAGATCTGTGTAACCTGAGGGATAGATCACCCTTCTGAGGCTGAGCCTGCAAGATCTGTGTAATCTGAGGGGTACCTCACCCTTCTGAGGCTGAGCCTGCGAGATCTGTGTTACTTGAGGGATAGCTCACCCTTCTGAGACTGCGCCTGCAGCATGGGCTTGCTTTCCTGTGAGACAGGGTTATTTTCTAAAGCTAATGCATCAAATATCTATGTAGCCTGAGGAATAATTCTTCTGTTTGAAACTTCTTAAACTTTTAAGATTAAGATTTGTGGAATCTGGGGGATAGCCCACCCTTCTGTGACTGAGCCTGCAAGATCTGTGTAACCCTTCTGAGGCTGAGCCTGCAAGATCTGTGTAACTTGAGGGATCGATCACCCTTCTGAGGCTGAGCCTGCAAGATCTGTGTAACCTGTGGGATAGGTCACCCTTCATAGGCTGAGGCTGCAAGATCTGTGTAACCTGAGGGGTACCTCACCCTTCTGAGACTGCGCCTGCAGCATGGGCTTGCTTTCCTGTGAGTCAGGGTTATTTTCTAAAGCTAATGCATCAAATATCTATGTAGCCTGAGGAATAGTTCTTCTGTTTGAAACTTCTTAAACTTTTAAGATTAAGATTTGTGGAATCTGGGGGATATCCCACCCTTCTGAGACTGAGCCTGCAAGATCTGTGTAACCTGTGGGATAGGTCACCCTTCTGAGGCTGAGCCTTTAAGATCTGTGTAACCTGAGGGATAGATCACCCTTCTGAGGCTGAGGCTGCAAGATCTGTGTAACCTGAGGGATAGATCACCCTTCTGAGGCTGAGGCTGCAAGATCTGTGTAACCTGAGGGATAGATCATCCTTCTGAGGCTGAGCCTGCAAGATCTGTGTAACCTGAGGGATAGATCACCTGTCTGAGGCTGAGCCTGCAAGATCTGTGTAACCCTTCTGAGGCTGAGCCTGCAAGATCTGTGTAACCTGTGGGATAGGTCACCCTTCTGAGGCTGAGCCTGCAAGATCTGTGTAACCTGAGGGATAGATCACCCTTCTGAGGCTGCAAGATCTGTGTAACCTGAGGGATAGATCACCCTTCTGAGGCTGAGGCTGCAAGATCTGTGTAACCTGAGGGATAGATCATCCTTCTGAGGCTGAGCCTGCAAGATCTGTTAAACCTGAGGGATAGATCACCCTTCTGAGGCTGAGGCTGCAAGATCTGTGTAACCTGAGGGATAGATCATCCTTCTGAGGCTGAGCCTGCAAGATCTGTGTAACCTGAGGGATAGCTCACCCGTCTGAGACTGAGCATGCAAGATCTGTGTAACCTGAGGGATAGATCACCCGTCTGAGACTGAGCATGCAAGATCTGTGTAACCTCAGGGATAGATCACCCGTCTGAGACTGAGCATGCAAGATCTGTGTAACCTCAGGGATAGATCATCCTTCTGAGACTTAGCCTGCAAGATCTGTGTAACCTGAGGGATAGGCCACCCTTCTGAGGCTTAGCCTGCAAGATCTGTGTAACCCTTCTGAGGCTTAGCCTGCAAGATCTGTGTAACCTGTGGGATAGGTAACCCGTCTGAGACTGAGCATGCAAGATCTGTGTAACCTGAGGGATAGATCACCCGTCTGAGACTGAGCCTGCAAGATCTGTGTAACCTGAGGGATAGATCACCCTTCTGAATCTGAGCCTGCGAGATCTGTGTAACCTCAGGGATAGCTCACCCGTCTGAGACTGAGCATGCAAGATCTGTGTAACCTCAGGGATAGATCACCCTTCATAGGCTGAGGCTGCAAGATCTGTGTAACCTGAGGGATAGGCCACCCTTCATAGGCTGAGGCTGCAAGAGCTGTGTAACCTGAGGGGTACCTCACCCTTCTGAGACTACGCCTACAGCATGGGCTTGCTTTCCTGTGAGACAGGGTTATTTTCTAAAGCTAATGCATCAAATATCTATGTAGCCTGAGGAATAGTTCTTCTGTTTGAAACTTCTTAAACTTTTAAGATTAAGATTTGTGGAATCTGGGGGATAGCCCACCCTTCTGTGACTGAGCCTGCAAGATCTGTGTAACCCTTCTGAGGCTGAGCCTGCAAGATCTGTGTAACCTGTGGGATAGGTCACCCTTCTGAGGCTTAGCCTGCAAGATCTGTGTAACCTGAGGGATAGATCACCCTTCTGAGGCTGAGCCTGCAAGATCTGTGTAACCTGTGGGATAGGTCACCCTTCTGAGGCTGAGCCTGCACGATCTGTGTAACCTGAGGGATAGATCACCTGTCTGAGACTAAGCCTGCAAGATCTGTGTAACCTGAGGGATAGATCATCCTGCTGAGACTGAGCCTGCACTCTGTGTAACCTGAGGGATAGATCATCCTTCTGAGACTGAGCATGCAAGATCTGTGTAACCTGAGGGATAGATCACCCGTCTGAGACTGAGCCTGCAAGATCTGTGTAACTTGAGGGATCGATCACCCTTCTGAGGCTGATCCTGCAAGATCTTGTAACCTGTGGGATAGGTCACCCTTCTGAGGCTTAGCCTGCAAGATCTGTGTAACCCTTCTGAGGCTTAGCCTGCAAGATCTGTGTAACTTGTGGGATAGGTAACCCGTCTGAGACTGAGCATGCAAGATCTGTGTAACCTGAGGGATAGATCACCCGTCTGAGACTGAGCCTGCAAGATCTGTGTAACCTGAGGGATAGATCACCCTTCTGAGGCTGAGCCTGCAAGATCTGTGTAACCTGTGGGATAGGTCACCCTTCTGAGGCTGAGCCTGCACGATCTGTGTAACCTGAGGGATAGATCACCCTTCATAGGCTGAGGCTGCAAGATCTGTGTAACCTCAGGGATAGATCACCTGTCTGAGACTAAGCCTGCAAGATCTGTGTAACCTGAGGGATAGGTCATCCTGCTGAGACTGAGCCTGCACTCTGTGTAACCTGAGGGATAGATCATCCTTCTGAGACTGAGCATGCAAGATCTGTGTAACCTGAGGGATAGATCACCCGTCTGAGACTGAGCCTGCAAGATCTGTGTAACCTGTGGGATAGATCACCGGTCTGAGGCTTAGACTGCAAAATCTGTGTAACCCTTCTGAGGCTGAGCCTGCAAGATCTGTGTAACCTCAGGGATAGATCATCCTGCTGAGACTGAGCCTGCACTCTGTGTAACCTGAGGGATAGATCATCCTTCTGAGACTGAGCATGCAAGATCTGTGTAACCTGAGGGATAGATCACCCGTCTGAGACTGAGCATGCAAGATCTGTGTAACCTGAGGGATAGATCACCCGTCTGAGACTGAGCCTGCAAGATCTGTGTAACCTGTGGGATAGATCACCCGTCTAAGGCTTAGACTGCAAGATCTGTGTAACCCTTCTGAGGCTGAGCCTGCAAGATCTGTGTAACCTGAGGGATAGGTCACCCTTCTGAGGCTGAGCCTGCAAGATCTGTGTAACCTGAGGGATAGGTCACCCTTCTGAGGCTGAGCCTGCAAGATCTGTGTAACCTGAGGGATAGATCACCCTTCTGAGGCTGAGCCTGCAAGATCTGTGTAACCTGAGGGATAGATCACCCTTCTGAGGCTGCAAGATCTGTGTAACCTGAGGGATAGCTCACCCGTCTGAGACTGAGCATGCAAGATCTGTGTAACCTGAGGGATAAATCACCCGTCTGAGACTGAGCCTGCAAGATCTGTGTAACCTGTGGGATAGATCACCCTTCTGAGGCTGAGCCTGCAAGATCTGTGTAACCTGTGGGATAGGCCACCCTTCTGAGACTTGACTGCAAGATCTGTGTAACCTCAGGGATAGATCACCCGTCTGAGGCTGAGCCTGCAAGATCTGTGTAACCTCAGGGATAGATCACCCGTCTGAGGCTGAGCCTGCAAGATCTGTGTAACCTCAGGGATAGATCACCCGTCTGAGGCTTAGCCTGCAAGATCTGTGTAACCTGTGGGATGGCTCACCCTTCTGAGACTGAGCATGCAAGATCTGTGTAACCTGAGGGATAGATCACCCGTCTGAGGCTGAGCCTGCAAGATCTGTGTAACCTGAGGAATAGATCATCCTGCTGAGACTGAGCATGCAAGATCTGTGTAACCCTTCTGAGGCAGAGCCTGCAAGATCTGTGTAATCTGTGGGATAGGTCACCCTTCTGAGGCTGAGCCTGCAAGATCTGTGTAACCTGAGGGATAGATCACCCTTCTGAGGCTGAGGCTGCAAGATCTGTGTAACCTGAGGGGTACCTCACCCTTCTGAGACTACGCCTACAGCATGGGCTTGCTTTCCTGTGAGACAGGGTTATTTTCTAAAGCTAATGCATCAAATATCTATGTAGCCTGAGGAATAGTTCTTCTGTTTGAAACTTCTTAAACTTTTAAGATTAAGATTTGTGGAATCTGGGGGATAGCCCACCCTTCTGTGACTGAGCCTGCAAGATCTGTGTAACCCTTCGGAGGCTGAGCCTGCAAGATCTGTGTAACCTGTGGGATAGGTCACCCTTCTGAGGCTTAGCCTGCAAGATCTGTGTAACCTGAGGGATAGATAACCCTTCTGAGGCTTAGCCTGCAAGATCTGTGTAACCTGTGGGATAGGTCACCCTTCTGAGGCTGAGCCTGCACGATCTGTGTAACCTGAGGGATAGATCACCTGTCTGAGACTAAGCCTGCAAGATCTGTGTAACCTGAGGGATAGATCATCCTGCTAAGACTGAGCCTGCACTCTGTGTAACCTGAGGGATAGATCATCCTTCTGAGACTGAGCATGCAAGATCTGTGTAACCTGAGGGATAGATCACCCGTCTGAGACTGAGCCTGCAAGATCTGTGTAACCTGTGGGATAGATCACCCGTCTGAGGCTGAGCCTGCAAGATCTGTGTAACCTCAGGGATAGATCATCCTGCTGAGACTGAGCCTGCACTCTGTGTAACCTGAGGGATAGATCATCCTTCTGAGACTGAGCATGCAAGATCTGTGTAACCTGAGGGATAGATCACCCGTCTGAGACTGAGCCTGCAAGATCTGTGTAACCTGTGGGATAGATCACCCGTCTGAGGCTTAGACTGCAAGATCTGTGTAACCCTTCTGAGGCTGAGCCTGCAAGATCTGTGTAACCTGTGGGATAGGTCACCCTTCTGAGGCTGAGCCTGCAAGATCTGTGTAACCTGAGGGATAGGTCACCCGTCTGAGACTGAGCCTGCAAGATCTGTGTAACCTGAGGGATAGATCACCCTTCTAAGGCTGAGCCTGCAAGATCTGTGTAACCTGAGGGATAGATCACCCTTCTGAGGCTGAGGCTGCAAGATCTGTGTAACCTGAGGGATAGCTCACCCGTCTGAGACTGAGCATGCAAGATCTGTGTAACCTGAGGGATAAATCACCCGTTTGAGACTGAGCCTGCAAGATCTGTGTAACCTGTGGGATAGGCCACCCTTCTGAGGCTTAGACTGCAAGATCTGTGTAACCTGAGGGATAGATCACCCGTCTGAGGGTGAGCCTGCAAGATCTGTGTAACCTGAGTTATAGATCACCCGTCTGAGGCTGAGCCTGCAAGATCTGTGTAACCTGAGGGATAGATCACCCGTCTGAGGCTGAGCCTGCAAGATCTGTGTAACCTGAGGGATCGCTCACCCGTCTGAGGCTGAGCCTGCAAGATCTGTGTAACCTCAGGGATAGATCATCCTGCTGAGACTGAGCATGCAAGATCTGTGTAACCTCAGGGATAGATCACCCTTCATAGGCTGAGGCTGCAAGATCTGTGTAACCTTAGGGATGGATCACCCTTCTGAATCTGAGCCTGCAAGATCTGCGTAACCTGAGGGATAGATCACCCGTGTGAGACTGAGCCTGCAAGATCTGTGTAACCTTAAGGATGGATCACCCTTCTGAGGCTGAACCTGCAAGATCTGTGTAACCTGAGGGATAGATCACCCTTCTGAGGCTGAGCCTGCAAGATCTGCGTAACCTGAGGGATAGATCACCCTTCTGAGGCTGAGCCTGCAAGATCTGCGTAACCTGAGGGATAGATCACCCTTCTGAGGCTGAGCCTGCAAGATCTGTGTAACCTCAGGGATAGCTCACCCGTCTGAGACTGAGCATGCAAGATCTGTGTAACCTGAGGGATAGCTCACCCGTCTGAGACTGAGCATGCAAGATCTGTGTAACCTCAGGGATAGATCACCCTTCTGAGACTGAGCCTGCACTCTGTGTAACCTGAGGGATAGCTCACCCTTCTGAGGCTTAGCCTGCAAGATCTGTGTAACCGGTGGGATAGCTCACCCTACCGAGGCTGAGCCTGCAAGATCTGTGTAACCTGAAGGATAGATCATCCTTCTGAGACTGAGCCCACACATCTGTGTAACCTTAGGGATAGATCACCCTTTTGAGGCTGAGCCTTCAAGATCTGTGTTACCTTAAGGATAGATCACTTTTCTGAGGCTGCGCCTGCAGCATGGGCTTGCTTTCCTGTGAGACAGGGTTATTTTCTAAAGCTAATGCATCAAATATCTATGTAGCCTGAGGAATAGTTCTTCTGTTTGAAACTTCTTAAACTTTTAAGATTAAGACTTGTGGAATCTTTGGGATAGCCCACCCTTCTGTGACTGAGCCTGCAAGATCTGTGTAACCCTTCTGAGGCTGAGCCTGCAAGATCTGTGTAACCTGAGGGATAGATCACCCTTCTGAGGCTGAGCCTGCAAGATCTGTGTAACTTGAGGGATAGATCACCCTTCTGAGGCTGAGCCTGCAAGATCTGTGTAACCTGTAGGATAGGTCACCCTTCTAAGGCTGAGCCTGCAAGATCTGCGTAACCTGAGGGATAGATCACCCTTCTGAGGCTGAGGCTGCAAGATCTGTGTAACCTGAGGGATAGATCACCCTTCTGAGGCTGAGCCTGCAAGGTCTGTGTAACCTGAGGGATAGATCACCCGTCTGAGGCTGAACCTGCAAGATCTGTGTAACCTCAGGGATAGATCGTCCTGCTGAGACTGAGCCTGCACTCTGTGTAACCTGAGGGATAGCTCACCCGTCTGAGACTGAGCCTGCAAGATCTGTGTAACCTGAGGGATAGATCACCCTTCTGAGGCTGAGCCTGCACGATCTGTGTAACCTGAGGGATAGATCACCTGTCTGAGACTAAGCCTGCAACATCTGTGTAACCTGAGGGATAGATCATCCTTCTGAGACTGAGCATGCAAGATCTGCGTAACCTGAGGGATAGATCACCCTTCTGAGGCTGAGGCTGCAAGATCTGTGTAACCTGAGGGATAGATCACCTGTCTGGGACTAAGCCTGCAAGATCTGTGTAACCTCAGGGATAGATCATCCTTCTGAGACTGAGCATGCAAGATCTGTGTAACCTCAGGGATAGATCATCCTTCTGAGACTGAGCCTGCACTCTGTGTAACCTGAGGGATAGCTCACCCGTCTGAGACTGAGCATGCAAGATCTGTGTAACCTGAGGGATAGATCACCCATCTGAGACTGAGCCTGCAAGATCTGTGTAACCTTAGGGATGGATCACCCTTCTGAGGCTGATCCTGCAAGATCTGTGTAACCTGAGGGATAGATCATCCTTCTGAGACTGAGCATGCAAGATCTGTGTAACTCTTCTGAGGCTGAGCCTGCAAGATCTGTGTAACCTGAGGGATAGATCACCCTTCTGAGTCTGAGCCTGCAAGATCTGTGTAGCCTGAGGGATAGCTCACCCGTCTGAGACTGAGCATGCAAGATCTGTGTAACCTGAGGGATAGATCACCCTTCCGAGGCTGAGCCTGCAAGGTCTGTGTAACCTGAGGGATAGATCACCCTTCCGAGGCTGAGCCTGCAAGATCTGTGTAGCCTGAGGGATAGCTCACCCGTCTGAGACTGAGCCTGCAAGATCTGTGTAGCCCATGTGATTGTTTTCCTATGAGCAGGTCTGACAAGGGTGGGTGGCTCAGTCATCTCGAACACCTAAATCTGTGGGCTAGTTCTACTGTCTAAGGAACATCAACTGATGGCTTAGCTCTTCTCTCTCAGGCCTTGTTCTGTAACATCTCAATGTCTTGAGGAACAGCACTGCTGTTTATGACATGTGAAACCTATGAAATATATGTACTTTCAGATCTGTGTACCCTAAGGTCTGCCTATCTGTTCAAGATTATAAAGAGCAGTGTCTTCTGTAGGCTAGGCACTTAGAAGTTGAGCTTGTTTTGTATTGAACTTTTTTTGGGTTAATAGCAGAGGAGTCTTCCCTGAAAAGAAAGACATGGAATTACTTTCTTACATACTGCCAAATGTAAAGATCTCCATAATTTGTTCTTTTCCTATTGTATTTTAGGAAGTGGTCGGGAATTGCCAGGATTGTTATTGCAGGCACCATGGATGGTGATGGGTCAAAGAAACATAGTACTGAGAGCATGGCTGAGAATGGGTCATCCAATCATGATACCGGCTCCATCACCACTGCCAAAACCAGCCTGGCCCACCTGTCTGTCGTGGAAGCAAGAGATGCAGCTTACATGGTTAGTGCAAAGGGTGCTTGGGAGGTTGGCGAGGAAAGGGTGAGGGGTATATGAAGGCTTAAGAGATAGGGAAATGTATTGGTCCAAAAAGAACCCTTACAAAAATTGATTTTTTAACATTTAATTGGTTCTCCTGCACCAATATTTACTACTCATTTCTGACATGTTCCAAGCCATCACTGTTGGTTTTCAGTACTCAATGAGTTGTGAGTTTTGGACAGTGCAAAGGTAATGGAACACAGAAAAGTAGGTTAGGAGCTGAGCCATTAGATCACAGTACAGATACAGCCCAAAGTCTTCATGTGACCAAACCTTTCCTTCCTGTGTACCTTTGAAGGCTAACTACATCTCACTTGTGTTCCCAGGAATTCCAGCGTAATGTTGAACTGGAGATGGCGAAGATTGTGGCGTCGGACACCTCTCAGGTCTCTGAAGCACAGCGCTGGGAGAAGTGGTGGCAGCAGGCCGTGTTGGAGATACAGCAGCTTTACACATGAGGACTAAGCAGGCCTTCTCTCTCAATCACCATATCTGTGTTTGAAAACACAAACTAATGGACAAGTCGGTCAATTCGGAATTGTGAATCAATTACGATATATTTTATGAATAAATGGTTTTACATTAGTAGCTGACCTGTTGGTACCGTCTTTGAAGTTGTAAACTGACCTTCCCTGGCATTCTCCTGCCTCTTTATAATGTTTTGAAAATGCTGTGATTGTGATATGACAAGACAATAACCCTGCATGTCATCAGTCTGGTGTGATGCTCTGGTTGCTGCATCATCACAGTGGTATGTGACCTTTGCAGCAAAATAGTCTTTACCAACCCACAGAGCACCGACCACATCTTTGCGGCAGGAAACAACGTCCAATTCAGCCACACAACGCAGCCGTCATGGACCGACCACCACTGTGTACACTTCCCCATCAACAAACCCAAGGCACCCAAACCAGTCCCACGCCCACCACAAAGGAACTGGAGCAAGGTTACCAACGAGCAACTTAACTCCACCCTCACCCGAGACAACCACATCTGCGCACCCGGCGGAAACAATGCAAATGACGCAGCCGTAGAACTCCACACCTGGATCTCCAACTGTGCAGACAAGCTCGCCCCACTACGCAACCCCGACAGACAACGCCCCAGGAAAGTCACCTGGTTCACCACTGCTCTTCAAGAAGCCAGACGCACCTGCAGATGCCTGGAGAAGAACTGGAGAAAGACCAACTCAACCGAAAACCACACCACCTACAAGGACACCATGACGGACTACCACAACCAGATCAGAGTCACCAAGAAGAACTTCATCCACAACCAAATCTTGGCCTACTCCTTCAACTCCAAGGAACTTTTCAGTGTCATTCAAGAATTCACCAACCCACGCATCGAAGCCACAGACATCACCCCATCCCAAGACCTCTGCGACAAGCTTGGAACCTTTTTCCACCTCCAGATCAAAACCCTCTACGACAACTTAATTGACCATCCACCAGGTGCCAAAGACGGCCCCCACCCCCCAGAAACACCAGCCAGCCTCCCATCTCCAACTGGACACTGATCACGGCAGAAGACACCGCCTCGACCATGAAAATCATCCACTCGGGGTCCACCACCTACCCCTGCCCCCTCACATCTACCACATAGCCACGGCCGCCATGGCACCTGAACTACAACGCACCATCAACACCACCTTCAAATCAGGCACCTTCCCAGAAACAGGATGCGTGCAGAAGTCAGACCTCTGCTCAAGAAGCCCACAGTTGACCCTACCAACCCAAGAACTATCGACCCATCTCGCTTCTCCCCTTCGCAGCCAAAGTTGCAGAGAAAACAGTCAACAGGAAACTGCCACGATTCATTGAAGAGAACGCCGTCCTCAACCCGTCCCAATCCAGATTCCGAAGCAACCACAGCACAGAGACCGCCCTACTCGACGCCACAGACGACGTCCGCACCCTCCAGGACCAAGGCCACGCCGCAGCCCTCATCCTACTCAACCTATCACCGGCCTTCAACACGTCTCCCACCGCACACTAGTCCCTGACTACACGACGCAGGCATACAAGGAACAGCCCTTGCCTGGATCCGATCATTACTCACCGGAAGAAGCCAAAGGATCAGACTTCCACCCTTCCTCTCTGACCCAACAAAAATCACCTGATGAGTCCCACAGGGTTTATCCCTGAGCCCCACCCTCTTCAACATCTACATGACCCCCCTCACTGCCATTGTCCTACAACACGGCCTCAACATCGTATCCTACGCCGACGACACCCAGCTCATCCTCTTCCTCACCGAAGACCCCACCACTACCAAACTCAACTTCCAGAAAGGAATGCAAGACGTTGCAGTCTGGATGACCAACAGCTGCCTGAAGCTCAACACTTAGAAGACAGAAGTCCTCGGTAACACCCCTTGTGCATGGGACAGCACCTGGTGGCCGACCGCCCTCGGAAGCCCTACTCCCTCAGACCACCCCAAGAACCTCGGCATCGTACTCAACATCACTCACCATGAACCGACAGGTCAACGCCATCACCTCAGCTTCTTCAACACCCTCTGCATCCTCCGCAAGACCTTCAAGTGGATCCCCCTGAGTCAAGGAAGACCGTCACCCACGCACTCATCACTAGCAGACTGGACTATGGAAACGCACTCTATGCCGGCATAAACAAGTCCATACTCTGCAAACTCCAGACAATACAGAACACCTCCGCCAGACTCGTACTCTGCACCCCCAACACGAACACATCAGCCAAGACCTACGTCTCCGTGGAGAAAAGAGTCACTTTCAAAATTCTCACTCACACCTACAAATACCTACGCAACCATGGACCCAAATACCAGAACAACAGAATCAACTTCCACGTGCCCAAAAGAAACCTCTGATCTTCCAACCTCGCATTGGCCGAAATCCCGTGCATCCACAGAGCCAATGCAGGCGTAAGATCTTTCTCATCTTTCTCTCACATTGCAGCCAATACCTGGAGTGAGCTACCGGCAGACATCAGACGCGCCCCCCTCCCTGAAAACCTACAGCAAGACCTGGCTCTTCGGCTAAACAGATCTGCACCCCCCCCCCCCCCCCTCCCCGCTCAGCGCCTTGAGACCCTCACGGGTGGGTAGCGCGCTTACAATTCCCTGATTGAGTTACACTTTGGCTACCTTGATACTGATTTCTAATGTACTCTCATGGGTGCTTGGTGTGGCCTTGTGATAACAGTCAAACACAAGCTTTGGCAGTGTCAAAAGGCCTGAATTAAACCTGAAAATGCAAATCAGACCTATTGTCTTTGCCAATGTGTGTCCCTGTTGTGGGCTGTGACTATTGCTGCCTAAGGGTAGAGACACCAATCAGGCCTGCTCTCAGTCATTCTCACCAAGTGTTTTTTATCTGGATAGACATCTAGTCTATGATGGGTGAGAGAGTGCTTCTGGTAGTGTCTGACGGCTACTCTGGCGTGCGAGGAAGAATGTTTCAGGTGGTGTGCGGGTGGTACTCTGTAAGGGTGCGTCCAATAGGGTTTGACTGCTGGTCCTTAAGGGTAAACATCCTTTACACAGGCTGCGTTACAACGCATGCCATTACCCTGTATTTTTTACTCCGCAGCAATTTTTACAACGCAGGGCTTTATACCGCAAGCCATTATAACGCATTCCCCATTACAACGCCCCGGTGGAGTTAGTATAGTAAATTGTGTTGTAATGGGAAATGCGTTGTAATGACTTGCGGTGTAAAGCCCCACGTTGTAAAAGTTGCTGCGGAGTAAAAAATGCGGGATAGTAGCACACGTTGTAAACGTGTGCGGAGTTAAGTGTCATATTCGTCCTTAAGAGGTCATGTGGTAGCTAGGTCATTTTTTCTCCAGAAGGGTTTAGCAGTTCCCCTTATGGTTTAATTTAGGCCATGAAGGATGGCTTGTATTAAAACAGTGGATGAGTCTTGCTTTAAAAAACATGGAGCAGCAGTCATTCCTACGCAGAGTCCTCTTCCAATTGTGAGCCTTGATTTTCTGCTTTCTCTAACATGGCTGCTCAAAGATTTGGAGGTGGCATTATTTACGATGGCTCTCCCTCATGTTACATTTGATGAACTCTTACCAGTAACCATTGATTGGTCAACCCCAACCACTAATACCCACTGCACAGATCACTGACCTCCATGTCCTGTAGACAACCAGTTGCCTAGCAGTGGAACCTCCTTTCCCAGTGGGTGCACGCGGACAGCCCAGGAACCACCATAGTGGCATTTGAACACCAGCTTGTCATACTGACTGCCTCTCTCCCTACCTTAGCCAGAGATCACAGTAGTGAATGATGCTTCATCTTTGGCCTGGGGTGGTGACCTGGAAGAGGTGGAAATCAGGAATCTGTAGTCCCCAGTGCCACAAAGGCTCAAAATCAGCCTCCTGGAGTTTCATGCCATCTGGCTGGCTCTGAAAGACTTTCTTCCATCCATCAAGGGAAGGTCTGTGCAGGTTCTGACGGACAAAACAAATACCACGTGGTACAACAGGCCCCCACAGATACTGGGCCATTGTGCTCATTGTGTCCATTGTTCCGGGCTGAGACATCCGGCCCCCAGTAGGGTGAGTAATTGGAGATCCCTACTTCAGGTGTAACATTGCCTAATGCACCTACGGCCTCTTTCACACACGCTCTCCTTTTCATTTTCAGACTGTCACCCAAACAACTTGGCTGTTTCCCACCGCACTCTCACCTGTCTTGAGAAAGACCCGCCGTGACCACCCATTGGGGCACCACGTTGATGCTTTGTGTAGGTCCAGTATCCCCAAGATTCTATACTTGGATAGATAGGAATCTATCCACATCATCTGGCCTACCTTCATTACCACCTGTATATATGTAAATGCCAAAACAACAAAAAGTAGCAGCTATACCTAATCGGGTAATGCTGTCCCCCTGGGCACCGATATGTGCTGAGCAACCAGCTCTGAGTTCAATGCAACTGTTTGATTCAAATGAATAAAAACGTGATGCTAGTTCAAATTGAATTGGTTACTCCATATTTTCATTTTATTTCTCTGAAATCCAATGCATTTCGGCAGTGATATCTGCCTTCATCAGGGAAACATTATATCTGGTACGGTCCACGCCCTCACAAGTCAAGACATTCTTTCTTACGTGCTTTCAAACTAGCACCCAGTCTCCATAGCTCGAACCATTGAAATTGCACTCTATCATCATATAGATGCTATGTATTTGAGGATTATGGAGTGGTCCCTTTTTGGAAACAGAAGTTTTTTGAAACCATGTTGAAGCCACCACTGCAGCAACATCAAAAGACCTCTGTCACGACCTGAGCCATGGAGACTGGGTGCTAGTTTGAAAGCACGTAAGAAAGAATGTCTTGACTTGTGAGGGCGTGGACCGTACCAGATATAATGTTTCCCTGATGAAGGCAGATATCACTGCCGAAATGCATTGGATTTCAGAGAAATAAAATGAAAATATGGAGTAACCAATTCAATTTGAACTAGCATCACGTTTTTATTCATTTGAATCAAACAGTTGCATTGAACTCAGAGCGGGTTGCTCAGCACATATCGGTGCCCAGGGGGACAGCATTACCCGATTAGGTATAGCTGCTACTTTTTGTTGTTTACGTATCACTCCAGACGGGGAGTGAACCCTGGAGGCACGAAAACAAAGTTTAAAAATACGAGTAAAAGCGGTGCACGATCCTATACCCATAAAATATATGTAAATGCCTACACTGTATATAATGTTCACCACTTAAGCCCCATGCACACTTGTCACTTATATGTACTGATCTTGACAGTCCACATTATTGTATTGTATATATCAATGAATGAAGTAATTCTGATATAAACCTCCTTATCAAAGTATTTTGGTTCTCTATGCCTTATTCATTAAGTGTTAAGGATCCTGTGTTATCGCTGTGTGTCAGAGGACTTACTTTTCAGATTGCATTAATAGCATCTTGTACTAACGTTTGTTCTACCCGACAGAACCATTCTTGTTTAACTAACAACAGGCATGGCGGCATGAATCTTGTGTGAGGAGGCACTGCGCCTTATGAGATGGCAGAACCGTCCGGGGATCTCGCTTGTAGCCAATCATCCGGCGGGGTCACTAGCAAGCTGAGCAGACATCAGCTGGCAGACAATAAATGGTGTGTTCATCCCATAGTACTTCAGGACATCTTCCACCAGTGGGACATGCCCTGGCTGCATCTTTCACCGCCGCCAGGAACGTGCACTGTCGAGATTATTGCTTGTTGAAGTTCCCTCCAGGAGAGTCTTTGCAGCTGGAACATAAGACGTCTGTACATGTTTACACCTCCGTCTCTCCTGCTTTGAATTCTGTGGAAGGCCAGGACGGACTGGACCTAAGTCATTTTGATGTCCCCAGATTGGGCCAAAAGAGAATGGTTCCCTGGCCTGTTGAGCCTGGTCCTCTCTGGGAGGGCCACCCGTCTCAGCAACTGAACTCACCCCTCAGTCCATCTCAATGAATTTGGTAATGTCATCTTATTTCAGCTAAGCAACATCCACAGCTATTGGTCCTGAACTCTGCTCTGCTGTCCATGTTAGTAAAGTGGTACGGTCATCCTATATCAGATCAGCATCATGGAGAGCTATTGGTTCTGAAGTCTTCCTTTCACCTGGACTATTGTAACGTGCTTCTAATTTCAGCCACTTAAAAGGACATCAATAGACTGCAGGTAGTCCAAAATACCGCGGCTCAGCCCGTGGCTGATGCCCCCCTCAGAACAGCCTCTCTTCCTTTGCTTAAGAAGCTTCATTGGCTGCCTATACGTAAAAGGATCTATTTTAAAATCTGTCGTATGGCCTTTAAAGCTGTCTGCAAACTATGTCCTAGCTACTTGAATGAGAAATTTGTAAACTATGTTCCCAGTAGATCGCTCCGTTCTGGAGATAAAGCCCTGATTAGGGTTCCACGTATTAGAAAATCACGACAAGGAGGCAAAGCCTAAATCCATCTTGGCCCTCGACTTTGGAACAATCTCCCCATCTTCCTTCGACCGTGCCCTGACCTCCTGACCTTCAGAAGACAATTGAAAACTCTACTCTTCTAATCTGTCTGATGGAGTACCATTGAGTCTTAGCGCGGAGATACCCTTATGGGGTGATTCTTGTGCTCTATAAATTCTTAAATTCAAATTCCTTTCAGTCCATATTACTGAATGTGGTAATGTGATATATCATTCCAGCACCATGGACAGCTATTGGTTCTGAAATCTCCACTGCAGTCCTTGTCAATGGATGTCGTAACGTCATCTTATATCAGTTCAGCAGCAAGGACAGCTACTAGTTCTGATCTCTACTCTGTAGTCCATATTAGTGAATGTGGTAATGTCATCTTTTATATGTTCAGCTCAATGGACAGGTAATAATTCAGAACTCACCCCTGCTGTCCATGTCAATAAATGTGGTAACGTCATCTTATATCAGTTCAGCACCTGGAAAGCTATTGGTTCTGAATTCTCCCGTGCAGCTCACACCAAAGGATGTGGTAATGCCATCTTATAGTAGTTCAGCAGCAAGGACAGCTATTGGGTCTGAACTCTCCCCTTCAGCCATATTAGCGAATGTGGTATCGTCATCTTTTGTCAGTTCAGCAGCAGGGACAGCTATTACTTCTCAACTCTGCCCTGCAGTAAATGTTATTGAATATGCTAATGTCATCTTACCTATGTTCGGCAGTATGGAGAGCTATTGATTTGGAACTCTCCCCTGCAGTCCTTGTCAATAAATGTGGTAATGAGGTTCTATAGCAGTTCAACAGCAAGGACAGCTTTTGGTTCTGAACTTTCCCCTGCAGTTTGTGTCAACGAATGTGGTAATGTTATCTTACATCAGTTCAGCAGCATGGAGAGCTATTGGTTGTGAACTCTCCCCTTCATTCAATATTACTGAATGTGGTAATGGGGTCTTAAATCAGTTCAGCAACATGGACATCTATTGATTCTGAACTCTCCCCTGGAGTCTCTATTAGTGAATGTGGTCATGTCATCTTTTATCAGTTCAGCACCATGGACAGCCATTGGTTCTGAACTTTGCCCTGCAGTCCATGTTACTAAATCTGGTAATGTTATCGTATTTCAGTATGGACAGCTATTTGTTCTAAACCCTCCTCTGTAGTCCATGTTACTGAAGTAATGTGATATATCAGTTCAGCACCATGGACAGCTATTGGTTCTGAAATGTCCACTACAGTCCTTGTCAATGGATGTGGTAATGTCATCTTATAGCAGTTTTGCAACATGGACAGCTATTGGTCCTGAACTCTGCGCTGCAGTCCATGTTAGTAACCGTGGTAAGGTCACCCTATATCAAATCAGCATCATGGAGAGCAAATAGTTCTGAACTTTTCCCTGCAGTCCATGTCAACGAATGTGGTAATGTCATCTGACATCAGATCAGCAGCAAGGACAACTATTGGTTCTGAACTCTCCCCTTCAGTCAATATTAGTGACCGTGGTAATGTCATCTTATATCAGTTCAGTTCAAGTCCGGAGAGACAGCTTATTTGGCCGGTGCGTCCTCCAGGACTTTCTGGTGTGAACTTAGTTCGCAGACTCACCTCCGGGGTTGGTATTGCTGGGTACCCATTCTCAGGTAAGGAAACTATCACTAATTGTTTCTTTCAGATGGACAAGTTACTTGCCTTCGGTAATTATATATCTGTAAGAGACATAGATTAGTTATAGATTCCCTACCTCCCCACCCCTCCTCCCCGTTCCGTGAACTGACTTCCAGGGTCAGGGAATCCCTTCGGGGCCCTAGTTTTGTGCACCAGTGATCAGTATCTTGCATGGCTCTGGACAGCTATTGGCTCTGAACTTTTCCCTGTAGCCCTATTAGGGGCATATTTACAAGGGCTTTAGCGCCGCTTTTTTGGCTTACAAAGCCAAAAAAGCAGAGATAAAACCAGCGCCCTATTTACGAGAGGGTGCTAACATGCATAATCGCATGTTAGCACCCTTTTTCCCAACGCCTCCCTTTGCCTCTCCAATGAGATGCAAAGTGGGCATTACTGGGCGTACCCCAGATGGACTACCTTGCAAATATCGCTGATGTTTACATCTCGATATTTACAAGGCACCCCACATGATTTTAGCACACGTTAGATTTTGGCTAAAACTGCAGTTTTCGCTAAAATCTAATGTCTGCTAAAATCCTTCCTTAGCCATCCCTAACATAGGGGGTGGATTATGCTGATATGACCCTGTGGGTCTTATCAGCAAGGTTATCGCCATTTTGCAGGGAACATCGCTGGAAATCCAGTGATGTTCCCTTCAAAAGGGCAATAACCTCGCTATCTCTGGAATTTTTATTGCCCTGGAGAAACGTGTTGTTAATAACGTGCTACCAGGGTGATAAATTCCAGAGATAGCCTGCGATAATATTATTATCGCTAAGCACGGCCAGCGATAATTATAACCATGGACAGCTATTGGTTCTTAACTCTCCCCTACAGTCCATGTCAATGAATGTGGTAATGTCATTTTATATGATTTCAGCAGCATGGACAACTATTGGTCCTGAACTCTCCCCTCATAGTCCATATTAGTGAGTGCAGTAATGTCATCTTATATCTGTTCAGCAGCATGAACAGCCATTGGTTCTGAACTCTCCCCTGCAGTTCATATTATTGAATGTGGTAATGTCATCCTATGGTGCTTCAGCACCATGGACAGCTATTATCTGTGATTCTGAGCTCTTTCCTGCAGTCTATATTAGTTCACCAGGGAGCGCATGCGCATTGGATAAATATGGTTGCAGGAATCCGATCTTGAAATGTATGCCGTCCCTTGAAAAAGAAGCAGGTGCTTTGAAACGCGTCGGGACCTTCTTATGGACAGTTGCAGTTGCAGTGCGCAGCTTCTGGTAATAAAGAGATTTGTAATCTACCCTCATGCGAGTGGCGTTTCTAAAGATCTGGGGAAACTTGGAAGACATGCTTACGCAGCACCCTCAAGCCGCGAGAAATGCACCACCCGCTGAGAATGAGATAGCGGGGTGCTTGGTTGCCATCAGACAGCCTGGTTGCAGCGCGAAGGTGCCCACAATAAGAAGCTGATCACTGCGCCTGGTGCCCACCGGAGGGCTGTTCAAATCGTAATATGGCATCAATAATTGATTTTAAGTAACAGACCCCATCAAAGGGGAATTAGGGACCTGCAATTACCAGCATGCTGCTCACCAAGGAGCGCATGCGCAGTGGATAAATACGGTTGCAGGAATCCAATCTTGAAATGTATGCCGTCCCTTGAAAAAGAAGCAGGTGCTTTGAAACGCGCCGGGACCTTCTTATGGACAGTTGCAGTTGCAGTGCGTAGCTTCTGGTAATAAAGAGATTTGTAATCTACCCTCGTGCGAGTGGCATTTCTAATGATCTGGGGAAACTTGGAAGATATATATATATATATATATATATATATATATATATATATATATATATATATATATATATACATATAGTAAAGATTTAATTGAATGTTGTTAAAACATATCAGTATTTTTAACGTTTTTATAATTGCAAAATCGTAATTTTATTTGCTACACAATTTGCGTAAATGAGGTATAAGTTTAAGTTTTTAGGGACATATTAACAAGGTCTTTATCTCTGCTTTTTTGGCTTTAAAAGCCAAAAAAGCAGAGATAAAACTAGCGCCCTATCAGCAACAGGGTGCTAACACGCAAATTTGCATGTTAGCACCCTTTTACTCTACGATTCCCCTTGCATCTCTAATGAGATGCAAAGGGGCCGTTCCAGAGTAAAATAATAGGAGAAATTTCGCTAAGAGACATTTCTCCTATTATCAAGGATATCGCTAACCCTGTTAGCGATAAAAATGCAGCGCTAACCGCGGTTAACGCTGCTTTTTGACGTCTGGTATTTTTCTGACTTAGCCATGATATCCTATGTAAGGTGGATATCATGGCTAAGTATGTCTATCCCTATCAGCAAGCTATCGCCAAACCTTGTGGGATTATCGCTGTATTTCCAGCGATAATCTCACAATTGGCAGCTGCTTGAGCACTGAATTTTATCGCTTTGGAGATAAGCGTTGTTGATAGCACGCTATCTCCACGATAAAATTCAGAGTTGGCCGGCGATAATTATCCTAGCACTAAGTCCGCTTAGAGATAATTATCGCCTGGCCTTGTTAATATACCCTGAATTAAAAAATATATATATATATAGCATATGCTAATGTTAATTTGATTAATTATTTTTAATCATCATTACGAAAGCCAAACATATAACATCATATAAAATAATATTAAAATAAATAATAATTGACTTGCAAACATATTAATGGTAAAGTCACGTTTAATGTTAACTAATAGTTTTTTAAAATAAATATTTATAACTTTTCACCAAAATTATATATATTGACAGAAGAAAACAAACTCATAAAATGCAGATTATTAGAGCATAGTGTATTTAAATGATCATCAACTTTTCTAAAGCATTCTTATGAAAAGATTTATATTACGTTTTAAGTTCTTGACTTTTTTTCTCAAGTACTACTTGTTATTTATTTTTTAATCCACCTAACTGACTTCAGGGATGATGCATTCCACTTCTCTTGCATACAAGTGTGAAGTTATGGCTTGATTCCTCCATACTCTCTGTCATAGGAAGAGGTCTTTATCACCATGATAGAAGTTTGAAGTTCCTCAAGAGTGGAGATAACTTGAAGTAGGCCTTTTAGTAAGTCAGAACTGAATATTTGCTGTGTTTCTCCCAAGGTTCGCCGTAGCACTAGCCAGTCGATCAACTGGTCGTCCAAACGTTTGTAGACGAGTGTCCACGTGGCTCAGTTGTTCTGTTTGGGAATTCATGTATTTGTTTATTGATGAAAAAGGGCCGTAACTGCCTGTGACATCTCACTCACTGTACCTGGGCGCGAGTCGAAGCCATCGCTGGCGGTATTTTCCCTTGAAGTTAATGTTAGTTTACTCTGTAATATCGTTTTACAGCGGTTCAGCACCACGGAGAGCTCATTGTCTGTTGTGCTTACGTCTGCTCTAGCGTCACTCCGTGTTTCTTGAATATTCAGGGGCATATTAGCAAGGGCAAAATCGCCGCTTTAGCGGGACTTTTTCCTGCTAAAGCGGTGATATTTGTTTTCCCTACTAACAAGCTGTCGCTAACATCAGTTAGCGACAGCTTTTAGGCGCTAGCGACCGGTCTGGGGCCCGCTTTGCATGTCAGCGATATTTATTGCTAATGACATGCAAAGTGGGCGTACCCATCCTGTTAGCGACTGAAAGCAGTCGCTAACACAGCTATCACGCTAACCGCGATTAGCGCCAGGATTTTACACCTGATAAAAACCTGACTTAGCCATATTAGTCAATGGGAGGTGGATTCTACGGCTAAGTCCCCACCTGCCTATTAGCGAGATATTTCTTAGCGACAGGATTTTTATCGCTGGAAATCTCACGTTAAACATGGGATTCGCCGCTATCGCTGAATTTTATATCGCATTGGAGATAAACGTTGGTAATACTGCGTTATCTCCGCGATAAAATCCAGCGATAGAAGGCGATAAAAAAATCGCGCTAAGCGAGGTTTGCGATAATTATCGCAAGTTGTTGCTAATAGGCCCCTCAGTGCGCTTGTTATCCTATGGCGATCGGGACCATTTCACCAATCGCTGTCCGTGGTGCTGAAGCATCCCTCCGTGTTATCCTGTACTCTCGGTGACTGAAGCCGGTGATGTCAGTCTAGGGTGGTTCAGTGCCGTGGATCGTGTGCTCTGTGGCTTTGAACTCACCCATGCTGCCTGCATCGGTGACGATGGTGGGGTTATCCTGAGGCTGTCCAGCACTATTTCACCATTCGCTGTCCGTGGTGCTGAAGCGTCCCTCCCTGTTATCCTCCACACTTGGGGCATATTACCAAGGGTGGTGATAGGCACTTTTCGCCGGTTTAGCGGCCGTTTTCGGCCGCTAAGTGGCAAAAATTCTATCGCCCTATTATCAAGCTGTCGCTAACAGCAGTTAGCGACAGCTTTTAGGTGATAGCGAGCGGTTTGGGGTCCGCTTTGCATGTCAGCGATATTTATCGCTAATGACATGCAAAGTCGGCGTACCCAACCTGTTAGCGACTGAAAGCAGTCGATAACGTCGCTATCGCCTATTCACAAGGCTGGCGTAGCGATGAAAATATTCCCGCTATCGCCAAAAACTAACGCCTGCTCTGACCAGTTCTTAGCAATGTTATCCAATGGGAGGTGGATAACATGGCTAAGAACATTTTGTCGCTAATGCGAGAATATCGCTGTATTCTCAGCGATATTCTCGCATTACGCCGCTATCGCTGGATATTTTAGCGCTATGGAGAAAAACGTTGCTAATAGCATGTTTTCTCCGCTAAACTATCCAGCGATAGGCAGCGATAAAAAAAAAGTTGCTAAGCGCATTTAGTGATAAATATCGCTAGTTGTTGGTAATATGCCCCTCGGTGACTGAAGACCCTACTGCCTTGCGGCCCATGTTACTGAACGCTTTAATGTCGGTCTATGGCGGTTCAGCACCTTGGACAGCTATAGCCTGTGGTTCTCCCCCCTCCCTATCACATCCTATACTGGTGAGTTCTGCACGGTCATCCTGTGCGGTTCAGCACCGCTCCCTATACCCCCAGGACTGAGTTCCCTCGATCTGATCCTATTGGGATCCGGGTTGATTGGAACGGCTCCCTGGGGGCGCGAGGGTTGGGCGTCGCTGTTGTGTTTATCTTGTTTTTCTTTCACCCCGTGACCTTGCAGGTGGCCCTGGAATTTACTGGTATTTCTCTCGCCTCGCCTCCCCATTTTCCCCCTAGACGAAGAGACCTCACTGCAGCCTCGTTGTCTGTGCTGCAGTCTCTGCAGTGCGGGTCACAATGGGAACAGTCTCTGTGCTGCAGTCTCTGCAGTGCGGGTCACAATGGGAACAGTCTCTGTGCTGCAGGTCCCTAGTCCAGCGGGCAGTGCTGCAGGTCCCTAGGGAGGCTGCGGGTGCTGCAGGTCCCTAGGGTGGCGGTGGGTGCTGCAGGTCCCTAGGGTGGCGGTGGGTGCTGCAGGTCCCTAGGACGGCGGTGGGTGCTGCAGGTCCCTAGGACGGCGGTCAGTGCTGCAGGCCCCTAGGGTGGCGGTGGGTGCTGCAGGCCCCTAGGGTGGCGGTGGGTGCTGCAGGTCCCTAGGGTGGCGGTGGGTGCTGCAGGTCCCTAGGACGGCGGTGGGTGCCTCAGGTCCCTAGGACGGCGGTCAGTGCTGCAGGCCCCTAGGGTGGCGGTGGGTGCTGCAGGTCCCTAGGACAGCGGTGGGTGCTGCAGGCCCCTAGGGTGGTGGTGGGTGCTGCAGGTCCCTAGGGTGGCGGTGGGTGCTGCAGGTCCCTAGGACGGCGGTCAGTGCTGCAGGCCCCTAGGGTGGCGGTCAGTGCTGCAGGCCCCTAGAGTGGCGGTTGGTGCTGCAGGTACCTAGGGTGGCGGTGGGTGCTGCACGTCCCACGGACGTGTATTCGAGAAGGTCCCGCACGTGACTATTTTAACCCTGAGTTTCGCTCTGGGAGGACCGCGTGCTGCAACTTGTACAGGGCCCCGGGGCCACCAGGGTAGAAGGGGCGGGTGCAGGTGCCACTGGCTGCAGGACAGGTGTCAGGGAGTCACCCTGGTTGTAAAATATGAAGTGCAGGTGCTCAAATGTTTGTCGGAGGCCGCACCTACTTTTCTCTGGCTCCACCCACTTCCTCCACTGACTCCACCCACTTCCTATATTAGCCCCACCCACATCTTCAACTGGCACTGCTAAAAGTCAGATGTAATATATACCGGGTCCGAATTTCAGCAAGGGAACCTTCCTCATAGTAAGGCTTTGATAGGAGGTTCCCTGCCCTGTGAACATTTTGAAAAAGATTAACTCAAAAGTGCATTTAAAGCACAATTTTGGAATAAATTAGCTAAATTCACTAATGCATTGAAAAGGGATCATTTCAGTGCTGTATGTGCTGATTTGGGGAAAGGACAATACTGGGGTAGGGTAGGCCATTTTTAACAGAGTCTTTGAGTTCTAAGGTACAACTTTTACATAGCTTATGTGTCAAAATAAACCAAAATGTTCTAAAAAGATAAACTGACATCACAATTCCGTAGTAGAGACAGTTAGTGCTGCTCTGCCATCCTCCGCCATAAATAAAAGCAAACAATTCGGGCCGTTCGCGCTTGCAGCTGACTGCTTTCACTTAGACAACTGAACTTACTTTCACTATTACACTCTTTTAGTGAACATAGTGCTGAACGGTTCACTTCACCACTGAAGGCCTGATCGTGAATGGCCACGAATCGACGGTGGTGGTGAGCCTGAGGGAGTGTGGGTATGCTGGTGGAAGGGCTCCCAGACTTCGCCTCCTATGTCCCCCTGCTCTCTGTTGCAGTTTTTTGAGTGCTGGAGTTAACTTTGTCAGTCCCACCTCCCTATGAAGCAGCCCAAGTTCGGGAGTCTAGTGTCTGGTCAAAAGCAGACTCACAACTCCTGATGCCACATCCCAACCAATCAGAGCCACGAGGGCTTTCATCACAGCTCAGATATATCCTACACAGACTCCTCTAAAGCCTCAACCGCTCAGCCTCCTCATGATGTCCTTCCAAGTTTAGACCCATCTTGAAGCCAGGTCCAGCCTCCACCTGTACTCCAGCCTCCACCTGTACTCCAATACGGAGCTGTGGCAGTTTACAATTCCTATCACCTCCCCGATGCCTTTCATCTAGGCTGTTACAGCAGGAGGACTATCCCCCAGATTCATCATTGTCCCGTTTTGCGAGTCCTTAATAGCGATTATTAAGGAATCGCTATTAAGGACTTGCAAAACGTGATTCATGTAGAAATCGAAATTTTATTTGCGATTTCTACAGCTTCCCTATTTGCGATTAGCAAATTGCTAATCGCAAATAAGGAATGACTCCCCATTCATTCCTATGGGCCTTTTCCCCATTCATAGGAATGAATGGTGAGTCATTCCTTATTTGCGATTAGCAATTTGCTAATCGCATATAAGGATGCGATTTCAAGGGTGCCAGGGGTGTCCAAAGGACACCCTGTAGCACCCCTGAAATGTAAATGTAGACTGATGTTGCGCACACACATGTCCAAAGGACATGTGTGTGTGTAACATCCAACTTAGAAAAATGCACTAAAGTGCATTTTTCTAAGTTTTTGCTATTTACCACGAAGTCAGACTTCGCGGTAAATAGCGGCCAAAAATAGCGATTTCGCAATTCAGAAATGGTTCATGAATTGCATCTAAGGAATCTCAAATAGAGATTCCTTAAATGCAATTCCACGCAATTTAGCGATTTCGCAATTTGCGATTTTTGCATTTGGGATGATGAATCCCAAATGCAAAAATTGCGCTCGCAAAGGGCCAGGTTCTGAGAATCTGGCCCTTTGCGAGCCGATTTTTCGTTGATGAATCTGCCTGTATGTCCTTCAATTCCGAACAGGACCACAGTCCTGAACTCTACCACAGAGGCACTGCCATGGTCCGCTAGTGTACCACATTACTATCATTACTCTGACTCGAAGCTCTGGCTTACTGACCTGGGCATCAATCCTCCACCAGTTTTGAGCCATGACCCAGTGGCTCTTTCCCAGAGACCTTTGATGCTCCACCTTACGTGCACTCATGCACCGGAGGCTCCATGCCTGGATCAGGCTCAAATGGATGGGACTTCCGCATACTCCTGCTGGGTTCGGGAAAATGCTGCCTTTGTACCTGTATGATCTCCATGCTGCCTCTTAGAGCCATCTAGGCTCTGGAGAACTGAAGTGGACGAATGAAGCAAAGACTCAACGCTAGCCACAATTCCATCTTGTTGAGCTTTTCCGTCTTCCCTAATCCCTTCACAGTCTGCACTGCCATAACTGGCCCCATTAATACTATCTGCCCAGCAACCCTCTCATCTGGACCTTGATACTCAACACACTGCTACTTGATCCACCCTCCATTGCCTGGTAGACCCATCTGGTTTCAGTCTGAAGGAGCCTTGCAGGCATTCATTAAAACAACAGCCCTACAGTCTAATATTAATAGAGAAAGGACTACCTATGTTTTTCTCTTCATAGGCTGCGGCCATGTTGGGAGTACTGCGGCGATGTCCATTATGAATATCAGTGCTGCTGCCGTAATAGAGAGAAGATGAATACCCCAAAGCTGTTTCACTATGTACAGGCCGTGGCCTGGCCATCTTGTGGGATTGCAGTAGCAGTGATGGGTAGCAAATTGGCTTACAGGGAAATGAAAAATGACTACCTGCCATGCTGACTAGCTCCAATGTCTTATCTTTTTGATTGATTTTTGATTCGGGATTTCTAGAGCGCGTAGCTACCCTCGGGCGTCCCAGCGCTAAAGTAAGGCTTGACAGTACTCTTGGAGGTGGATTATTGGGGGAACAGCCAGGTTTTCAGCAGTCTGCGAAATGAGAGGAGATTCTTTTCTTTGCGGATGTTAAGGGGGTGGCTGTTCCAAAGCTTGGAGGCGTTATAAGAGAAGCAACGGCCGCCAGTGCGAGCTTTCCTTATTCTGGGTACGCTAGCCAGAAACAGGTCGTCTGACCTGAGTTGTCGGGCTGATTTGTGTGGCTTAATAAGAGGTCTCAGTATTGGGGGGCCCTTGCCTTGTAAGATTTTATGGGAGATGCACAAGGCTTTGAAAGAGATACGTTCTTGGATGGGGAGCCAATGGAGCGCTTTGAGGGAGGGCTTGGCTGAGCATCTTTCACTGACGCTGGATATTGTTGCAGTGGAGATCCAATGAGTACTGCTATGGCAAGATCTGCACTGATATTTCCGGTGAAGTAAGAGGAGATAACACTGGAAAATACTTGCCCTGGCCTCTACATACAAGCAATTGGTCGCAAATTGAAGCTTTCAATGATGTTTAAGGATTGCAAGGAACAGCTGCAACATTTCTCACTACTGACCTCTTGCACCTCGCCCATAACACGCTAACCATCCATAAGCTTGACATGGGTACTTAAATATTTGGGATGATAACCACTGTAACCTGCAGGCTACAGGTCTGGTCAACAGTATGGACATCACATCTGGTCTTCAGACAATAGGACACAACAACACTTTCCCTACGCCCATGAAGCTTGCCACATTTTGGAATGTGTACAACCTCATATCCAAGTGGATATCCCATAGTCACGGAGTCTGGGCACATAAGCTTAGTACTGAGGCTTTTCTGCATATCCACCATGCCCCCCTGGCTGCTCCTCTCTGTACAGATGCCCTTCAGATATTCTATTTTTACCATGAATTTGGTAAGCCACAACAATTTAGACGTAACTGCTGTGACAATATTCTCTGGATCGGACATCGGTGATAGGCAGTGCATTCATAATGGTTTTCAATTTTGGAGGCCGTCTTGTGTCTCCCTTTATTGTAAATTCACTGGGGTGTGGCAAAGCAGCGAATGTGTGCACAATTGCAATATTAAAAAAACATGCGCACAGCCCCACCCTGAACCCCCGCAGATTTCCTGAACCGAACCGACACTGAATCCTGTTGGACCCGGGGTCGCCGGTCCAACTAGGGTAGCCTGGCACAAAGTAGAAAGGCTTAACTCCAGGACTTCTGTATTGCACTTGCATCACACTTCGCACAGTAACCCAGCGTACCACCACATAAAAATATTTACACGACACAGTTTTTAGAAAAGTAGAAAAGCTTTATCTTTCCTTTTAGATTAATTTTGTTGCATCAGCCAAAACATTTCATCATTTTAATTACGTCACTTTAGATTTCCCGTCTCTCAAGGCACAAGTTATCACATCAGCTCATATCAGGTTGGTGAACCTTATTCATTTGCATCTCTAACAACAGGTTAAGACATATACCCATTTCAGGCCAACCCGCATTTAAAATTTTAAGAGCGATTAAGAAGGCTTAGAGGCAAATTTTAAACAGAACTCCTCATTAATTTGGTTCACACCTTTGGGTAAAATCAATTGTCACACAGAGCAGTGCCTACAAATGGACAAAGCAGGATTATACATCAAGCTACTCATGCATAACATTAGTTACAAAAGATCTTTATCCTAAGGGAGAGGTGTGGCGCCGCGGCCAGGGTGACTGACGCTGGAATCTGGGTATCACGGTTCGATCCCCAGCACCGGCGGCAGGTTAGGCCAGCACCATGTGACTCTGGGCAATAGCTTGCTTAATCTTCCCGACGGCCCCCAGCGCCTAGAGATCCTTACGGGTGATTGTTCGCGCTTTACAAATGTGGATTATTATTATTAGGTGGTCATGGCATACATTAGATTTAGCAGAGCATTAACCGTCATGTATTAAATCAGGCAAGATTACATGAGTCTTAGTGAGCAGCCATGCCGCCTAAAGTCTATTCAGCAATGCCCTGATTCCTGCACAGCTTCAAATCAGATAGGAAAAAGTACACCTCTCCTGTGGTTTAATTCTCCGGAGTTGGGTTTTCCCCCACCTTTCCCCCTTGACTTAACTCCCTGCTTACTTCTGTCGGGAAGTTCTTGTATGCTGTCCAATGGATGGTGGTTATGAGGGGTTAGGGCTTCCTCGCTTGCACTCCCCTTCTAACACTTGAGATGAGCCCGGATCACAGAAACCCCTACCAGAGGCAGGGCGCACCTCCACAACAATTCCTCCTCCTTATTTCGGGCCACTCCCTTCACGATACTCGAAGCGGAGTTCACACTGGAAATCAGGCGTGCCTTCTCAGCAGCTCGTCCCTTCAGCCAGGGCGCACCTCATTCAAGCCCGCCCGCTCCCTCCTGTCAATACCGGGGCGGGACTCTGCTCCAGCGTCTGCTGCCTGGTAACTGACTTCTCACGGCCGCGCACACCCTGTCAGCGCCGGGACTCCCCTCGTTCTACTCAGAGGGGAAGTCTATGTTCCTCCAAGCCCCATACTCCTTCCTCTCCCCTACTCCAGGCCAAGCGGACCGGATGCCCAGAGCGTTGCCGGCTCCGATATTCCGTAATTCTGCTATTAGCTCAGAAGGCCCGCCAGGGCAACAGCGGTGAGGCCACAAGAGCGTGGGGAAACCAGGTAAGTACGAGGACACGGGTGACAGGTTCAGCGGGTCACAGCAGGGCAACTAGGTGACGGATCAAGCAGGGTGCGGGGTGGCAATTAGTGCAGAGGACTATTGTACCAAGGTTCAGCCCCTTCCGGAAGGCGGCCCCACTCACCCTCACCAGGCTGGTCAAGTTCTCTTAGGTCTCAATCCGGTCTTCTACTTATGGCACTTGTTGTCTTGTCAAGTTAAGCGTCAATGTCCTCCTGGGGCCAGATCAATGGGCTAGGGGTAGCATCACATAAAAGAGTAGCAGCCCCCTGAAGGCAGTCAACCCTTCCACTATGTGCCAGCCTCCTCACTCCACAGCCTGTACTCCCAGCTGACCGGTCTTCTCAACTAGGATCTCCTCACCACACACAAAATGGCCGCACAACATTCCATCTTAGCAACTTGGGATTCGCGCCCTTCATTTGCATCAGCCAACGAAGGGGCCGGTGGTCAGTCTGAACAAGGAAGTGCGAGCCAAACAGGTATGGCCGCAACTTCTTCAGAGCCCATACCACCGCAAAAGCTTCCCGCTCAATCGCACTCCACCTCTGCTCCAGTGGAAGCAGTCTCCTAGAAAGGAAAACCATAGGTTGGTCCAGATCCTCCTCATTGAGTTGCGATAACACTGCCCCAATGCCATGCTCTGATGTATCCGTTTGGACGATAAATTCCTTGGAAAAGTCAGGGGCCTTTAAGACAGGAGCCGCACACATGGCTTGCTTTAGGGTGTCAAAAGCTCGTTGACACGCCTCAGTCCAGACTACCCGTCGAGGATGTTTCTTGGATGTAAGCTCAGTCAAGGGGCCCACAATTGTGCCATATCCCTTGACAAAGCGACGGTAGTATCCTGTGAGGCCCAGAAAAGCTCGGACCTCCGTTTGAGTCTTGGGGGTTCCCAGACCATGATAGTCTCAATCTTAGCCTGGAGGGGCTGCACCTTAGTGACTTCACTGTGGATGCTGGCCATCACCTTATCTGGCAGCCGGTAGGACTTGGACTTCACAGGTGGGCTGTCCCCTGTGTCCACATCATAGGTACACAGGTGGGTCCTTCCCGGGATAAGGGAGAACAGCGAGGAATACTGCTCCAGGACTTGACGGCAGTCTTTCCGCTGTTCGGCAGTCAGGGATGGTGAGAGGATCACCCCCTCCACCGACCCATCCTTCTCTTGGGACGCAAAGAGATCAGGGAGAGGCTCACTTTCCTCTTCCTCTGTCCCATCGGTCACCATCATCAAGATGACCTCGGGTCTCTCATGGTGGGGTTTGAGGCGGTTGACATGAAGCACCCGATGGGGTTGCCTGGGGGTCTTAAGATCCACTAAGTAAGTGACCTTGCCTTTCTTTTCAACCACTTCAAAGGGGCGTGTCCAGCGATCCTGGAGGGCACTAAGCTCTCCAGGCTCCATGACCCACACCTTCTGTCCAGGCTCCAACTCCACAGGGTGAGCATTGTGGTCGTACCACTCTTTCATGACTGCCTGGCTGGCTTCAAGGTTGTCAGAAGCTTGCTTCCACAACTTAGCCATTTGGCTACGGAAAGCCAGCATGCAACTCACCACATCCTGGGGAAGTCTCCTGGGAGTCTTTTCCCATCCATCTTTCACCAGGCTGAGAGGTCCTCTAACAGGGTGCCCATACAGAAGCTCAAAGGGGCTGAATCCCACTCCTTTCTGTGGCACTTCCCTGTATGAGAACAACAAACAGGGTAGGAGGATGTCCCATTTCCTCCGCAGGCTCTCAGGCAGACTCCTGATCATGCCCTTGAAGGTTTTGGTAAACCTTTCCACCAGTCCATTGGTCTGTGGGTGGTAAGGGGTGGAGAACCTATAAGTAACTCCACATTCCTTCCACATGGCCTGCATGTATGCTGACATGAAGTTGGCCCCTCTGTCGGACACAACTTCCTTGGGGAAACCCACTTGGGTAAAAATTCCCATCAGGGCCCGGGCCACCGCAGGTGCAGTAACGTTCCTCAGAGGAATAGCCTCTGGGTGCCGGGTAGTATGATCCACCAGTACCAGGATAAACCTGTGACCAGCAGAAGTTGGTGGATACAATGGCCCAACAATGTCAATGCCCACCCTTTCAAAGGGGGTGATAACGACGGGCAGTGGTTCCAGAGGAGCCTTCAGCTTAACCCCTGTTTTCCCACTGGCTTGGCAGGACACACACGTCCTACAAAAAGTGACGGACACAACCCTCATTTGAGGCCAATAGAAATGGGGGACAAGCCGGGCAACGGTCTTGTCCTGGCCTAGGTGTCCTGCCAAAGGAATCTCGTGAGCCAACTCCAGGAGAAAGGCTCGGTAACGCTGAGGAACCACCAAGGCCCGTGACGAACCGTGCACCGGAGCCTTGGGTTCACTGTAGAGAAGACCATCCTCCCAGTAGATGTGAAAGTTCCCTGTAATGTTACCTGCTGTCTGGGCTTCGGCCTCCCGCCTCAGACCCTCAGGGTAGGGCACTCCTTCTGCCCCTGACAAAACTCTTCCCTGGTAGGTCCTCCTTCCACATGGCACTCCGCAGGGATAGGTAAGTCCTCCAGGGAGACAACCTCCCCCTCCGTGGACTCCGGGACCACCATCTCAGGTGCCCCACCCATCTCACGGGGTATGGACGCCGAGGCAGGTTTTCCCTGTCCCCGGATCCTCCCCTTTTTGGCAGCTGGCTGTGCCTTTGTTCCAGGCTCCAGCCCTTGCGAACTCCCTCTCTGGGCAGTCGCGGACCGTGTGCTTGCACAGGTCCAATCAGGTGAACCCAGCATTTCTGAATGTGTCCGGAATTCCACCTCTTTCCAAGCATTGTGCTCTAGGTCATTTCCCAACAGACAATCGACTGGCACGGCAGGGCTCACTGCAACTCGTAGAAGGCCCGTGACCCCTCCAAACTCAAAGGAAACTTCGGCCACAGGATAATGACCGATTCTGCCGTCAGCCATCACAGCTGGGTGGAGTACATTTGGAATCACCTGCTCTGGGGACACCAGCTGACTCCTTACCATGGTCATACTGGCACCTGTGTCCCTCAGAGCCTCCCCTCTCTGGCCGTTGATGGTGACCCACTGCCCATACTTGGTGGTATTTGGGGGCACCTGGATCTTAGGAACCATCTCGCTGTCTCCCAGTGACACTAGTGTTATCCCTGCCCACTCACCTCCCTTGTCTAAGGGCAATTCCTCCCCGAACACTACACTTGCCACCCCAGGGATTTTTCCTCCAGTAGGCCGGTGTGGTCTCTTTAGGCACTTGGTATCCCCCTTATAGTGCCCAACCTCGCCACACTCGTAACATCGGACAATCCTAGGCTGCTGACTTCGGTCAGGATACGGGGGTTTTTGTTGGGTAACCTTAGGAGTGAATCCTGACCCCTTCCCTTGTGAGCTATTTTGGGGGCCGTTCGAGAACTCATTCTTTTTGTCTCCCCCCTCTTTCTTCTGGGGAGCGCCCTGACTAGTCCTTTGGGAATCCCCTCCAGTTCTCTTTGAGGACACCCGGGTACTAGCCCAGATGTCAGCCTCCTCTGCAAGCTTCCTAGGGCTAGTCAGCTTGCAGTCTACCAGGTATTGACGCAGCTCCGGAAAACATTTCTCGAGGAGGTGCTCTTTCAGGAACAGATTGTACAACTCCTCATAAATCGGTAACCTCACTGCCTTGCACCCAGCCCTCTAATGCCTTCTTAGCGTAGTCCAGAAAGTCCACCCAGTTTTGTGTAGTTAGTTTGTGGCTGTTTCAAAATTTCTGTCGATATTTTTCAAGGGTCAGCCCAAACTTCCTGATCAAGGCAACATTCATTGTTGGGTAATTGGTCTGTTCCTCCTGCTCCAAAGCTAAGAGAGCATCCCTCCCTACTGGAGGCATGTACTTATACAGGCCACCCCCCAATGACTCTCTGAAATCCCATGGGCTCTTAATGAGACCTCATAGGCCGCCAACCATTTGGCAATGTCGTCTCCTACACTAAAACTGTCGACTACATCTTTGGGCAAGTAGGGTCTGGGCTCCCTGGTAACTTCCTTAGGTACGCTGCCACCAATAGGATTACTGGGGGTCCCTATCCGTAGAGCTTTGAGGTCTAACTCCCTTAAAGTAAGTTCATGGAGAAACCTCCTTTCCTCCCGCTCCTTCTCCAATTGGGCCAACTCTAATTTTAGTTGTCTCTTCTCCCTCCTGTCCGCTAATTCTGCTGAGGACAGGCTCCTTCCAGACACACTACTGCCCGCCCTCGAAGGTGTCCCAGGACCTGGTAACAGATTCCCCCCCTTCGGTTTGGCACAGCATGTCCACTTCTATGATGGTGTCAGGGTCCCCTTCTTCCTCCCCTTTTTCCCCATCTGGGTGAGCTGTTACCCAAGCTCTCAAGCTGGTTTGGAGTTCTGCTTTCTTCGCACCACGCTTGAAGAACACCCCTTTCTCCTGGCAAAATTCCCTAAGTTGCGCCACTGAATAAGTCTCTAACTCAGCCAACTCGAACTCCATTTTGCCAGACGGGCCCTCAGACATTACGAAACGGGATTCTGGTCAAAAGGGACCTTCTTTGCAGGTTCCACTAACCACCAGATAGGGATAATTTGGAAAAACCAAAAGTATCCAATTAGGGAGACCAACTAGGAGAAAACTCCCATCAGAAAAGGGAAACAAAATACTGTTGTAGGGTGCGTGGAGCACACTAGGCCACTGTCAAGTGAACGCAAGCACAAGCCCTAATCCCACCACTGAACACCAATATGTTGGACTCGGGGTCGCCGGTCCAACTAGGGTAGCCTGGCACAAAGTAGAAAGGCCTAACTCCAGGACTTCTGTATTGCACTTGCGTCACACTGCGCACAGTAACCCAGCGTACCACCACATAAAAATATTTACACGACACAGTTTTTAGAAAAGTAGAAAAGCTTTATCTTTCCTTTTAGATTAATTTTGTTGTATCAGCCAAAACGTTTCATCATTTTAATTACGTCACTTTAGATTTCCCGTCTCTCAAAGCACAAGCTATCAGTTCATATCATGTTGGTGAACCTTATTCATTTGCATCTCTAACAACAGGTTAAGACATATACCCATTTCAGGCCAACCCGCATTTAAATTTTAAGAGCGATTAAGAAGGCTTAGAGGCATATTTTAACAGAACACCTCATTAATTTGGTTCACACCTTTGGGTAAAATTAATTGTCACACAGAGCAGTGCCTACAAATGGACAAAGCAGGATTATACATCAAGCTACTCATGCATAACATTAGTTACAAAAGATCTTTATCCTAGGTGGTCATGGCATACATTAGATTTAGCAGAGCATTAAATAATAATAATAATAATAATAAAACCATTTATAAAGTGCATGGTTACACTCAAGACAGTGTGTCCCTGCGATGTGGATACATTCCATTCTAAAAACAAGCCCAACACAAGAACAATTAAACTGGACAGCTAAGCGCCGTCTCCTAACTTCTGGGGAAGAGATGTGTTTTTAGCCTCAGGCGAAACCTCCTTTCGGAGGGTTCCATACGCAATTCTAAGGGGAGTTTGTTCCAGTGAGTGACCGCCAGATAGCAAAATGAACGGCCTCCCATTAACCGTCATGTATTAAATCAGGCAAGAGTAAATGAGTCTTAGTGAGCAGCCATGCCGCCTAAAGTCTATTCAGCAATGCCCCGATTCCTGGACAGCTTCAAATCCGATATTAAAAAGTACACCTCTCCTGTGGTTTAATTCTCCGGAGTTGTGTTTTCCCCCTTGACTTAACTCCCTGCTTACTTCTGTCGGGGAAGTTCTTGTATGCTGTCCAATGGATGGTGGTTAAAAGGGGTTAGGGCTTCCTCGCTTGCACTCCCCTTCTAACACTTGAGGCGAGCCCCAATGACAGAAACCCCTACCAGAGGCAGGGCGCACCTCCACAACAATTCCTCCTCCTTATTTCGGGCCATTCCCTTCACGATACTCGAAGCGGAGTTCACACTGGAAATCAGGCACGCCTTCTCGGCAGCTCGTCCCTTTAGCCAGGGCGCTCCTCCTTCAAGCCCGCCCCGCTCCCTCCTGTCAATACCGGGGCGGGACTCTGCTCCAGCGTCCGCTGCCTGGTAACTGACTTCTCACGGCCACGCACACCCTGTCAGCGCCGGGACTCCCCTCGTTCTCCTCAGAGGGGAAGTCGATGTTCCTCCAAGCCCCGTACTCCTTCCTCTCCCCTACGCCAGGCCAAGCGGACCGGACGCCCAGAGCGTTGCCGGCTCCGATATTCCGGAATTCCGCTATTAGCTCAGAAGACCCGCCAGGGCAACGGCGGTGAGGCCACAAGAGCGCGGGGAAACCAGGTAAGTCCGAGGACACGGGTGACAGGTTCAGCGGGTCACAGCAGGGCAACTAGGTGACGGATCAAGCAGGGCGCGGGGTGGCAATTAGTACAGGGGACTATTGTACCAAGGTTCAGCCCCTTCCGCAAGGTGGCCGCACTCACCCTCACCAGGCTGGTCAAGTTCTCTTAGGTCTCAATCCGGTCTTCTACTTATGGCACTTGTTGTCTTGTCAAGTTAAGATCCTTGTGAGTGGTAACCCGAACGAATGTAGCGGGGTTTACTACGTGAAAAGGGAGACATTATAGTTCATGTCACCTAGGTAGTAACGAGGGAGGATACGAGTTGTGGGTTTCCGATGAAGGGAACTCTCTAGTGATTTTTAGACATTTTGACTAAGTTGAACCCCGAGAGGGAGAGGGGTACAGGGCGTGAGGATTCAATTACTACGAGTACACTTTGAGAGGGGAAACAAGTTAAAGATGTGCAGTAATTAAAGCGACGCAGGTTTGGGACCACGATTCTGTCACAACATACATTCTTTGATAAGGAGATGACTAGTGAGGGACTCGCTACTTTTGTGGGTTTTGACGCACTGGCTAACTGTTCATTGTCTGCTCCACAGATACGTGACTGTTGCAGCACTGTTTTGCTGGAAAAAGGTTACACGTATAGAACCTTTTTAGCTGTTGAACCACTGAGCCGGTAGGCTACACGGTGGCTAACAGAGGGTAAATATGTTCAATGAAGTATCTATTGAGCTTTCGAACATGTCTAGAGGAGCTATATTTATACATGATGTCTATGTGTTTTTATTTCTATTTTGTTGACAGTTTTTTTAGATTGACGCGTCCAATATTCGGTGCTGTGGCGGAAAAAAGCTTGGCCCTGATGAATCTGCATAAAATGTGTAAAGCAGAGAAACATGTTGGCATCTAACAGCGGTATGCATACATAGCATCCTAAGCTGTTTTTTAATTTGAGTGGGTTCACTGAGTAAAAGAATAAAAGTGTTGTGTATCGAGTGAATCCCTTCAATTTTAACCACTCTTTTCCCACACTGTGAGGTGCGATTTACTTTTTCACTTCACTGCACGCACCTTTACATTTCTGATATTTTCTTTTGGACACCTTTTCTGTTGGGCTTAATGTCCGCCAATGATGATAAAAATGGGCTTATCTGGTGAGTACCTGCCAGTTACCCGCTTGGTGTTGCGCCCGTGAGGGGTCATTTCGCCTTTTTTTCAAATTTTTTGCACAAATGAGTGTGTGTAAGGGACTGAATGCTTTTTTATGAGTCCCTGATATCTTACAAACTGTCAACAAAGTGCTGAGAAAGGGTTTTTATGTTATATACAAATACTACTGATTAGAGTACAAAGAGGGTTATGTAGAAAACTACAAGTCTTCTGTTTGACTACATTAGGAAATATGATAATTTAGTATTCCTGTAGTCATTTTGATTCTGGTCTTGTGGTTGTTTATGACTTTTTGAGTGGAGGGCGACCAGAATTTGTATTCCCTCTATGCTCCATATTGTTGGTGTGTGTTGTCAAGTTAAGCGTCAATGTCCTCCTGGGGCCAGATCAATGGGCTAGGGGTAGCATCACATAAAAGAGTAGCAGCCCCCTGAAGGCAGTCAACACTTCCACCATGTGCCAGCCTCCTCACTCCACAGCCTGTACTCCCAGCGGACCGCTCTTCTCAACTAGGATCTCCTCACCACACACAAAATGGCCGCACAACATTCCATCTTATATAGCCTGGGCCCAGAGTGTCTTCTGGAACCCCTCATGACATCTCTATGGCCCCAAGCTGTGTAGGTAAATCTTGACAGTTAGCAGGCCACCATTTTGTGATGGAACACCTACTCTTCCTCCATTTTAGAGGAGCACCTGCGCTTCATGGTTAATTAGTAATCATGGAGCGCTCAGAGACCTAAGGACAACACCAAAAATGTAGTGGACAAAACGAAAATGGGAGGCAAAAAGGGAAAAAAAAATAAGGAGTGATCACCCAAAGGGCTGACAGGTCTAACAAATCCATCCAGGCAGCCTGGGACGGCCCGCATCTGCAGAATATCAAACGTAGGCCACGCCCGAGCCACTGCAGAGATACTGTGAGACACTACTGCATCAATAAATATAAAAATTTAAATAAAACATAATCACGGCGCCTGCTAGGCCCTGCCACACCTGCGCAGCTTTATTTTTAACCCATGATGATGATTAGGCTCCGCCGGATTACCCAGGCCATGACTCACCTGCTGGGGCTTAACTTTAACTCTATGTACAGACTGTAGAGCAGCGGTCAGTTTACGCCACCAACAATGTCCTTCACTGACGCGACCACCAACGCAATCCATCCCAGGGCCAGAAGAACTGATCCATCCAAGCAGCCCGGGCCGGCCCGCAACAACAGTCACCCCACTGCACTACAACATTATAAACTAAGGGCCGCGGGCCTGCGGCCACTCATCAGACCAATGACAATAAAAATGATAAATAAAATTTTAAAAAACAGTAATCACGGCGCCTGTGGCCTGCCAGCCAGGCCCTTCTCTGCCTCACCTGTGCAGTTTATGTAAATCACGATGATTAGGCCGCCGCCCTACCCCAGGGCCCAGGCCATGCCTCACCCTCACCTGGTGCTTCTGCAGCAGTAGTCGTCGTCGTCTACTGCACCGAGTCCACCTCGATATCGTCCAGGGACCAGGACCCGCGACTTTGAATGGCAGTGGCGGAGTTCAACCACGAACCACCACCGGTGGATACTCCGTGCGGTGGCGAGGTGCGGCCGTGACCGCATTTAATTGCAAAATCTGCGCACACGCTTCGCTGCCTCTGCTGCGCACACCCCCAACCCCCGCAGAAGAAGACCAGGCAGCCCAGGCAAAGCCCTGCGCCGCCGCCAACTAGCTTAGCCGCCCACTGGGCCGGCAACACTAATCCGCGACCGCCGAGCCGGAAGTCTTGCAATCATTGAGGATGAATAGCGTCACCTGACCATTTAAGACAGTAACTTGCCATGATGCCATCAATCTGATTCCTATCTCCAGTCATCAGCACATTATTAACATAACCAGTAGTACGGTATGGTAACTTTCTAACACAGTGACAGGCCAGCAGCACTTGTTACGGTCCGTACAGCAGCAGCACACGCTCTCTACATGCTCTCTGTGCCAGTGCCTGCCACTCATTATAAAATCAAATTACTGACCTGACGTGCATAAATGCGTGACTGTAGACCCGGCCCTGATAATTAGGTGCCGGTGCTAAGCACCGGCAAGCCCCGGCACAAATTAAGCCACAAATATAAAGATGTAACAGTGTTTTTAGTTTTTGCTGAATCTTTCACTACTATAACTTGGTACCACCAGACACCACTGAGTTCCTGAAGGCAATGCTGTCCTCAGCTATGGCTTCCGTCATTGGCTGATCTGCACTCATTGGCTGCAGATTTTCTTTGGGTGACTTTGAGCAGCAGCCAGTCAGCAAAGCCCCTGAGTAACTTGATGAATGGAAACCAAGCAGTGATCTCAATAGACCTCTTGCTTTAGGTGACTATCGTGCAATGTGTGGCACGTTGGAAACAACATGTTCTTGAAAGATTGTCTATTTGCTATGATTGTGGGGGGTGAAGTACATCCGCTAATAACATTGTAATGATTTTGTCATTTTTTGTATTTAAGAAATCCTATTTCTCAATAAACCAATTCCGTAAAAAAAGATCAAGCTCAATGTATGCCTTCAAGCTCATTAATGATATATATGATCCATATGATAAAATATTACGTCATACACTTTTCAAAATAAAGGTTATTTATGGGTATGTAAGCCTCTACCATCAATCTATCAGGCGCATTTATAGAGCGTGCTACTCACCCGCAAGGGTCTCAAGGCGCTGGGAGGGGGGATGCTGCTACTGTTCGAAGAGCCAGGTCTTGAGTTGCTTCCTGAAGGTGAGCTGGTCATGGGTCAGTCGTAGGTGGGTGGGGATGGAGTTCCACGTCTTGGCAGCCAGGTAGGAGAAGGATCTTCCTACGGTGGTGGTTCTGCGAATCCGTGGGACGGTAGCGAGGGCGAGGCTGGCGGAACGGAGCTGACGGGTGGGTGTGTAGAACGTGAAGCGGTTGTTGAGGTATTCGGGGCCCATGTCATGGAGAGCTTTGTGAGCGTGGGTGAGGAGCCTGAACGTGATCCTCTTGCTGACGGGGAGCCAGTGCAAGTCTCTCAGGTGGGTAGAGATGTGGCTGTGTCGGGGGATGTCCAGGATGAGTCGTGCAGAGGTGTTCTGTATGCGTTGGAGTTTATTCTGTAGTTTGGCTGTGGTTCCGGCGTAGAGGGCGTTCCCGTAGTCCAGTCGGCTGGTGACGAGGGCCTGGGTGACCGTCTTTCTGATGTCGGTGGGGATCCACCGGAAGATCTTTCCAAGCATGCGCAGGGTGTTGAAACAGGATGATGAGACGGCGTTGACTTGCTTGGTCATCGTGAGGGAGGAGTCAAGGATGAAACCTAGGTTGCGTGCGTGGTCCGCGTGCTTGGGGGCGGTGCCCAGTGCAGGGGGCCACCAGGAGTCGTCCCAGGCGGAGGGGGATGGTCCCAGGATGAGGACTTCCGTCTTGTCTGAGTTCAGTTTCAGACGGCTGAGCTTCATCCATTCCGTGACGTCTTTCATTCCTTCCTGGAGGCTGGCTCTGGCAGTGGCGGGGTCGTTGGTGAGGGAGAGGATCAGCTGAGTGTCGTCAGCGTAGGAGATGATGTTTAGGTTGTGTTGGCGTGCGATGGCTGCGAGGGGGGTCATGTAGATGTTGAAGAGGGTGGGGCTGAGCGAGGAGCCTTAAGGTACGCCGCAGAGGATCTTGGTGGCCGCTGAGCTGAAGGGAGGGAGGCAGACTCTCTGAGTTCTGTCGGAGAGTAAGGAGGTGATCCATCCCAGGGCCATACCTTGGATCCCGGTGTGGTGTAGGCAGCTTGTTAGGGTGCGGTGGCAGACTGTGTCGAATGCGGCCGATAGGTCGAGGAGGATGAGGGCAGCAGTTTCCCGGTTGTTGAGCAGGGACCGGATGTCGTCGGTGGCTGCGATGAGGGCGGTCTCGGTGCTGTGGTTTGCTCGGAATCCGGACTGTGAGGGGTCGAGGGAGGCGTTGGTCTTGAGGAAGGAGGTTAGCTGTTTGTTGACGATCTTCTCGATGACTTTAGCGAGGAACGGGAGGAGCGAGATGGGGCGGAAGGTCTTGAGGTCAGTGGGGTCCGCGGTGCGTTTCTTCCTATAGGGCGCTGATCTCTGCGTGCTTCCAGCTCTCTGGAAAGGTGGCGGATGCGAAGGAGTTGTTAATGATGTTCCGGAGTTGGGGTGTGATGATGGAGCTGGCTTTGTTAAAGATGTGGTGTGGGCAGGGGTAGGCTGGGGAGCCGGAGTGGATGATGTTGATCACGTGGGTGGTGTCTTCAGTGCTGACAGGGGTCCAGGCGCAGAGGGTGGTGGTGGGGGGCATTGGTTCGGTGGTTGAGTGCATGGTCTGGGCGCTGAAGCTGTTGTGTATGTTGGCGATCTTGTGGTGGAAGAACGTGGCGAGTGCGTCGCAGAGGTCTTGCGAGGGCGTGATGTTGTTGTTGCTGGCGCTGGGGTTGGAGAGCTCTTTAACGATGTTGAAGAGTTCCTTGCTGTTGTGGGTGTTGTTGTCTAGTCGTTCTCTGAATGCTGTACTTTCGGTGGTGCGGATCAGCTGGTGGTGTTTGCGGATGGCATTCTTGAGGGCTGTCATGTTTTCTGATGACTGGTCGTGGCGCCAGGCTTTCTCGAGGGTACGGCAGGATTTCTTGGAGTCTTGAGGTCGTTGATGAACCACAAGGTTTTCTTGCTGCCGGGTCTGCTGGGAGGATTCCTCAGCGGTGCGAGGGCATCGGCGCAGATGGTGAGCCACTGTGTAAGGTTATGGGCTGCTTAGTTGGAGTCCGTAGTGTTGGTGGGGGGTTTTGGCTCAGGCAGGTGGGGAGCTGGTCGGTGGTGATCTTGCTCCAGCATCTTCGGGGTGCCAGTTGCGGGTGGTGGTGGGTCGTTGTTTTCCTGAAGTTGAAGTGGATGCAGCTGTGATCTGTCCAGTGAAGTCCGGTGGAGTGGCTGAAGGAGATGTGGTTGCTGGAGGAGAAGACTGGGTCAAGCGTGTGGCCGGCGTAGTGGGTGGGGGTGTTCACCAGTTGCTTGAGTTCGAGGTTGGCGAGGTTGTCCAGCAGGGTGGTGGTGTTGTTGTCGTTGTTGTTTTCCAGGTGGAAGTTGAGGTCCCCCAGGAGGATGTAGTCTGAGGAGGTGAGGGCGTGCGGGCTGATGAAGTCTGCAATGGCATCGCTGAACTGTGTGCGTGGACCCGGGGGGTCTGTAGATGAGAGTGCCTCTGAGGGTGGTTTTGGGGTCGGTGTGTATCTGGAAGTGAAGGTGCTCGGCGAGGGTGTCGTCGGAGTTGGTCGTGATGTGGATGGTGTTTTTGTGGACGATGGCGATGCCTACTCCGGTTTGGTTGATGCGGTCCCTCCGGGTGATCTTGTAGCCATCCGGTATGGCTATGGCAATGTCGGGGGCTGAGGAGGCGTTCATCCAGGTTTCTGTGAGGAAGGCGACGTCTGGTGCTGTTGTGTCGAGGAGGTTCCAGAGTCCGATGGCGTGCCTGTGGACGGAGCGGGTGCTGAGCAGGATGCACTTGAGGTGATTGTTGCTGGTGTCTGGCCTGGTGGGTGCGGTGCAGGTCCGGAAGCAGGTGAATTTGCAGGCTTGGCAGGTGAAGGGTCCGTGGGTGCATTTTGGGGTGGCTCGGTGGCAGGCGGGGTTCCGGCTGGTGTTGAGAGCGTGGAGGGTGGCGGCGTCGTAGGTCAGTCGGGTGGGCTGGTATCGTTGAGGGCCAGGGGTCCTGACGCTGGGCGCAGTCCAGGCGCGGACGGGCGAAGACGGGCTTGCCTTTGGCGCACCCGCTGCGCGTACATGTGGAATCCGCCATAAATAGCGAAGTGGGAGGGAGGAGCAGCTGGGAGGCGGGAGCGGGGAGGCGAATGGGAGGGGGTACAGAAGAGAAAGGGGCGGGGCCGCAGGGGAGCAGCGGCGGGGAGCGGGGGAGTACAGAGCGGGAAAAACTGAGGCGAGGGGGCAAGAACAATACTGTTACGGGCAGCAATACAGACACAAAGTACAGAAACACAGAATACTCAGCTGCAGGAGCAGCGGCGAATCACGGGAAGAAAAACAGGCACAACTCAGCTGCAGGGCAGCGGCGAACTCGTGGCAGCAGGGGGGAAGCCTGGGCACACTTACGGGGAGTCGCGCAGTGCGTGGAGCGACTGGCCCTGAAGCAGGGTCAAGGGTCACAGCTCACCACTGCGTGGACTCCGCCATAAATGGCAAAGTGGGAGGGAGGAGCAGCTGGGAGTTTTGGAAGTCAGAAATGTATCCAGTTGGGGGAACTGAGAGTCCTGAAGAACTCCCCCGTAGCAGAATCCACCACCTGTATACAGACACCTTTTTGGGTCTAACACCGCAAGGAGTTAGATCCTACAAGGTGTAGAGTAATAAGGAGGGACATAAACACATAATGAGGGGGGACATATACACATATACAATTTGAAGATGTCCCCACTTATTACTCTTATCAAATGATTTGGTATCCCCACTATGCCTTACGCGGATGATACGCAACTTCGTGACAAAAGTTTCACCAGCTCTGAACAAATTTTTTATTTTAAAAACTGCCTTTCGGAAGCCATTACATGGATACATGAAAGAACTTGGGAGTCAATGATTTGTGTTTTTGCCCCCATGTAAAATAGTGTCAGGGGTAAGTTCTTCTTCAACTCCCTCATCAAACCTCCATCACAGAGGGTTTGTAGGAGCGCCATTGGTTACCAGTTGGTAAACAGATTGTTTTTAAAGCTTTAACTACTGTTTACAGAGACTTTTATCAAATTATTCCCAAATTTCTATCTGAACTTTTTACTCCCTACCTTCCACTGAGGAGGCTGAGCTCTGCCTGTAATAATCTGCTATCTATCCCAAAGTTCAGGTTACAAACTTGAGGTTCTTTAATTTTGACTCCATTTTACATTCAACTCCATTTTGTGTTGCCTTTACACAGGCTGCATGATTCACGAAGTGTCTCTGCCCTTTGGACTGCAACGTGTTGAAAACCCCCTCTGAACTTGTTTTGAAACCAATCTCAGACACCAGCTGGCCTAACTAATTCTTGTCTGGACTACTTAATCCCTGTATCAACTATCTGTTAGCCTTTAGTATTCTTCTCGTGCCGTGTCTTATCTTTTGGCCTTCGCTATTCTCTCCCTGTGTTTTCCTATTACGCAACTTTTCTTTTGAAGCATACAGACATGTCCTGCCATTACTGATTGACCTATAGGTGGTGTAATTGATTGACTTATCGGGTTGGGCAAAAGCACGACTCAAGGGGGATGTTCTGGTTACATGATGCCTTGTTTTGAATGTTTTCCTATTCGCTAATATTTGGCAGATCTTGTATGTCCATATTAGGTATTTTGCATGCTTGCAAAAGCTAGGACTGCCCCTTACTTTTATGCTGAGTTTGTAACCCTAAGCATATATAAGGCCTCTGTTTTCTGTATTCCTCAGACTGCCTCATTCAGTTGCTAAGGCTTCTGTGTGACGTAGTCTCACTTATTTAAGTTTAATAAAGATGTCTTTTCATGTTTCAGCTTCTGTGCCAACTTCTTTGTTATCAAGTATTAGTGAGACCCCTGAGAAGGAAGATTTGAGTTTCTTCAAATGGCGCCCAACGTTGGCCTTCATCAGAGAAGTGACTATCTGAGAGAGTGATCTTGTCAGGAGACTGAAATCTACTGAGGAGGACAGGACGGGACTCTAGCTAGGAGGTACTCTGTGCACAGGGATTCTGGGGATTCTTTGTCTCTGCAGCCCAGTATATTTCTGATCTTCCTGATTTTGATCCTCCACATGATGTCACTCCTGACTGAGAACCTTTTTGGCGTGAGTATTCTAAAAAAGACAGTTAGGTCATTCAGAACTTGGCAGTTAGAATTTGGATAAAATTTTAATTGCTAAAAGTAAGGCAGTTTAGTAACGCTTACTGTAGCTTTGGATTTTTGGAATTTGTGTTGGCCAACTTTGGATATGTATTTGATATGCAAATTGCAATTTGTGTAGGCAGGTAATGAGGACATTTTTCTCTATCTGGTTTTGTTGAACGGTGCACGTACAAAAAGTACATTAAGCACTACTTTGATTATAATACTTGCATATTCTGCAGTATTTTTGGCATGCCTGTTTCAAGCTGACATGGAAGAATGTGTTATTTTTTTTTTCTTTTTGAAAGGTACCATAGTTTGATGTGAAGTAAATTAGCCGGTTCCCCTAGAAAGAATATCTAAATAGGTTTAGGTTTAAAAACATATTTCTTCCTTGGTGAATTTTTATCTTCAGGGAATTAAAATATGACAAAAATACAAACGAGGATCCTTTGTTCTGTGCAATTTTTTGAATGAAGATATGCAGAACGATTTTTGGTGTTCTGCCAGCTAAAGCTAGTGAATTGAGTGTATTTTCGCTTCTTGGATATACATCAGTCTGTTGGGCTGTTTTTGCAGTCTTTTGGAACACTATTGAGAAGCGCTTCTTGTAAATATGACTTACAACTAGTATTTACAAATGGTTTGGTTTAAGTACAGTCTGTGGGCTGTCCTTTGTTTCTGTCCTGAGTATTGATTTGTGGGTTAAATGTGTGTTTAAATGTCTATGTGGTTTTCCCATTAGTGCAACTTCTGTGAGTGAATAGCGATTGTGTGTCCTGAGTGTTTGACCTCTTTCTGTTTATGTCTGAAATGAGCTCAATGTGTGGTTGTGGTTTTTCTTGATGTTTTCAGTCTATTAAGCAAAATGTCTAAATGCTTAAAAACTCAAATTAAAAATTCACATTCACTAGGAATAAAAAAGCCTCAAAAACGAAAATTGTGTGTTTTGTAGAAAAACAAACGTATAGTATTTTTTACTTACATACATTGTATTAGATATTAACAGGCAAACACTTCAGCTAAAGTAAATTTTTTTGCTGAACTCAGACGCATATTATAGAACACGCATTGATATGTCTTAGTTTAAAAAAGACTGCCACCATGCTCATGTTACAATACTGAGAGGAGAGCTTTTATTGCCACTGAGCAAATAGCTGTTGTCTTTGTAGGTCACAGAATAGACAGGAATATTTACTCAAGCCAGGACTTTGCCCTCAGTTAAACACGGGTGAATCTTTGCATTTCAGAATGTTGTTTTCAAAAGGTTCCAAAACTAAGGTTCATTATTTTGTATTACAGGAAGACATTTCAATTAAGGGGTTGCCTCTCTTTAAGCATTTTTGTACGCATATTCTTGGTTCTGTTGCTAAATAAAATTGTCTTTTTTAGAAAGAAAAAATGTGGCGACAAATTTTGTCATGTTTCAAGTTAGGCTTCTGTGCTTAGGCTTATAAATGAATGCTTCTAAAAATGATAGGCAAGGGATGCAGCTTGCTTTTATATGTGAAATTATCAAAAATGACTGGGTTTATTAAAAATAATTATTAATTATGAAAAATAATTAATAAAAATAAGTGCTACAAAATTCGTTTTTTACTATTCATGAAGCTTAATACTCATACTGTGACATCCTAGCATTATAATTTAATTTAAGTTGTGTTGCACTGCATAATGAGGACATTAGCATATAGAATTTCACTTGGCGCAGGCGTAAAAAACTCATTTTTCTAAAGATTTACATGAGATATGTCTAATGTCCAATCCCTGCAATCTGTAAAGAACATTCTGAGGATGATTAATATGTAACACAATTATAGGATATTTATTTTTAAGTGCCCCAAATATCAAAGTCAAAATTGGGTAAAATAGACCATTCAAACAGCATTCTTGCCATTTACAATAGCTTTAAAGTGCCTTAGGCTTCAGTAAATGCATACATTTAGGTATAATACAAATTTACAGGTTGTTCCCATTTGGGTTTGCTTTTTAAATGGCTCAGTGAGCCAATGTGCCCGGTGCAAAGGTTTGAGTTTAATATCAGGGTGGAAGGTTTTAACTCTAGCTAGACCTACTGAGACGTTCATCCATTTAAGGTTGATGAAATGAGTACCATTCCAACAAGCATTTGTTCTAAAAACTGGTATGTGTGTTATTAGGTTCTGTGAATTATTCACAGTAAATGTTGTTTAATAAATCTGAGAATAGAGATAGTTTTTTAGCCCCTAAAAAGGAGAAATTATTTTTCAAAATAGAGTGAATTATTGCAGGTTAGGAGGAATTAGGAAGGCCTTTTGTGTTTGACAGCTTCAGAGTGAGCAGAAGCTGGGGGCTAGGAGAGCTGCAGAGGCTGGCTCAAGTCGCGCTGAGGTGCTATCTTTAGTTTCCCTGTAAACAATGGAAGGAGGCTGTCATGTTGACATCTGTGACCTTGTAAATAAGGGCCTTGTCTCTGTGAAGTGCAGAATGACCTTGCTAAACGGGCCTCTAAAAGGGAGGTTTCTGGTTTTTCTTTGTGTCGGAAGAGACACAGTAAGTTGTATTTGACAGCCGATCGCCACTAACTGGTGATCTGCTGTCAAAAGGAGGGTGAGGATTTTAAGCCTGACAAATTAAGCAGGCCCGAATATTGGGTTTTGGGCTGCAGGTTCACAGTGCATAAAGTACATGACATGAAGTGTGTGCGTCACCGCTCATTTACATATGCTATTGTTTTGTCTATGCTTTTTGTGCTTGATATACAGCAAGTATATCTGATGGCTTGACATGTGCGTTTATTTTTTATTTTATGCATGTTTTTGTTTTATGTTGTTGCTTCTGATACTATTACAAGTTGCCCTGTGTTGTGAAGGGATTTTTCATGACGATGCATATCGCTGCACAACAGTTGGGTGGATTTGCTCTGATACTAAATTTCACAGATATGATATTTTCATGATGTGAACAAGACAGACAACACTTCACCAGTGTATGTCAAATTTGGCTATAGTAGTATTGAAGAAAAATAAAAGATATACAGGATCAAAGTGTGTCACCTGCAGTTAGTCACGCTACTGCCCCCTTCCCTTAAGGAACAGGCAGCCCTAGATTTATGTATCCTGATTGGACGTAAGGATAAATTATAGATCTGTGACTCTTGTACATGGTGACCTAATTTCTATATTACATTAGTCAGTTTTGTTCTGCCTCCTAAGTAGTGTATGGCTTTGTACCATAAAGGAAACAAGGTTTCATTTTTCCCTGAAGAAGGAACTGGAACATTAGCTGAGGTTACCGTATATGGTTTAGCGGCCAGTGGTAGAGCTAACATTTGTGAACTATTTTTGATTTTTGTGTATCACCCATACTCTTGGTATTGTGTCACATGCTTGACTATCACCCAAGTAATTTCTTGTTCTTCCTATAGATTTTTCTTTTGTCACTTTTCCCCTGACCGATGTCGCATCGTGCCTAGTTATTGGGGATTTTAGCTGTGTCCTAGTTCCATTTCCCTTTTCCATATTCCTTTCACCAGTTGGTGTATTGTTCAGGTTCACACTTCCAGACTGCAGTAATGTACCAGAGACACCCATATTATGTATAATTCCCTTTTGTATAACCAGACTGGTTTTTAAGAATTTTCTTTAGGCCTACTTTGATGTTTTCCAGTCTGACTGTCAGGGTAGTGATGGACTGGTTAACTGACTCAATACTATAGTAAGACAAGTTTTCCACCTCAATAGGAGATACCTTACATTTATTTTTTTGAACATGACAAATTTTCAATGACTATTTTAATTTGGATTTTTACCCTTTTGTTCCTGCTTCCTCAATTTTTGGTGGATCAGATGTGTTCTAATCATGGAAATACCAGGACTCTCTAGTTCTTGTCTTTTGTTTCCACATTTGATCATTAGCCTGTGTATTGCATAGTGCACCTGATGCACAGTTATTAAAAGGGAGGTATCTACATGTCCCTGATAATCTGTTTTATGCGATTTTTCTTTTGAGATGTTCTAGATAAGGAATTTAGGAACACCTAGACTTAATCATTGAGGAAAACATGTTTACCCCATTAGACGATGTCACCATGTGTGAGGACATCCATTCAGATAGAATTCCCATGTAGCTATCTACCCTTAGATGGTAGAGGATATGCTCTCACATGGAAACCCAATTGAAGAGGCTAGAGGCACTGTTTTGCCTACTGCCTTTGTCTTTGAATTCTTTCAGAATAACAGTGTGTTCTAGACCAGAATTGTCCTCATTACGTATGGCCACTCCCTCGCAGATTGCAGGCCACCTGCTTGCAGTCCCCTTGTTAAATACAATAAACTGTTTTTGTACTAAATTGAAGGAAACTAACAACTGTGTCACATTTCCTACATCACTAGGTTCTGCGGGATTAAGTCATAATAACCTGCGGAACACTGATGTAAACCTAATTCCAATCAGTGACAGCTATAGATGAAAGGCAGACATCTTGGCCCTACAGTCCCAGCACCCAGAAAGTAGCAAGACTGGACAGCGATCGCCAGCGTGCCATCAATGGTATCTCTAAAGCATCGCACTTGCTCCATCAGACGGCATTGGACATCACAGAACCAGAGTTTCAGTGCAAAAGAGCAAAAGAGAAGGATTCCTGTTGTTTTGAGGCTTCAGTTTTCCACCTGTCATGTGCTGGTAACCTCTGACAGTGTGCAGTCCCTTGAGCCCCTTGGCCTGAATTTTGGCCACACACACCCCCTTTTCTTTGCTCCAACGGAAGGGCAGTGGACCGGAGGATCCAAGATTGGCAAAAGGCACTACATTGTGGTACCCATGATGAAAAGAAAATTAAATGAAAGAGCAGCCCGAGCATCCTCTGACACTGAATAGCGAGTGTTGGAGCCTGAAAGTGTTGCTGAGTGTGAAAGTTTGTTGCTCTTTCCCAATTAATAGTACTTGGGCCTGCATGAGATGATCTGTGCCCATGACCAATGAAGAGCACAATATCTGTAGCGCCTGCCGCAGAGGAAATACATTGGTGCACTGCATTGAGACATTGAGACTTTCAAGTGAGCTGTGAGTGTTTGCCAGACAGGCACTCCAACCGATAGTGAGAAGCACTATTTTCATGAAAGGCCTGAATCAAGAGGCCCAATGCGGAAGAAAACAACAGAAGCAGATTTGATGGACAATAGAAGCCTGCCAGAGAGGTTTAGACGGAATTTGGGTATAGTTATGGTTGCACAAGCAGTTACCGTGCTATTGCATAGAATGGGTGTTAGGAGACTGATTCTTATTATTTTACTGGCATTGTCAATAGTCACTGAAATACATAGGAGCCCTGAAAATGTTTGCTAAATAATTTTAGGATTTGCTTTTGCCTAGGGTTGTGAAAAAATTATAATCCTGTTTGTAATAGTGGTCATTACTTTCTTAATGTTGATTATGACCCGATGCTTTGTTCTTTTTGTATTCCTGCTGATAGCTTACATATACTTACTTAAATGAAATGAGTAGAATGCTCGCCTAAGCAATGAATTAGGATTTGCCTATGTAATGGCAAAAGAAGGGTCTGAGGTTCTATAATTTTGACTCCATTTTACATTCAACTCCATTTTGTGTTGCCTTTACACAGGCTGCATGATTCACAAAGTGTCTTTGCCCTTTGGACTGCAACGTGTTGAAAACCCCCTCTGTCCTTGTTTTGAAACCAATCTCGGACACCAGCTGGCCTAACTAATTCTTGTCTGGACTACTTAATCCCTGTATCAACTATCTGTTAGCCTTTAGTATTCTTCTTGTGCCGTGTTTTATCTTTTGGCCTTCGCTATTCTCTCCCTGTGTTTTCCTATTACACAACCTTTCTTTTGAAGCATACAGACATCTCCTGCCATTACTGATTGACCTATAGGTGGTGTAATTGATTGACTTATCGGGTTGGGCAAAAGCACCACTCAAGGGGGATGTTCTGGTTACATGATGCCTTGTTTTGAATGTTTTCCTATTCGCTAATATTTGGCAGATCTTGTATGTCCATATTAGGTATTTTGCATGCTTGCAAAAGCTAGGACTGCCCCTTACTTTTATGCTGAGTGTGTAACCCTAAGCATATATAAGGCCTCTGTTTTCTGTATTCCTCAGACTGCCTCATTAAGTTGCTATGGCTTCTGTGTGACGTAGTCTCACTTATTTAAGTTTAATAAAGATGTCTAGTCATGTTTCAGCTTCTGTACCAACTTCTTTGTTATCAAGTATTAGTGAGACCCCTGAGAAGGAAGATTTGATTTTCTTCAAACTGGGGGTGTGCAGGTGGTCTATATCTGTTCTCAGGGCAAAGGCATGGAAGAATCTTCTGCTCACTGTGATGCAAGCTGCCAACTTTGCTACTTTCAGAAACTCCTGAAAACATGGCTGTTCATTCGATCTTAAGTGTTGTTTTCTGGAGGGACAGGTTTTTCTTTGTTACAGTGTATTTAGCGCCAAGATGCCTCTTGAGGTGGTTGCTGTGCTTTACAAATGCCAAGTTCATTAATTCTTAACTATTAACATTTGTGACTTACGTAACATTAGTTAACATAAGAAAATGAAATACACCCCGCTACATGCACGTTTATGCTAATGAAAATAAATGTGGCCTATAACGCACCAATTACAGAATGGAGTACTAATAAACAGGCATTCACATATCTATTACATCAGTCAAAGGTTTTATTTCATATTATGACAATACTAACAGTAAAACCACATTCATGAGTCATGGTATCTTCCACCCCACCCCAAAACACACAAACACACGTGCTTGGATAGGCTCTGACCTCTAGTTGTGGTTGTCTCAATTTACTTCTGTTGGTAGTTGGACTGTACTAGGGGTAGTAAAAATAATCACAGTCTTCCCCTCCTTCATATTTAATAGATTTGAAACCAACAAAGACTATTTAATTCCTCTGGATATGTACAGATTATGGAACTCAGGACATTCTTAATTTCTGTCTGGAATGGTGTGCGCCCAACTTCTCTCTAGCTTGTAGTGTGTTAACCCATTGGAAGTCTTAAAAAGTATAATGTAGGTGTAATTTCAAAGAGTGCAAATGTTGCTTTTGGAAAATGGTGTGAACACAAGTTTAGTGGACCAGTGGTTTGCCTAGGCCACTCCTGATTTCTTCTTACACTTCTACCTGGGTTTGACTGTAGTGTCAGCACAGGAAAATGATGAGGGTAATAAAGGAACAGCAGATGCGTGTGAGCCACATATTTCTAATTGTGGATTTGGGCTCCATCAGACCATTTCCCAAAAGGTAAATGGAAAGAATTCGGAATGTGCTCCTGTAAAATGAATACTACAATTGGAACAATAAATCCAACAACTGGAACAAATGATTATGAAATTATTTAAAAATCTGTTGAGCTTTCTTAAAAATCTTTACGTACTGCAGTGTTCAATGAAAACTGACAAGCGTAGCAGGTAGCAATACGACAAGTGGAAAAGTGTAGTCGAAGCAAAATAATAGGGAGGTTATCCCTTCCTATCCTTGACCTAACCTTGAAAACCACTTTCTTCTGCCCATGACACTAGTGAGTGTTTCCACTGTGTTTATCTACTTTTGAAGGCAGCAAGTCTGTGAACTGCGCACAAGTCCACCCCAGCCCTAAAATTGAGGTTGTGTAAATTCCAACATACTGGCAGAATATTCAGATTTCATGTTTCACTGTTTAAAAATGCCATTTGTAAAGACAACATTTTAAATCCTGATTATGTTGAATGTTTAACGAAAATTATTTATTTTATTTTTTTATTTTGTATTTTTTATTTTTTTATGTTGAATGGAGTTTGGGAGGTTGACAATAGTAGACCCATGTTTGGTGCACCTAATTTAGCGTTGATTTTGAACATGCTCGAGAATTGCTCCATTTGAGACTAACTATGGGCATGAAACTACTCGGGATCAATGATGAAAGGGCTGACTGTACAACAGGAAACAGCATATTGCAAAGCAGGTTTCCATAAAATAACATGATTAACATAGACGATTTTCACAATAAATAACAAATTGATCGACGCGGTTTCTTTTTAGAACCAATTCCCTTTCTCAACAAATGTGCATATGTTGTTTTAACTGCAGCATCAACAGGAACATTTACAAAAAAAATTATTTTCTTCAATGAAGCAGCTGCTTTCGCGAGCAGTCGGGACTGCTACCCACTTTGCCATAAACAGTGGAGTCTTTTGTGTAGGACACTTGCAGAAGGACCCTCTGACTTCAAAAGCGGACCTTCTAAGAACCTGAGACTAAACAATCTTGTTAAAGTTATTTGAGCAATACTTTTTGTATAGAGTAGCAGGTGAATTTCATCATTTCTGGTTGCTCAGCAGATGAATGAAGGATGTTGGCTGGCAAACTCCACAGGAGTTAGCACCTTATGCAAATCAATATTGTTGAGTGACAGCCCAGGTAAGCCAAAAGGACAAGTATCGATTTAGCAATGTTCCCTTGTCGCCCTAACCCGACCGTACACTTAATCTTGTCTTCCTCGTAGCGCAGCCTCAGAGCATTACTCTTTTCCACAGGCATCCAAGGTGGTGCTTCACAGGAACAAATGGATAGTGGTCAGTAATCTCCACCTGCCCTTCAGGTGCCTGCAGTTTTATTCAAGAACTTATTCCTTTCAAGCACCTTGTTAACATTTTCAATCAATGGGATCATGTACTTTCTGATGGTTGGATCTTCAATGAGGGATGCTCTAGGCAAAGCAGGCTGAAGAGGATCTCTGCAGTGGTATACAAGTGCAACATTGAGTGGAACATGCTGACTGCTCTTGTAAGCCTTTAGAACAGAGTGTACTGATATCTGAACCACCTTTCGGGGATTGAGGATCATTTTTCTGGCGTTAAAGTAGTCTTCCCTATCAGGCTCCCTGTGAATATGCTTCAGGATATCCACGCCGGGCACAGCCTCCCAAGACGATGTGTTGAACCCGTCAATCGGGCTGAACACGCCTTTTGGAAAGATGTGGTTTTCAAAAAGAAATGCCCCAACATCTGGATTTTGCTTCTGAAGAGCGTCCATCATACTCGTCCAATCAGGGTGTTTGAAGGGCAGGATTATTTCGTCCAGGTCGATGAGTATCACATACTTGCTCCGGTACATATTCCTGTACATACAGTCGTTTAGGGTGACCAACTGTCCATAGTACCCAATATCCTTGGCGTCCATTGAGTGGTGCCAAGCATTTGCTGGAGTTACGTACTTTTCGATGGCCCAAAGTACCACCTCTACAATCCCTTCAGCAACGTAATATTGCAAAAGTCTTTCTATCGAATGGCTACAATTATTTTTATAGATTGTGACCCTCCCGGCCCCCAGCAGTTTATACATCTCTATTGCCTGGGTGAACTGTAAGACATTGTCATAATTTGCAAACATGGTGGAAATGCACACAGTAAAATTCACATACAGTGATGTTGATGGCTGTAGGTTCTGTATTGCAAACACAGAAAGTTCATCTATAGACGCATGCTGGATTGGATCGATTGCGATATATTTGGGGTGACAGTTTATTGGTTCTGAACAAAGGATATCGGTTGTGACATAAGGGAAACCGAATCGATCGCTATGCATGTCTAAGACCGCCTTTACTACGTAGACATTGTTGTTTGTTGTGCAGGGAATGAAGCAATAAAGTTGTTTCTCATATTCGTGAACAATAGCGATTGTGCGAATGTTGTTCCCGTCCCTATGATCTTGATATGGCGCGATGATGAAAGTCCTGTTGTTTCTTAATTTAGTTATTGTATTCCCTGAAACACTCACATTGGGAGAGGGGAAAGGCTCTTGCCAAAAATGAACATGTTCTCTTTTAATCCAATAGTAGTTCTTTGAGTACAAAACCACTGTTAAACAAGCAATTGCAAATATGCTCAAAGATACCCAGATTTTTTTTTTGCACCACATCATTCTTTAGAGCATAAACTGTAATCCAGGTCTTCTAAATGATCCAGAAGGTGGAATCTAAGGGAGAAAACAGATAGAAAAAGAAATTATTTCTTTCACATTAACATCATGCAATTACACATTACAGATCATAAAAACAACGCTAAACACTGCACCAACATACAAGAGAAGGGACTTTGGCACAGTCAATGAAAAATCATTGTGTTTCAACAATAAAAGAACAAGGATTGGCAAAGCCAATAGGACTGGTGCCAGCCTTTTTGGCAATTTTTTTGTTTTGTCACAGCTTTTGCAAAACTTTGTTGTTTTAGGAAACACTGTGCCCTCTTCTATCTACACAAAAACATTGACTAAAGGAAAAATGTTGTCTTGGGCCCCAAAAAGCACATATTGCTATAGTACACCCTAGCACTGAAGGGAACTTATTGTGCTCCTTGTGAAAGAAAAGCAAGCAGTAACTCACAGTGAAGTCAACGAATGGCTAAAGTTGGCTGAGGCATTGCCCCTTGATGCATACTGGAGTGGCTGGAAGAAAATGTGTTTTACAGAACCACAGACTGACTGACCCTGCAGATATTTGTATTATGCAAATAACAACCTACTATAGGTAACTATGTTATACAAATAATTTTAGCAAATCAAAAAGTCTTGGCTAACACAGGTATAAAAAAAGACAATAGGTCAGGCACTAGCTGCCAGGAGCGTGCCTTTGGGGAAAAAGGCGAGGAAGAGAGCTAGAAAAAAAAGAAAGAAAAAAAGGAGGAAGCCAAAAAAATAAAAGAAAGAAGGGAGGCAAGAAGGAAAAAGAAACATTGGTAAATGCATTAGCTTTCGCTTATGTGATAAATGATAAACTGTTTTTTGTAAGTTGTAGCTTTCTAAGTAGTTGTACAATATAAGTTACAAAAAGCCTGTTAAGTGTTAAGACTTGTTTATTAAAAAAGGCAATATATTGTGCTGTTACTAGTGGTATAGTGTGGGTAAGTAATAGCAACATTTTGAAAACTGAAATGAAAGAGGAAAATAATAGAATTAATTGATGTAATAGCAATATCATGTGTTTGGAGGAGTTCTGACAACTTTTGGGCCCAGTGCCGCTGCACCTGCTGCCCCATTCAAATCGTGCCCCAGTGCCTGCAAGATAACTGTATTTGTGACTGCCTGTTTAGTAGTAATATATAACAATATTAGAGGAGTTCTGATAACTTTTGATCCCGGTGCGACTGCACCCGCTGCACCATTCAAATCATGACCCTGTTGTCTGCAAGGTAACTGAACATGTGACTGCCTGTTTAGTAGTAAAATATAGCAAGATTAGGTGTTTAGAGGGGTTCCTAGGTCTTTTGGTCCTTGTTCCACTGCCCCTGCTGCACCATTGAAATCATGACCCTGTTGTCTGCAAGGTAACTGCAATTGTGACTGGCTGTTTAGTAGTAAAATATAGCAATATTATGTGTTTAGAGGAGTTCTGACAAATGTTAGGCCTGGTGCAACTGCACCTGCTGCATCATTCAAATCATGACCCTGTTGTTTGCAAGGTATCGGCACTTGTGACTGACTGTTTAGTAGTAAAATTTAGCAATACTATGGGGCCCATTAGGATGGCGGGCGGATTGCCCCCGCCAGGCCGGGAGTAACCACCACCGGCCTGGCGGGGGCAATCCGCCCGCCATCTGTCCCGGAATGATTCCCCGCCATATTAGTATGGCTGGGGGGTCCGCGGCGGACGGAAAGACCGCTTTTCCGCCCCGGTCGCAAGGCGAACGGGGCGGAAAAGGTTTAATATGGTGGCAGTGTCTATCAGACACCCCCAGCCATATTAGCATGGGCATTTTCCAATGCCTTTCCGTGGCGGCAAAGCCGCCACGGAAAGGCATGCAGAGACACCCTGCGGGGGTCCGTTGCGGGCCCCCAGGGACTCCGGGGAGGGTGGGGGGTGCACATGGGGGTACCTATGGTTCCCTCCAGCATTACAAAGTACAACGTGGCTGGCACCGCACGGTGTCCGTCACATTGTGCTTTGTACTGCACAATATGTATCTCTAGCATTGCGGCGGCCGGTGCTTTCAGCACCGCCCGACGCAATGCTAAAGATACAGGATGCGCCCGCCACTGTGGCGGGCGCATCCTAATACCCCCAACGGGACCCCCGCCCTTTTGGCGGGGGGTCCCTACACACAACAGGATGCGCCCGCCATCCTAATGGGCCCCTAAGTGTTTAGTGGGGTCCCTAGAGCTTTTGTCCATACTGCCACTGCACCTGCTGCACCATTCAAATGATGTCCCTTTAACTGCAAAGTATCTGCAATTGTGACTGCCAGTATAGAAATAAAACATAGCAACATCAGGTGTGTAGAGGAGTTCGGACCACTTTTGGGCCAAGTGCCACTGCACCTGCTGCACCATTTAATTCATGACTTTGTGGTCTGTAAGGAAACTGCACTTGTGACTTCCTATTTAGTAGTAAAATAAAGCAATATTAGGTGTTTAGTGGGGTGCCTAGAGCTGTTGTTGCTGGTGTCACTACACCTGCTGCACCATTGAAATCATTACCCTAGTGCATGCAAGGTAACTGCAATTGTGACTGCCTGTTTCGTGTCCAATTTTTAGCAATAATCTGGATTTAGTGGGGTCCCTAGAGGTTTTGGCTACGTTGCCACCCTGTTAACTGCAAGGTAGCTGAAATTGTGAATGCCTGGTTAGTAGTGAAATATAGCAATATTATGTGTCCAGAGAAGTTCTGACAACTATTGGACCCAGTGCTGCTGCACCTGTTGCACCATTGAAATTATGACCCTTGTTGTCTGCAAGGTAACTGCACTTGTGAGTGCCTGTTTAGTAGTAAAATTTGCAATATTAGGTGTCTAGTGGGGTGCCTTGAGCTTTTGGTCCCGGTGTCACTGCACCTGCTGCACCTTTGAAAACATGACCCTTTTTTCCATTGACTGTACTTTGACCCTTGTGGATTAAGATGCCATGCTTAGAGAGTTCAACAGAATCAGAGCATAAGCAATTTGAGAGAGCGCGGGGGTGGGGGGGTAATGGTTAGAGCAAGTGAAAAGAAAGAAACAGAACATGAAAAAGTGAGTGTATGGGGACAGAGGGAGGCAGACAGACAGACAGATGGGAGAGCATTGGATGGCAGGGAGGAAGAGAAAGAAAAGACGAAATAAGGAGATAGAAGGCAGAGGAAAAAAGTTGAGATAGAGACGAAAGACGCTGAGAAGGGAGTGAGAGGAAGAGACAGAGATAGTGAGAAGAGTGAAAAAAATCACAGAGAGAAATGTTGACCGGCAGATAAGTCTTAGAAATATTAAGAAAGATCTCACTAGAGTAGATAGGCTGGGAAAGAGCTGAGACAACCCTCGAGTCTCTGTTCTGCATTTTTACACAACTTTTCATCTCATGTGGGGGAAAAGGGATGTAAGGAGGCAAGGGAACCCCATCCTTTTACCCCCAGTGTGCCCTGCACTCGGACACTCGCTGAGAGCAAGAGAACACCGCCCCACCTCCCAGGTGTCCTAAAGATTCACACCAGCTGTGCCCATAAATTGGTGACAAATCACACTGAGGGAATCAGCTAAGTCTCTAGAGGAGGAAGAAAGAAAAAGAAAGAAAGAAAGAAAAAGAAAGAAAAAGAAAGAAAGAAAAAGAAAGAAAGAAAGCAAGAAAGAAAGAAAGAAAGAAAGAAAGAAAGCAAGAAAGAAAGAAAGAAAGAAAGAAAGAAAGAAAGAAAGAAAGAAAGAAAGAAAGAAAGAAAGAAAGAAAGAAAGAAAGAAAGAAAGAAAGAAAGAAAGAAAGAAAGAAAGGAAGAAAGAATCAAAGAAAGAAAGAAGGAAAGAAAGAAAGGAAGAAAGAAAGAAAGAATCAAAGAAAGAAAGAAAGCATGAATAACAGAAAGAAGACAGACAGGATTTTAAAGATAGAGCACCCTCATGAGTTCAAATTCAGAGTTCATGTGAGTAGCTGGTATGATATGAAAAAGCAGCAGTGATATAAATAAACAAAGGCCACATCAAAATAAGTTTACAACAGCATTGGCAGGAGACAGGAACTGATATATCTGGAGTGAGCTTTGTGCTCTCGTCTGGGAGATCTACAAACAAAGGCAACACTAAAATAAAGATAAAGTAAAAAGAATAACACTGACCGTGAAGAGAAACCCCTTTTGTGCGGCTGTGGAATGGCTAAATGCAGACACTCAAAATTAAGTTAGCCAGTGGCGGAGGCAGGCTGAGCCAGCCCATGCCTGATGCTGTAGTGAGCGGAAGTAAACTGTGAATGCCTCAAGAAGAGACCAATAGAGGAAGAGAGATGGTGGAAAACCCCTGTAAGTATATTATACAAGTCATTGTAGTAAAATCAAAAGGTATTGACTAACACCAGACCTTTAAAGTTACTGGACCGGATTTAAATGCTTCATAAAAAGAAGGAAAAATAAAGTAAAGATTGAGGTATTCACATTTCTGACTGTAAATTCCTCAATATGGTAACCTGAAGGTTGCACAGTATACCTGTCTGGTTCTGTTTGCTAATTGCTTCAGAATTGTGCTGTGTCAGATAACTGAGTTTTGAGTGATAAACAGTGTTTGGAAATACTGAGGTGGGGAAGAATAACAATTATCACATTCTTTGATAACAGTTCATTTCTAAAAAAATTCAAATTCCATGAAGTGAACTGCTCACAGGCTGGGATAGGAATTATGTTGCCTTACCTGTTCTACCTCCATTCTTTTGGCCCGCCCTAATTTTTTCTGGACTTTGGGCCTGATTAGATGGCGGTAAGACAGGCAATGTCAGGACGCCTGCAGGTCTGCCCGCTGCATTAGGATGTGGAGGCATCTTGCGGAGAGAAGATCAGCCACGCATCCGACGGGCTCAAGGTGCCGGTCGGAGGGACAGTAATCCCTACAATACGGACGGTGCCTGTTCAGGCACCGCCGTAGGGATTACAATGTCCAATCTGCCTGTGCTTTCATGGCGGTCCACCCGCCATGAAAAGGCAGGCAGAAAGTGACTTTGGGACCCTCCGCTATGTGGACCGACATCCCTGCACTCGGTGGTAGGCACCGCATGGTGCCTGCAGGGATGTTTCAAAACATGTCTCTTAGAGGTGAGGCGTGTGCTGCAGCCCTTTTCCGGGCCGCAATACAAGCCTCAATGCTAAGAGGCATGTTTCTGACTGCCGTAATTTGTCTGGCCGGACCGCCGACTCCCTGCATGCCATCCCGTTCCCGACACGACGGCGGTCGTATGACCTCCATCATAATCAGCCCCTATGTTTTCATCAGCAAGTGACGAGATAGAGGAGAAGAGAAGAGGGGAGAAGGACAGGATTTTGAATGGTCCACATCCCTACCAGCTACTGACAATCATACATTACACTGGATGTAGGACATTACAACACATGCTTTTACCACGCATGCCTTTACATCGCAGTTTTTACAACGCATGCTGTTACAACGCATAGCGCTAAGGGGCGCTGGATAGTGAATAGTTTAATTTACTATTCCAACTCCAGTCCCCGTGTAGGGAAGGTGTTGGATAGTAAATTAAATCTATTCCCTATCCTAGATCGCCCCCAGCGCAATGCGTTGTAATGGTTTGCGTTGTAAAAGTTGCGATGTAAAAGCATTGCGTGGTAAAAGTTGCGTTGTAAAGGATGTTTCCCATTACACTCTTTCCTTCTTCCTGGCAAATCTGACTGTCAGCAGACTGTGGTTGTTAGACCTGGTTGCTGAAGAATCTGCTCTTTATGGAGACATGACCCACAACTAATTCCCGGGCTCCTTGAGTGGATGGGTCATAGTATTCTACCACCGCTCTTCCATAGCCAAAAGATTGACGAAGAGGTGGAGAAGGAGAAGAAGAAGAAGAAAGAGGTAAACCTACTCTGTTCTGATCCAGAAGAAAAAACTAATTCCAGTGGTCTTTGAGTAGATGTGTCATATTATCCTATCATACAAGGGTTAAAAATCAGAACAAGTAGAAGTAGAAAAAAAGAAGGAGTAGAAGGAAAAGAAGTTAAAGAAAAAGAAAAGTGGGCCTAGGAGCTGGAAGTGAGCTCACCTTCTTTTCCCTCTCTCCACAACATTCCCTATCTAGCATACCAGTGTTTCTTTTTAACTCTTAGGCTGCATGGCCACTCTTTCCCTCCACAGGAAACTACTCACTGTTTGTACAAGAGTGTAACCAGGGCTCATAGTTGTACCAATATAAACCTTAGCATTTGCTGAAAAGCCACAAAAGGTGCATTCACTGCTGCTCGTCCTGCCCATCAGCATAATGTACTGTCATTGTTTCACACCACTTGATAACTAATAAGGGTCTGCCAGCGGCCCTCATCCTCCTGGACCTCTCCGCGGCCTTCGACACTGTCTGCCACCGTACCCTAGTACAGCGCCTCAGCAACGTCGGAATCCAGGAGAAGGCACTGGAGTGGATCATCTCCTTCCTCGCCGGAAGGACACAGAGAGTCCGCCTCCCCCCGTTCAGATCGGAGGCCATCAAAGTCATCTGCGGCGTTCCTCAAGGCTCCTCGCTCAGCCCAACACTCTTCAACGTCTACATGAGCCCCCTCGCAGCCATCGCACGCCAGCACAACCTTAACATCATCTCCTACGCCGACGACACCCAGCTGATCCTCTCCCTCACCAACGACCCCGCCACCGCCAGAGCCAACCTGCACGAAGGGATGACAGACGTAGCCAAATGGATGTCGAACAGCCGCCTGAAACTGAACTCGGACAAGACGGAAGTCCTCATCCTGGGATCCTCACCCTCCGCCTGGGACGACTCCTGGTGGCCCCCCGCCCTGGGCAGCGCACCCAAACCAACAGACCACGCACGCAACCTGGGCTTCATCCTGGACTCCTCCCTCTCCATGACCAGACAAGTCAACGCCATCTCCTCGTCGTGCTTCAACATCCTGCGCATGCTACGTAAGATCTTCCGATGGATCCCCACCGAGACCAGGAATACGGTCACCCAGGCCCTCGTCACCAGCCGTCTGGACTACGGCAACTCCCTCTACGCCGGAACCACCGCCAAACTCCAGAAGAGACTCCAGCGGATCCAGAACACCTCAGCACGACTCATCCTGGACATCCCCCGCCGCAGCCACATCTCCGGACACCTGAGAGACCTGCACTGGCTCCCGGTCAACAAGAGAATCACCTTCCGGCTCCTCACCCACGCACACAAAGCCCTACACAACCAAGGACCAGGATACCTCAACAGCCGCCTCAACTTCTACGCTCCCAAACGCCAGCTTCGATCGACCAGCCACGCCCTCGCCGCCGTCCCCCGCATCCGAAGAGCCACCACAGGAGGAAGGTCCTTCTCCTACCTGGCCGCCAAGACTTGGAACTCCCTTCCGACCCACCTCCGCCTGACCCAGGACCACCTCGCCTTCAGGAAGCAGCTCAAGACCTGGCTGTTCGAGCAGTAGCGGACCCCCTCCCCCCAGCGCCTTGAGACCCTCCGGGTGAGTAGTGCGCTATATAAATGCTCTGATTGATTGATTGATTGATTGCCACCATTCTTTATGGTATTTTAGTACTAGACTGTGGTACCAAATGTGCTATTACTTGGGGGGTGCTTTTTGACTTTCTTTTTCACAGTTTACACATTATGCGTATGTTTGCAATAATTCAAAGAATATGATTCAAACAATCTACAACGGTGAATTTTGTAAACTCCCACACTGGGTTTCTTACAAGAAGCGACTAAAGTATTTGAACAGTGTTTTCGTCCCCCCAAAAGCGAGGCAGTGACACTGTTACAATGAAGAGATGGGGGTGAGGAGGCAATGCAGTATGAACAGACCATTCCCCATTGAAGGGGGGGGGGGGGGGAGTATGTATGAACCAAACACATAATTTGACACAGCAACAGAAATGAAAGCTACAGAGGGGAATGAGCTTGTGCATGCTCAGTGGCTGGCCTGGCTGCTTGGGAGGCCGGTGCACCGCTTTGAGTGTCCAGTCAGAGAGCCCATGCTGCCCCCCCGGCTCACCTAAAGCTATGGCTAGTCTGGTGTCACATCACACTTCCCACTTTGCTACAGGCCTGCTGATTTGCAACTACTTAAGTCTGTTTTTAGGTTCTGTAGCAGGACCACTCCTGTGCTCTCCTTTTTTCATTCTAGTGCTTGCTTTCAGGAAACTATTTTTCTTTCAGCATTCCACAAGAGTGTTTGTGTATTAGTCTTTTCTTCCTCATGTGCTACTTTCCCCCCTCAAATACCAACCCAGTGTGCTCATGTCTTCTCCTCTCCATTATACGAGTTAAGGGCGTAATTCTAATCTCTCTATAAACTCGCTATTATGACCTTAGTTCTTCCCCACTAAGCTTTTTAAAACCTTTTTCGCCTTCCTCCCGCCTAATGCTTCTCTGATGTTCTTTTCTACTCCCTGCTGCTCCCCTCGCATTGACTTCACCCACCTGTTCCTCCGATGCTCCCCCGCCCCTTGTGCTGCTCCTCCACTAGTGCAGAGGATTGTCTCCAAACTGCTTTCTACCATTTTATGTTTCTGCTTCTCGCACTGCGGGAAAGCAGAACAGAAGGTTTTGGTTGTGGGTGGAGAGTGGGCGGGCTGCTCTGAGAGCAGGGAAGGAGTGGTCTGCCCACTCCTGAGGGAGCAATGACTGTTTGGTAGGCCCTCTGGGGCCCCACAAACAAGTCATGCACACTCTGCCCTTTCTCCATGCACCTCCCCGTGAGCCCCTGGCTGGGCGGCGTCCCCAACAATCACAAAGCTGCCATTACAGCGTTGTGATTGGCTTAGGGGAGGTGAGGGAGGCTGCCTGATCCCTGTTCTTGCCGGAGGCAGGAGAGCAGGAGCAGGCGGCAAGCAGGACTGGTGTCGAGAAAACACGGGACACCGCCGGCAGACAGGTCGTTTAAAAAAATTATATTACTAACCTCTCCTCCCTCTTCCCCGCACGACCCCCCGCCCGCAATTATTATTGGCCGCGACTGGGTTTCATTTATTAAACTAATAGCGAATAATATAATATTCGCTATTGTTAGAATAAAGTATTGACAAAAAATGAGGCGAGCAAGCCCCCATCGCCGTCCATAAGGACAAGCTGCTTCTATTCCTGCCACTGATTTTGTCGCTTCCGGCGCTACGTGTCGCAAAGGCAGTGCTAGGGGCATGCCAGAGGTTGCAGCAGCGACCTCTGGCAACCCCTAAATGATGTCCATGCTTCCATACTTCTGAGAAAAATCATAAGAGAAAACCATTTTCTCTCAAATAGGATTAATAAATGTGCTTTTATGGATATTTATTGTATTCGAATAAAGATTTTGAATTGAATTGATTAATAAAATCCTAGCAGAGCTCAACGTTATCAACATCGTAAACTCACCAACACATGATTTATTTTGTAACTAAAATCTGTCAGTGCTTATACGTGCTCCTTTTTGGGACCCTCAAAACCTTGTATTCATTACAATGCATTTCAAGAAGGACCATGACCCCTAGTCCTTTAAAGGCTGCAACAACATGTAGTCTTATTATTGATGCATTCGTTAAAATGATCCTACAGCAATTCGAACAACAGATAGCTCAATGTGTTTTCTTGGAGCACACATCTTTTTCGAATCTTATCCAGCGGGAAGAAGTTAATTGGAAGGAACCACTGCCAATGTGTTCTGAGGGATGGACCCTCTCGATTGCGAGGAAGTCTAAGCCCCTCTTATTTTTAACGTGGTTGGACAAGAGATGCTGATGCTTAGGGTCACACCTTAAAGCCTAAAGGGATATCTCGAGGATTCTAAAGTAATGATGATCTCTCTGCTGCAGCCAATAGCGATTAGTGGGGTGAAAGGGTGATGACCACTGTCTGCTATTTCTGGAGACAACAGTGTTGGGCTGCAGGTGCCAATAGGTTCTAAGAAGGTCGGGATGTTTTCTTTAGGTATGCAGACAACTTGGGTGGCAGTTTCTGTGCTGCAGGTTTCGGGGGTTGAAAGTCTATGTGCCGCAGGTACCAGGAATGTCATTCTCTTTGCCTCAGAGACTGGGTGTATAGATTGGCAGTGTGGCAGGGCTAAGGTGAGATCAGGCATCTTTTGACCTCAAACAGGGTCGGTGCCCTTGGGGACTGACCCGGGAATTTACCTTCCAATAAGAGCTGGATGTTTCGCAAGCTCTAACAGATTTTTAGTAGGCCTCTGTGAAATTTCTGTTTTGGTCATGTAATTTACATATGCTCAATATTTTGCTTCATGCAAATTATGGCAAATTTCCAACATTGCACAAGTATGAAATTTCACACACTTTCTTGCAGCAGGAAATGTTTTGCTTAAGACTGGTTCAAGCAGAATGGGTGTTTTGCGAGACACATTTTCACCTCAGACCTCTACCCAAACTGAATGCTTGTGCAGGTGTGCACAAGCATTCAGTTTTCGTTCAAGGCACCCAAAGTCTATTTTTCGACAATGTATATGTAAAATTTTACAGAAATTCTGAGTATAATAACAAAATAATTAAGTGATTTTGCAGACTCCTTGTCTAAATGTGTAACTGCCACTAAGCACATCAGAAACAGCAACGTCGTCCATAAGCAGCATTCTAGCTACTTATCCTGATAGGGCTTTGTTGCTACGACGATGAACAGTATTAGGTCTCCCAGAGCAGATGCCTTTATCTCTCAGTTCTCTGCCAATGTGCACTCGAATGTATGCACAGGAGAGTCCCAATCCATATGCAGGACAAAGTTGAACAAAAAATTAATTCACTACTTATTATCATTGAGCAGGCAACTTGTCTAACAACTTGGGTATCTCCAATAGTAGTGGTGCCTAAGAAGAACACAAGTCAGATTTGAATTTGTGTCGACATGAGTACCAAATTCTGCAATTGAGAGGGAAATGCATCCAGGCCCACATTTGAACGATATGATAAGCATTTTGAATTGGGCAACAGTTTTCTCAAAATTGGATCTTTGCAAAGGCTATCATCGATGTAAAATCAAGATATATCACAAGTTTTTCAAAGCATTTATGACTATTTCACTACAAAAGACTTCATTTTAGAATATGCTCAGCCGCAGAATTTTTTCAAGAGATCATAAAAAAAGTTATTAGGCCACTAAGAATTCAATGAATTATAGTGATGACATTCTAGTTTTTGGAAAAACGGAAAGTGAGCATAACCAAGTATTGAGAGCAGTGTGTCAAAAACTTCTAAAAGCAGGGCTAACATTAAGCCCAGATAAATGTGAGATTGCTATCCGAAATTAACATTTTATGGCCATATATATCAAGCAAAGGGATGCGGCCGGATCCAAAGTAAGGGGCCGATTATGATCGTGGTTTTCCCGCATCCTCCGGGTAAAGTGATTATTATGTCCTTTAGATTAGGGCAGATACAGATGACATGCACAAGGTCCTTGTTTCCTTTTCCACATAGTCAGCAAGTCTGCTCACCTGGTCTCCTTTTCCAAGGCGGCAAATGCGGGAGGATTGGTAAAATGCCAAAACGCAACTTTAGGAATTTTTCTTTTTTCTTCATTTTAAGTCCTGATTTTAAATACATTTGAGGTTTGAGAGCTTTATAGTCATTAAGCACTGTCCAGCCATGTGCCCTTTTCGCCAATGTTTCCTTGTCTTCTGTGATGGATGTCATTCTTGCTACTTTTATTACAACCTTTTTGAAACTCTGGTGAGCTATTGAGGTTGCCCAAAGGTTGGTTAGTCTCAGTCTTGTAAGAGAATCAAGCAGATACTCTCTGGCCGGTGACATGACCGTTCTCTCCATATGTGTGAGTTTAGCGTTTCTGGTTCAGTGCCTCTGATTTTATGACAGCTTTTTTATATATGCCCCCTCCTTTCCACTGATTTTTTCTGTAGACCAAATCCTAAGCATATTTGGGCGGGGCCACGTTGATCAATAGCTCTGTAAGCGCTGGTGAATATTTTATCCAGGGCCATCGCATCTCTCTCACGCATTGATTAGCTCTTATATGTTAGCATTGGTTGTAGTTTTGCTCGAAATACTTTGCTGCTGTTAGTTCGCCTTTGAGAGAATTAATAAGGAAAGCGAGGACATTCATCGGTCATCTGGAGTACGGGGTGTAAAGGTGCATTCAAAAAAAGTAAAAGATGATATAGCGTTAGCAGTAAATTTGAAGTATTTTCACGCAAATGTATACACTGAAATGGAGGTAGATGCAATTCCAGTAGGATTAGGTGCCATCTTATTGCTGCATAAAATTGGCAAAAATACCCCAAGGTTTGATTCACTGACAGAATTTTGACTCAAAAAATATCGACCTACACAAACATCGACGCTGGAATATCGAAGGTAAGTATATTGACATCCTATCTACAACAAGGCAAGTACAAAAATATTGAAACTAAAATATAGATGTTAAAAATATCGTCATTAAAAATATCGTTTTTTAAAGTTAAAAATAAATGTGTAAAATAAAGTAAATAATACTAATAAATAAAATAAACAGTTACAAATATTTAATAATGTTTACAATTAATAAATGATACATATATAATGATAGATCAATTAAACATACATAAAATATATAATATAAACTTACTTAATAACTTATAAGTAATTAAAATAATTATTACAAATGTATAAATACTATCAATTTCAAATACATCTACACATAAAATAATAACATAAAAAGTAAATAATTATTTATTAAATTAAAAAAGTTAAATATACCTTCAAAGTATAATTATTAAAATTATTAAATACTACATTATCTAAAATAATACAAACAATATTAAATATCTAAATAAATAAAGCTACTATTTAAAGTCCCCAAAAAACTACAGTAATTTAAATATTGGATAGCGTAGAAAGTAAAATTACTATTCCCACTCCCCATAAAATGCAACAGTAGGGAAAGCGTTGAATAGCACAGGGGTAAAAATGACTATTCAAACTCCAGAGAGTGCAACAGTAAGGAAAACGTTGGATAGCGGGTGAGTGAAAATAACTATTCCCACTCCAGAGAGTGCAACATTAGGGAAAGTGTTTGATAGCGTAGGGGGGTGGGTAAAAATTACTATTCCCACTCCAGTGACTGGAACAGTAGGGAAAGTGTTTGATAGCGTAGGGGTAAAAATTACTATTCCAGCTCCAGAGAGTGCAACAGTAGAGAAAGCGTTGAATAGCGGGTGGATAAAAATTACTATTCCCACTCCAGTGAGTGCAACAGTAGGGAAAGCGTTGGATAGCAGGTGGGTAAAAATTACTATTCCCACTCCAGTGAGTGCAACAGTAGGGAAAGCACTGGATAGCATAGGGGTAAAAATTACTATTCCCACACCAAAGAGTGCAACAGTAGGGAAAGCATTGGATAGTGGGAATGTAGAAAATTACTATTCCCACTCCAGGGAGCGCAACAGTAGGGAAAGCATTGGATAGAGTAGGGTAAAAATTACTATTTCCACTCCAGAGCGTGCAACAGTAAGGAAAACGTTGGATAGCGGGTGAGTAAAAATAACTATTCCCACTCCAGAGAGTGCAACATTAGGTAAAGCGTTGGATAGCGTAGGGGTAAAAATTACTATTCCCACTCCAGAGAGTGCAACATTAGGGAAAGCGTTGGATAGCGTAGGGGTAAAAATTACTATTCCCACTCCAGTGAGTGCAACATTAGGGAAAGCGTTGGATAGCGTAGGGGTAAAAATTACTATTCCCACTCCAGAGAGTGCAACATTAGGGAAAGGGTTGGATAGCATAGGGGTAAAAATTACTATTCCCACTCCAGTGACTGGAACAGTAAGGAAAGTGTTTGATAGCGTAGGGGTAAAAATTACTATTCCAGCTCCGGAGAGTGCAACAGTAGGGAAAGCGTTGGATAGCAGGTGGGTAAAAATTACTATTCCCACTCCAGTGAGTGAAACAGTAGGGAAACCACTGGATAACATAGGGGTAAAAATTACTATTCCCACTCCAAAGAGTGCAACAGTAGAGAAAGCGTTGCATAGCGGGAAGGTAAAAATTACTATTCCATCACCAGTGAGCGCAACAGTTGGGAAAGCATTGGATAGCATAGGGGTAAAAATTACTATTCCCACTCCAGAGAGTGCAACCGTAGGGAAAGCGGTGGATAGCATAGAAATTAAATATAACATACTTATAAATAATGTTTGCATTCAAAATAATTAATTTAAATTTGAAATAACTCATCATTTACAAATACCCATTAATAATTATTAAAAACATAATTACAATTAAATAATGTAGTAACAATAATTTAACAATAAATACCAATACATTTTTATTAATTAATATTAGTTACCAAATAATAAATATTGAACAATGAAATATTTTACAAAACAAAGAACATATTTATTATTAAAAATTGATTAATTGAAAAACTTTACAATCATATTAAATTTTGTACCAAAAAATACTTTTAATAAATCATTATTTACCAACTATTAAAAATGAATTGCCAATTTAAAATAAATTACTTACCAAGACAAACATTATTTACCAATTACAAACATGAATCAATTAAAAAATGTATTACCAATTAAAAAATTAATGACCAATTACAAACAATAATCAATAAAAAAATAATTACCAATTACAAACATTAATGACCAATTAAAAAATGAATTACCAATTACAAACATTAATTACCAATTTTAAAAATAAATTAACAATTAAAATAATTAATTGCCAATTAATAATAAATTACAATTGAACTAACTATCAATACCAATAAATTAAAATAAATCATTACTTAATTAAAATTAAAATACTTCCCACCCAATTCCCCTATAAACCCACTACCCGCTACAAAACTTAAATGCAAAAATTAATTAAAATTAATTTGTAATTCTTAAAAAATAATAATTAATTGAATATATTTAAATTACTTCCCACCCTATTCCCCTATAAACCCACAACCTGCTTCAGTACTAAAACATAAAATTAACTTAAAAATATCATTATTAATATATAAAAATAGTACACATATTATTTAAAACAAGTAAAATACTTAACAAAAAACATAACACATACATATTAAATACATAATAAAATACATAACTAATACAAATATCGATATTAGTAACATTGAAATTAGTAACATCCATATATTTGATATCGATATTACTAACTTCGATATTACTAAATCGATATAATAAAATTCGATATTACTTACCTTAGGGTCGATATTCTGTCCAACGATATTCTTGACCTCGATATTCTTTACCATCGATATTTCAGACTCGATATTTCTGTAGGTCGATATTACTAACACAATATTTAGACTGTGCACCCCAAGGTTTATAGTGTTACATGCCAGTAAGAGATTAACGGGTGCAGAGAAACAGTACTCTCAACCAGAAAAGGGAAGCTTGGCAGTGGTCTGGGCATGCAAGCATTACCATGACTTCTTTTTTGGAAAACCATTGGTGATAATGACAGATCGCCATGCGCTCACAGCTGTTTTTGGAAATCGAAAGGCAAAAAGACCTCTTTGGATTGAAAGATGTGGTATGAGATTAATGGACTACAATTTCAAAATAATTCATAAAACTGGAAAAGAGTATAATCCAGCTGATTATTTGTCTAGACACCCTATTGACGTAGACGAGAAGCAAATGGATGAAACAGATGAAAATATACATTACATAAATACATCAGTGGTTCCTGAGACAATATCAGAACAAGAGTTAATCCATAAATCAAACAAAGATAATACTCTGGCAGAAGTTAAAAGAATAATAAGTCTAAACAAGTGGAAGCATGTCAATGCCATGACAACATTTCAACCTGGAATATGTAAAAGAGATATTCTTGCATTTAAAAATGTACAGGCAGCGCTATCGATAACTTCTTCGGGCATTCTCATAAGACGGAACAAAATAGTCATCCCAATACTTTAGAAAGATGTGTCATTAATCTTGCACATGAAAGTCACAGAGGAATATCAGCGACAAAAACTCTGTTAAGACAAAGTGTGGTTCCAAGACTTGACAGTCAAGTAGAGAAATTATACAGCCTTATCATTTCTGTCAGTGTACAACAGGAGAAAGAAATGTTGAAGAGTTACACATGTCTAAGCTACTGGATGCAGTATGGTCTGTGTTAGCATGTGATTTTTATGGGCCATTAGACTCTGGGCAATATTTGTTTGTCCTAATTGATGAATATTTAAGATTTCCAGTTGTAAAATCAGTATCATCCACCACTACATCGGTGATACTACCTATTCTTGATTACATGTGTTCTGCCAGGGGTATACAAAAAATATTAAAGACAGATAATGGTCCACCTTTTAATGTAAAAGAGTTTGACAAGTTTCTTGAATACACTGAAGTGAAACATAGAAAGATTACTTCACTCTGGCCACAGGCAAATGCAATAGCAGAAATACTAATGGCTACTTTAAAAAAAAGTGTACAAAGGGCAAAACTAACATACATTTCTATAAACCAAGTTGTGTGTCAAGTTTTACGTGATTATGGGAACACACCTCATAGATCGACTGGGAAAAGTCCCTCAGAGTTGATGTTTGGACAGTCTAAACAAACACGCTTACCACAGATGCCTTTGAAACCTCCTAAAGAACATGCACAAATTGCAAAGAGGGATGAAATGTTAAAAAAAATGAAACATTATGCAGAACAAAGGAAATGTTTGTAGACAAGAAACTACAAAGTTGGAGATCTGATATCAGTAAGACAAAATCAGACACAAAGGTCTATGCGCAGATTTCATCCAGTTCCTACTGGGGTTGTAGGTATTAACTAAGAGGAGAAAAATATGAATTATGCCGGCATAAATCACTTAATTTCTGGAATTTTACGTTCAGCTTTGTAGAAAATACACCATTTCTGCATCGTTTTGCTGGACCGTATATTTGTGCTGGCTTTAGACATTTGTGCACTTTTATCCTGCCAACCAGTGGTACATGCCTGTGCTCCCCTTTAACACTGTTAGACTGTCGTATTCCTAATTTGTATATTTAACTCACCTATAAGTTCCTAGTATACAGTGCTAAATGTACCCAGTGCCTACAAGTTAAATGTCCCTAGTGGACTACAGCACCTATTGTGCCATTCAAAAACATTGCTTCAAGAATACCTTTGTATACTTATTCCGGTAATTGAAACACTGTATTTTTACCAGTTAAAATAAACCCTTTTGACATTTCAAAAACTCCCTTTTAAATATTAATAATTCAACCCATATTTTAAATATCATGCACCCTGCCTTGAAGCCCACAAGGCAGGATGCACAGTATTTAAAAGTAGGACATGTAAAACCTTAATGATAACATGTGATTAGCACCCAAAAGCTATTTTCCACCTGTGGGAGACCTACCTCTCCTATGCAGAAAGACAGGGTACAGAGAAATATCCTAAAACTGTATCTCGGGAATGAGACTAGCTAAAAAATTATTTAAACAACACTTTTTAATAGTTATTAACACTTCAATTAAATAGTGAAGTCTGATTTTTTAATAAACAGTAAGGACAATTAACTTTTAGAAATGTATATTTTCCCTGCCTGAAGATCCTGGAGGGTAATATGCAACTGCTTTCCAACTTTTCCCAGACAGGGATTAGTTTTTGAATAAGTGTGGCAAAGGTGTGAAATGCCTCACAGGGACTACACAGCATGAAATTTTAATTGACAAGTCAACTAACTTTAAACTTAGCAGAAAGGTGGGGGCTGAGAGCATCCTCTTTGACATTACAATGTTATGATAGGATAGGATATATCCCCCAGATTCATCAAGAACCCATTTTGCGAAAAATAACGATTCGCAATTAAGGAATAGCAAAATGCAATGCATGAAGAAATCACTTAAAAAATAGCGATTTCTTAAAATTCCTTAATTGCTACTCGCAAATTGTGAGTCGCAATTAAGGAATACCTCCCCATACATTCCTATGGGCCTAGAGGCCCGTAGGAATGAATGGGAAGACATTCTCAGTTTGCGAATCGCAATTAGCGAATCGCAAATTGAGAATGCGATTTCAAGGGTGCAGGGGTGTTCAAAGGACACCCTGTTGCACCCCTGAAATTGATCTGCGCACATATGTTGCGCACACACATGCCCTTAGGGCATGTGTGTGCGCAACATTAAACTTTGAAAAATGCACTTTAGTGCATTTTTCAAAGTTTTTGCAAATTACATAGAAGTTCAACTTCATGGTAATTTGCGAGCCCTATTAGCGAAATCGCTATTTTTTAAACTTTAATGCATTGCTTTTAAGGAATCTCATTTTGAGATTCCTTAAATGCAAACTAATTGTAATTTTGCGATTTCTTAATTTGCGATTTTTGCATTTGGGATGATGCATCCCAAATGCAAAAATACTGGTTGCAAAGGGGCAGATTCTGAGAATCTGCCCCTTTGCGAGCGGATTTTACCTTGATGCATCTATGCCCAAGTTTGTAAAGCGTTTGAATGCCGCGTCGTCTTGGCGGTGGTGTTATGGAGGTGGTACAGGCTATGTTACAGGAGCTATATTGAGGTAAACAGCCACGTTTTCAGATCTTTCCTAAAGGTTTGTAGATTTGACTGAAATCTCATGGCTGTTGGCATTTTGTTCCATAACTTTGCTGCACAGTTTGAAAAGGTTCTTCCACCCCATCTCACTCGCCTAATCCTATCAATCTGGAGAAAGCCCAGATTACTGGATTTTAGGACGCGAGCGGGGGTATAGGAAATAAAAAAAATGTGGACGTCCTTAGCCCCTCCCCCGTACAATGCTTTATGAACCAGGCATACAGCCTTGAATTCCACACGCTGCTGCACAGGGAGCCAATGCAGTGCTCTGATTCCTGCCGAGGTTTTATGACCTCTAGGTATATTTAAAACGCATTGCATATGCTGTTACTGATCTGGCTTAGGGACCCTATTTAGATCTTGCGTGGGGGAATTATTAAGAGTGTCTCCCGTCTCCCTATCCTTCGGGGCTTCAAACATCCCGGCATTCAAATCACCCCCCCTCATCCCAGCTTGATCAAGACTGTTAACAGTACTTTGACTCGGCCGATATGAGCTTGTTGAATCCTGCAGGAGTGTCAGAGCTGGCTTGACATGTCTGCCTGGTTTAGATATAACACTGGGGACACACTTGAAAGGACAGGAACGGGATTTCAAAAAATTCATGTGTATTCACTCTCCGTTTGTTAGAAAGCCCTGCTTTTATTCTACCAGACTTCTGTCTCTGGGCTTACTGGGGGTACAGTGTAAACTTCAAGCTGGATTTAGGTATTAGATGTGGTAGGACAGAAGAATTACCACAGTACACTTCCCACATATACCCCCAAGTTTAGTGTGGCCGAGGACTCACCAAAGTGGGTAGGTTTTAACTCTGGTATCTTTTACCCCATTGGTTAGGATGTGCCCAGGAGTCATTGCCACTCACTGGCTCAAGCCAGGTATAAAGTTGGCATCTTCAGACACCCACTTCAGAACACTGAGAAAGAACAGAAGAGAACTAGACCTGCTTTTTGTGACCTTAGAGGAGCCTTGAAAATCAGGGCTTGCTTCCTCTTGTACCCAGGACAAAGAGGTGGACTACAAAGGTCATAAGGCTGACTTCCTTTTCAAGCTACAGGTATAAAACACGCTACAAGAGGCCTTTCCTGCAACTGACCAGCTGACCAGTAGCAACTGGACCTAAACTGGAACCTGCTGTTGACCTCAGCCTGACACTCTGCGAGTCTCAAAGTGCCTCCCCTGAGTTCCACAGGGACTATAGAAGTGTATTCATGTGGTGGACTGAGACTTGAAAAACTGTGGGCCCAATTTATAATTTTATGGATGGAGTAATCTCTGTGGGCCTGGCGGAAAACTTATCAGCCAGACCGAGACAACTGGAACCGCCAAATTTAGAAATGACAGTTAAGCTGACCATCATACATAAAGCTTTGCCAGGAACCATCGCCACAGCAGTTCCTGTCAATGCTTTTTGAAGTTTGGTGCATGGCTCCCTCAACATGAGGGAACTGTACATCAAACTGATTTCTGTTTTATTTACCAATAGAAAATTGTGAAGCGGGATTTTTAATGGTTGAAAATATGGAAGAGTATACTTCGCTCGCCATAGGAGTAGTCTCCCATGGTGAGCGGAGCATTTAACAGTTTTCACTGCTCCTTACCGCCAAGGTTTTCCTGGAGGTTGCAGGAACTGAAAATTGACCTCTAATCCACCCTTGTAAATTAGGTAGACATAGTTAGAGATCTGCCATTGACGGCTCGACTCCGTAGGCAGAGCAGTCTCCACTGTGCTTACACTAAAGTCCGCCCACATATAAATCTGACGAGCAGACCACAGTCTTGGTGCTATGAACACTCCTTTGCTGTTGAGACGGAGTATACATAACACCACGATGTAAATATATCCCTAAATCAGACGGTAAAACCAGGCTGAACCTTGTTGCTATTGCTGTTAGGTCCCAGTCTATTGCGACCACTGAATATTATTGAAGCAGTGTGCTTCTTGATGCCCCTTGCCTCAAATCTTTAAAATTAATCTCTCTGGTTCCCCTTATTGGATTTTTGTCATTTTGATTTTATTGTGTTTGCTACATTTTACTCTATTTTTGTATTAGGTTTAGGATTTTTATTATTTTGAATTTGAATATTTACACATCACCCTAAGCTAAGCCTGTCTGCTTTACAGTGCACTTGTAATCGTAGGCGTCCGTGTGCAAATAGCGCCTACATAGGAATAAAATGGAGAAAAGACATTTGGTCCATTGCACACATATATTTTTGAACCTTGCATGTTTCTAGAGGCATCGTCCATGTAACATTTGAGCACAGATCAGAAAGACTGGTAATCACCTGGTTAGCACCACCTGCCTGGAGCACCATTCATGTTTTATACGGTTGACAACGCTCTGTACCTTTATCATAAGAGCAGGCCCGCCTCAGCAAGGAAAAATTCCGCGTGAACTTGAAATGCCATGGTAAACCATTGCCTGGGAGAGAAGGAAAGAATACGTTAAAGACCTCTTGTACGATTACAGTACTGTAGCATTTCAGATATGTATGTTACAGATTTAAATAACTCTCAATGGAAACATCACTAATTTTAAACTTCAGTGAAAACAACAGCATTTAATTAGTGCAAAACATATTGTTTTCCGTAATGTCACACCTTATTACTAGAAACAACTTCATAAAACATGAATTCCCCTTATATCCATGCAGAGCCTGAGTCAGCTGCACAATTACCCTGCTACTTCAGACCATGAAGGAGGCTATTGGCTGACAACTTGATATCAAACTATGCACGACTTGATAGTCAGAAATGCTGCTTTAAACTCTCTTACCTGCCAGCCTGCACTGCTACTGGCTTCGCAGTGTTGGCTCGGTGCAGTGAGAACCATTGAAACAAGCACTGGCAAAGCCAATAGGTCTCAGCAATCCAATAGCAATTGGGGTTTTCAATGTCTTTTAACCATGCTGAATACCAGCATGGCTGCTGTTGAGCATGACTGAAGGTCATTTTAAAATGCTAAGCATATGGCGGTCACTCCAGTTTCTTCCCCTGAAGGAACACACAAGTGCGCACACGCACCACAGCGCCAGCGCTACTGTCTCTGAAAGTGGGATAGGGAGGGAAGACAGAACTTGGCTTAGGCCGGATAAATCTTTTGTTTAGCAGGCATGAAAGCGAGGTAATAGATAGGGAGGGAGAAGTAAAAAGAAAAATGAAAGCAATCTCCGTCCACAATACCAACAAATTGGGAACTGTGCAGTTTATATTCTTTTGGGAGAGGATGTGGCATAACAGCTGGTTTGGGCAAAATAGAAGGTGGGGAACCGGGTTCGAGTCTCTGCAGGAGGATCTACATCTTGTTATTTTGAAAAAATCACTTTATCTCTCTGATCCTAAAAATGAATGTGTTCATCTGTAATGCAACTGGTGCTCATGTAAAGCGCTCCGATACCTTCAGGTCACGTTCCCGCTATATGAAACTGTAAAAAAAGAACATAACACCAGCTTGCATTTCTGCTGCCTTGCAGTTAGTGCAGTTTAATAATCTATACATAGTTTGAAATGAAGCCCGGGTGGGAGGAGAACAAGGAGCTTGTAAAAACACAAGCACTCCTCACCTTAGCAAAACATGATATAGCACAACACTGGAAGGAGTCGTCCCCTCCCGCCGTCTCCAACTGGAAAAAGGCACTGGATAGATGCGTGTCTGCAGAGGTTATAGTGTTTCAGAAAAAGGGATGTCCACAGAAGCATCGAAAGATCTGGTCTAGGTGGGCCGACTACAGAGGAATAGATTTGCCCCCAGTGTCGCAGTTTGCCACTCGCGATCCCATTGAACAATCAGTGGTGAACAACTTACCTGTTTAGTGTATTGATGCACATGTAATGTGGCTGGGAAATTCCTTGGTGTCTACATGTAATGTTCCCTAAGTATGTACTGTTCGCCTTGGGGGAGGTGGGGGGTTTTATGGTTTATTTTTTGGTCTGATGTTTTGCCAGCTTTTTGGGGTTTGTATAACATAGCCGGAGATATTATTACATGTCTTTCCTTTGTATCTTTTATTACTGGGCATCGCCCACCTGGTACGCTGAAAATTCAATTGAATTTCTTGTTAAAAAAAACACAGGAACTCATGTGGAGTGCTCAAACACGAAGAAAAGGTAGCTCCTAAAATGGGAGCAGTGGATGGACACTAGTACTTGGTCCATGTTCTGGGGAGGGCTAAACACAAGAAGAGGCATGACAGATGCATGCCATGGGCTGATGGGGACAAAGCATATGAAAGCGACCATGGAGCTAGGAAATGATAAGACTATGGACGGGCTGAAGCCCACAGATTAAACACAACACGCCTCTTCGAGCCAGCGCGTGCGCTGTCTAGCCGAGAACTAAAATGGCCTTTTTCCTTTGTTATCATTTGAAGGGCTTTTCACATTGGTTGTTGCCTAAAGTAACTCAAAGAAAATCTGAAGTGCAGTTCAGCCAATGACTGAAGACATAGGCAAGGACAGTAGTGCCCTCTGGAACTCATGGCCTCATTTAGGTGATTTTGGCGTAGGGTAGTGCAGCAGGGCATCTTGCTGTGCTGCCATATGCCAAAGTAAGAGCAGGAATGCACCGTATTTATAAACTACAGTGAATTCCTGTCCTTTATGCCTGTGGTTGTGCCGTGTTGGGAGCCTAGCGCCAATGTGGGCACCCTTGCACCATTGTGCAAGGGTGTCTGTATTGCTGGCAAGATTGTTTTTGTGCAGGAAGGGGCACCTTCCTGCACGAAAACAATCCAACGAGGCGTTTTCCTCTTTCCATCTATGCTGCAGAGTACATGGAAAGAGGAAAAAACAAGGAGAAATTAAAATTTCTCCTCTGTACGACTCACTTCGCGAGGCGTACAGATTTGACACTTCTCCAGGTTTACATCACTTTGTAAGTCTGGGGCAGCGTCAAAATCCATGGGTGTTGTGTGGAAAAACCACCGTCACGCCCATGGAACACTTCCCAGGCGCACAATGAGGCGTCGCAGCACTTTGCGCTGCATCGCATTACTCATGATATAAGAGGCCACTCAAAGACACGCATGTACCGCTTTACGTGGTGCAAAAGTGATGCAGGGATTGCATAAACTGTGCCCTCAGAGTGTAAGCGTGGTACCAAGTTCAGGTTATGAAAGCTCAAGCCAAACCTCAAACGCTGTTATTCTCGCCTCTATAAATGTGGGTGACCCTGCATGGATGTCTTTTAGGGCTTGCGACCCCTCCATTACATATCAAGCTGAGATTAGTTTCCGCTGTTCATGTTTCTCTCTGTATTGGGCTTCTCAAGAAGCCTCCTTTTCAGGTGAGGGGGCCTGACAAGGAGCGTCGAGGAACTCTATCCATCACAAGAAGGAAATGGCCGAATGGACAGGGTCATTGTTAACACCCATCAATGCTCCTGTATTCACGCAATTTAAATTAGAAAAAAAGACAAAAAAAGAAGCGGAACTCCAGCAGCGACTATTGAGCTGGGAGAAACAGGCCTGCTTGGTCACAAATTCAGACTGTGAGCTGTATGCACTAGGTCAGGGCTCGAGTCGGGGTACCACGCGGATGGACGGCATCCCCCCACTTATTTTACCGGGAGCTCGATAACTATAAACTTCAACTTAGTGCACGCTACCTTTCGTGACCTCACTTCCTGTTGTGATGTCAGCGTCCCCCCAATTTTTTTTTAGGACATGTGCCCTGCACTGGGTCAATTAGCCCCTTCGCCGCTGGCGGGATTCCCCCACTGTGCTGGGAGGGGGGGGCGGGGGCGCGTACAGCGCCCCCATGCTCATGACGAGGTCAGCTCGTCATGAGCCACGGCGCTCCGGTGCTCATGACAAGCAGAGCTCGTCATGACCGCGCCCGTTTTAATGGAACGCTCAGCACAGCAGGGGAATCTGCCCAGCGCGCGAGCGTACCATCTAACGGGCGCGGACATGACGAGCTCAGCACGTCATGAGCACCGGAGCGCCGTGGCTCATGACGAGCTGACCTCGTCATGAGCGCTCAAGAGGTTAAGAAGCGGTGTGAAACAGTAACCTACCTGTACCAGTGTGCAGTTCCAGGTGGTGCACAGCCTAAACGAACATGCGATGCACAGGAGCAGTTAGTTTCACTTTGTCTGCCTTTGGAATAGCCTGTGTTTCTGAGGTCTGACAGAGAAGAAAATATTGCTTCAAGAGTATTAGAATTGCAGGCGCCGCAGCGTGGTGGCTTTAGCTTACGTATAAGGCAAGTTAATGGTGTCCCTTATGATTTTTAAGGACTTAAAAGTACAGGAAGGGCAGCTGGAGCTGCTCCACGGTCTCTTGGTGTTGCGTCCTACCCTTATGGCAGGTAGGCCGCTGTCTCGACCAATTGCCCCTTTGTCCATGAACACACTAGCACACACTCACGTGTTGGTTCGGGCATAAGACCCCGAGAGGTCTCCTTCCATTTATTTATAGCCTCGGGCCAAGCCTGGTCCGAGCAGGAGGTGGGAGACGGGAGTACATCGGGTGTAAGAGGACTAAAGAGCAGGACTGCTAACCTGCTACATATGGGAATCTCGTCCTGTATCACACATGCATGCTTTTAATTCAGCAAAGCACTGCGCGTATATATGGAAGTTATCAAATTAAAGGGTGCATTTAATAGACAAAAGCAGAGTCATAGTCCATGCTGAGTGTGTATGATGTCTTCTCTTCCCCAAGTTACACACTGCTCCCACAGAACCCCCTTCTGCTTCCCCTGCTGCTTTTCCTGCTTCTTGTGGGTAAATATCATGGAATCTGCGTTGGCGGATTTCCCTCTCTTCTTTACCATCCCCCCAAGCCCTTTCACTTTCCTTGTTAGTCATCACTGGCCTTGCTTGTGTCTCTGGTCGCCTTGGGGCAGATTCACAAACCCCTTGCGCCACTTTTGCGTCACTTTTAACATGGGAAAAGTGACGCAAAAGTGGCGCAAAGGGCTTGTAAATCTGCCCCCATGTATTTAGGGAATTGCAATGTTAATGGTTTGTAAAGAGCATTATATTATGTGCTTTGGGTGTTGCATGAATGCCTTTTCAATTGGACAGAGTGCCAAGCAGGTTCTCATTGTTTGTAAGTGCTGGGTGGCAAATGTACCTAATATCAGGCACCTGCACTTCCACATCGGCTCGATCACACCATTGTGCCCTTTTTTATTGGGCAGTATGCAAATCTCATCTTGCATGTGTTAACTATGGTTCTCATTCAAATATTGATGCATGTATAACGTATTAATGAAATGCAGAGCATCCATTTTTTGGGAGGCTCACAGTAACAAAATAAATGTCACTTGTTAGCTAGCATTTGAAGCAACAGAATTTGCTTTATACACTTCGATGTAAACAACCTGCCATGTTAACCCCTTCGCTGCGGGGGTAATTCCCTCATGGTGCGGGGGGATGGGGAGGGGCCGCGGCGCTTGTGACGAGCAGAGCTCGTCACGACTCCACCCACTGATTAATTCGCCAGCACAGGCAAGGAATCAATTGCGCGTGGGCGGACCGGGGCCGTTATGACGAGCCCAGCTCGTCATGAGCACAGCTCCACAGTGTGGAAGAGGTTAAGAGGAATTGCATTGCAGCATTTTGGGCTGACCACTTTAAAATAACTAATCACAAAAATAGCGCGAACTCGACAACATGGCATGAGCACAATTTACATTACAGTAGAACACATTCATTTGTGGTAGGCACGGGGAGACAAAGCGATTTGCCTGGAATCACAGGATGTTGAGTTGATGCCGAGATTCGAACGTATTTCCCCAGCTCTAAAGTTCGCAATTCTAGAACTTGTGGCAGGAGGTGTGTCTAAAAGTGTATGTCGGTGCTGGCCATCAATGAGAGAGACCTGTGCATTTTTCAAATCGGTGGTGAAAAAATATGAGTATGTTGCTGGAGATGTGGGCCGCCGTGCCACCAATGTACTTACCGGGGGAGGGTAAACACCCATTATTCCGCAACTTTCTTTCCGCTTACCATCACTCCGCATACTTTCATTACAAAAGTACCATGACTCCGCAATGCCATTATAATGCATGGCATTACATTTTATATATGCTTTACCACGCATACATTTACAACTAAATTCGTTGTAAATGCATGAATGGTAAAAGCGTGTTTTTTTAATGTTTGGATAAGGTAAGTATGGGTATAGGGGTATATGTTTTGGGGTACTGAGGTATATGTTTTGGGGTGTTTGGGTATTTTAAGGGTTCAGATATAGTTTTGGGTTATGGGGTATAGGGGTATTTTTAGGGTTCAGGGGTAGGTTTGGGTTTTGGGGTACAGGGGTATTTTAAGGGTTCAGGGCTAGGTTTTGGGGTACAGGGGTATTTTTATGGTTCAGGGCTAGGTTTGGGTTTTGGGGTACAGGGGTATTTTAGGGTTCAGGGGTAGGCTTGGGTTTTGGGGTACAGGGTTATTTTTATGGTTCAGGGCTAGGTTTGGGTTTTGGGGTACAGGGGTATTTTAAGGGTTCAGGGGTAGGTTTGGGTTTTGGGGTACGGGGGTATTTTTAGGGTTCAGGGGTAGGTTTGGGTTTTGAGGTACAGGGGTATTTATAGGGTTCAGGGCTAGGTTTGGGTTTTGGGGTACAGGGTATATTTATAGGGTTAAGATGGGTTAGTGTTTAAGGGTGTTGGGGTATTTTAAGGAGTAAGGGTGGGTTATGATTATGGGGTGCAGGGGTATTTAAAGGGAGCCGGGGCGACACCCGGAGCTGGAATGTACAGAGCCTGGGAAGAAAAAACAAAGAAATATTGGGCACTACGCTCGCTTTTTTTTTTTGCATAATCACGCACCCCGCACACGCCCACAGCACACGCTCACAGCACACGCTATGAGGCATGGCATGAAGGGCGGAACATACCACACGCCCCCAGCGTTTGTCACGCCCCCAGCACACACCCACTGCACAACGCAGAAACGCCCACAAGGGACTACTTTGCTGGCACGGTTCTTTTACCTTTTAAATGTATATGGTGGGCGTCTGCATAGCCTATGTCCTGCTGCAACTGCCCTTTCCAACGCTGTATTGGGTGTTGTGATTGGTGCTGTGGTTCCTGAGATTACCCGCCTCAAAGGTTTGGGCTCTCTCTTTATAATATTGGTATAGATATAGATATAGATATAGGAGACTACTGCTGCGTATAGGTTCTCATGTAAGATCAGTGTAAAGTTTCAAAGGGTGAAGGTCACTGCTTCATATGGTTTCACTTTTGTGCTGTTACACAAGCTAAGAATAGATAAAATACCTCAAATTTAGCTCAACAAATATATGTAAAAATATAATACTTTTAGCAATCAATTGCTGAGATGTGTAGCACAAAGGTGCGGCGGAAGTTCAGAGCCACATGTATTAAATACGCTGAGCTGCTTCTCTCTTCCTCTGCACTGGAGCACAAACCGCAGCGGCGGCCAGCACAGGTAAGCGTGGTAGGGCGGGGCGAGTCAACAGATGACGGAATAGTTATTCTTCATTTATTTAATTATATCTATACCATCGTCTAACGACGTTCCCTCCCACCCCTCCTCTCTTCTCTTCTGCCCCATCCTGTGCTGGCTGCCGCTGACAAACCGGCTGCCTAGCGGCAAGAACAAAACCTTTGCAGCAGATGTGTGCCTGATGTCTAGCATAGGTTCTGCACTGAAATATACACTTCCAGTACACAATCCTAATTAAGACAATTTTTTAAAAATTTGCAAATTGGATGTTTACTGTATAATGTAGCCCACATGCAATGTATCAACTGTTTAGAGAAATACATATATTTCTCCAACTTTGCACCTACCTCATGAAAGCATTATGTTTTTTACACAGTCTGATACTTTTAGTAGCTAGGGTTGTGTGTGAAAAAACATAGGTGGTTGAGCTGCACCATCCAAATACCTCCCAGGTAACACACCGTTGACTCAAAGTGGCCCGGAACAGAAAAAACGCTATTTGCACAAAAACACTTTTCCAGCACCCAAGAAAGTTTTGAGCTACTTCGAGCCACTTTGCATGGATTTTCCCCAAAGCTGCGGATAGAAACCTGGGTTCTAATTCTGGCTGCCACAGGTAAGTCCACGCTGTCCGATCCCGGGCGGAATACATCTTCACTCTCTAGTGGGCCCCCTGAGTAGCACAAGAGAAGAAAGAAATCAACTTACAGTTTAATTTCAAGAGGGCTGCTGTGATATATTATTGTTGTCCTCCCCTCAATAGAAAATGCAATTATGGGCTAACTGGGGTTATGAAGCTACTGCAAAGTCCCATAATAGCGGTACTTTCGCTATAGGGTGCAGAACCACGAAGCCGCCTATTTGGTGATATAACTCATGGAGGGTGTGTGGTCAGTTCTGATCAGAATGGCCTAGTTCACCAGTCATGACTGGACCCCTCACAGGTCAGTCCATGGTTTTCAAATGTTGACGCGGGGGAATCCTATTCTTCTGACCATTGGCTTGTCCTGAAAGCACCCGCGAGGCAGCTCCTCAACTTTGTACGGAAGCATCTGCTTTCAACATTATTCTGTCCATTTTAGGTTGAAAAGGCAGAGCTCTGCTGCGGTTTTCTGTAAAGCTCCCCCACAACAAAGCTTGCTTGAGATGGTGAGAGACTTTTGCAATATCACCCCGTCAATGGCTGGCACTGAAGTTCAGCTTCTCTTGATCGATCTCATCCATAGTCAGCAGAAAGAGGTGAGTCATAAGCAGCACTGGGCACAGCATTCAGGGGGGAGGAATGGGAGCAGACATTACAACAAGCCCATAAGGCTTCCGGGAACACCCCTTTTAAATATACACAAAATCAATTACCTGCACACTGCATACCCTCTTCGATGGAATATCATGATGCAGATAGACACTACGCCTTGTTCCCATTGGTCCTCACTTGATACTGACTCTGCACATATGTTATGTTATGTTATGTTATTTTTATTTGTTCCGCGCACAGCTGCCCCAGCAAAGGGGCGTCCTGGCGCTTTGATAAGGCGAACATAACACAGCACTAAAAGGAAACAAAAGGGAAAAGAAAAACATCATAAAGGCTTAAGCAAATAAAAAGGTCTTGATGGCCCGTCTGAACTGAAGGAGCTCATCTATGGCCCGGATTTGCAGAGGAAGAGAGTTCCACCAGCTTGCCGTCAGGACTCGAAAAGAGCGGCCACCAACTCTACTCAATTTAAAACGCGGGACCACTGCTAAGTTCTGACCCAGAGATCTAAGAGTGCGCGAAGGAACATAAGGTGTTAACAAATTCTCTAAGATTTGGGGGGTTGTACCCCTGAGGATTTTGAATGCAAGGCAGAGAACCTTGAATTTAATCCTCTGCTGCACAGGGAGCCAATGGAGAGAGCGCAAGGATTTAGACACCAAGCACCGCCTAGGCAAACCTGTCACCACTCGGGCCACGGCATTCTGAACTCGCTGCAGCCGAGAAAGTTCTGATTGGTTAATCCCCGCCAGTAGTGAGCTGGCATAGTCCAACCGAGACAACACTGATGCTTGAACCACCAGTTGTCTCGTGGGTGCATCAAAGAATTTGAGGATAGGTCGAAGTCCTCTAATAATGCCATAGCAAGAAGCCGCCACCTTCTTGGTATGACAGATAAAACTGAGGGATGGGTCAAGCCACCCCCCCAAGTTTTTTATCTCCGATGCTGGAGAAGGAGTCACACCCAAGTCCGAAGGTCACCACTTGTCACCCCACAGTGCCGCCTGTTTACCAACCACCATAATCTCAGTCTTCTTGGTGTTTAACTGGAGACAGTTGGAATTCATCCAGTTAGCCACTGCCCGTAAACCATCGCAGAACCTGGGAGCCTCCAAATCTGAGTCCCCACTCAGTGTGACCACCAGCTGCGTGTCATCTGCGTAGGAGACCATCGTCAGGCCCCACCGTTTGACGACCGCAGCCAGCGGTCTCACATAGAGATTAAAAAGAGTGGGACTCAGCGATGACCCCTGAGGGACCCCCAGATCTAACGGGTAGGATGACGACTTACCGGGCGGGATCGCCACCTGGAATGACCTATCCGTGAGAAAAGATCGAAACCAGCATAGGGCGAGGCCAGAGACGCCCACTTCCTCAAGTCGCTGAAGCAGAATCCTGTGCGAGACCGTGTCGAAGGCAGCACTGAGATCTAATAACAATAGTGCCGCCGTCCGACCAGCATCAAGCACGGAACGCAGATGTTCGACCATGGAGAGGAGGGCCGTCTCCGTGCTGTGACCCGCACGGAACCTGTTCTGAGTAGGGTCGAGAATGTTAGCCCTAGCCAGATGGTCTGAAAGAGTGGCATTCACGTGGGCCTCCGCAACTTTCGTGGCCCACGGAAGTAAGGAGATAGGGCTGTAGTTTTCAGGTTTAAGGGGGTCAAGGGTCGCCTTCTTCAAAATTGGCGTGACTACAGCCTGCTTCCATTTGACCGGAACCACTCCAGAGGAGAGGGACAGGTTGATCAGAGACAGCACCGGGGTGCGACAGACCGGCGCCAAAATCTTAAGTTGGGCCGGTTTCAGCGGATCTGCCGGAGATTCTGACTTAATTTTAAGACTGAGAGAGTCAAACAACTCCATAGATAAGGGGGGCAAGATGGAAAGACACTCCCCGTCACCCAAAGTGCAACCAACCCGCTCTAAAGTGGAGGAGCCCATAGGGAAAGTGCGATAAATGGCTTGCACTTTTTCGCGAAAGAAAGAGGCCAGGCACTCGCAGTGGGTGTCCGAACATATTTCCGCCGCGGTTGCTCTCTTAGCCATCAAGTCCTTTAATACCTTGAAAATGAGTTTCGAAGGGTTAGCAGAATTCTGAAACTCATGGGCATAGAAGGAGGCTCGTGTTTGACCCACTGCCCTCTGGTAGATTTTGATCTTAGCAAGGTAACAAATCTTCAGTTCCGGGTCGAACGACTTCGTCCATAATCTCTCAGCCTGTCTGCAGTCTCTTTTAAGAGATGCCAAGGCACTATCATACCATGGGCTCGGCTCCTTCTGACGACACTTGGACCAACACATCGGGATCAGAGAGTCGAGGGCCCCAGTATGGTATGGAGCTGCCTAATTATACTCTTCTGGACAAGGTTTGTGGCGGACATTGAATGCACACTAAATAGAAGGGCCTTGCTTATGATGGGAGTGTTCCTGTTGGGATTATACCAGCACAGTAAGCAATCAAAGTGGGCAACAGATTAGTAAGCCTGGACGTGGTTGTCGCTTGCAGGGACAGAGCACAACACTGGTGATCATCAGAGGGACCACCACACACCGGGTGGAGGAGAGCAGTGGATAGCTGGGCCATAGCAGAGAGGGCAACCCAAAGAGATGAGGAGCAGAGGGGCATATGTAAAACACCTATAGCAGATGTATGGATGGAAGTGATTACGACCTTTATACATCTTAGTAGTGCCATAAGATGATCGGAGGCTCAAAAAAGGAGAACCTATAGTCATGCTAGTGATCTGATAAATTAGAAACCCATTTACCAAAATTAGGCTTTATTAAATGGGTCAACTGCAAAATTGGACACCAGAAAGAAATGTGGGGGGGTGGGGGGTCTAGAAAGGGGCGCTGTTGGTCAATGAATGCAGAGGAAGATAAAAGAATGAAGTGGGCTGAAGCATGAGCAACCACAAAACCAGAAAAGCACACAATATGTGAAAATGTGTGCAGCTTGTAGGCATATATATGTCATTTAGTGAATATGAACAAGGAAAAGCACATATATATGATGTGTCTGGAATGTAAAGCTCACGGAAAATATTAATACAACTTTTTTATTAAAAAAGTCAAAAGTGAAGCACAACGTAAGGCCTAGGTGTGACTTAAGAGTCCTGACTCAGATCTTCTCAGGTCAGCAGACGTTTGTAGCTAATGGCAGTGGTTATACAGTGTTTTCTACTGAAAGAAAGGCCTTGTAAGTGGTGTATCCAGGATCACTCCCACATACTGTAGCTGAGTAGGGGGACAGGCGGAAAACTTTTGCACATTGAGTGTCATTCCCAGTTTGCAAAATAGACTAATCCAAGCCATTGTGGAGGTGTAGGCTTCCTCTGCTGAGGGTGATTCCCCTAGCTACAAAACCAGGTATGGGAATACTTAGTGGGCTTGCCACTGAAGACTGGCGGTGGTGCCCCAGGCAAGACATTTTGTGAATATCCTGGTGATGGATTTCAAGTCGAAAGGGAGGGTTTTGAACTGACAATGTTTCACAGTCACCTAAAATCTCAGATACTGCCTCTGGTTCTCGTGTATGGGGACATGACAACAGGTGTCCTGTATTTCTAGAGGTGAGGAACTCTCATCCCTGCAGCAATAGAACCTTTACATGGGGGACCATCAGAATGACTGGTTTTTTAGGGAATTGTTCAGTTTTCAGAGCTCCATGATCGGCCAGTATGCTCCCAGGAGGGATTTTGAGTTTTGTTTGGGCCTTTGGTAGTTTTTAACAACTCCCTTGAAAAAAAGAAATTCCTGCTGGAGCTCTTTAATGTGCAAAAGTTGTTTCTTACTGGGTGGAAGATGAAGCGCTTTGTGCATTCATTCCAATGTTCCTAGCCTCCACCATCTTGAGTACTCATTGGTCAGTGGTAAATTTTGTACATGTGTATTTTCTTACATGGTCTGACCTCTCTGCCCTATCTATCTCCCTCTCTGTGAATGTTTGCATGCCCCCGTCAGTACTTTGTTACCGTCCCGATTAGACGTTTGTCTAAACATTTATCTTCACGTTTCTGTGAAATCCTTCATGCTTGCATCTAACACGAATGAGGGCTGGGAACGCTCTGGCCAATCTCGGATGTTGTGACCATCTGATGTGGCAACGCATTGCAACACCAGTGGATCTGATCCTGAAGAATAGACGAGAGAAAGCAAAAGCCAAGGTCAAAGAAGGAGCCAACATTTCTGCCAACAAAATGGATGCTGGCATGGATTTGCCAAGTGGCCCAGGAAATTCCCTAGAAACCTGCACCACAGGATGTGTCCTGGTGCTACAATCTGTATTTAAAGGGACCTCCCAAAAATAGAGGACCTAGAGGAACTTATTCATCACTTACTTGTGGGTAGTGATAATGCTCTCTAAGGTCTTTTCCTATGGGGACCATCCTTATTCCCCTTCTTCATATTCAGGATCCGGAACACAAGTTCTCTCTCAATTTAACTGACGACACTGCCCCCATGTCATAACATTTTCATATTTAACACCTTATCAGATTCAGATTTCAGATTCTCAAGTGCACTACTGTTGGCAAACTCACTAAGTTTTGAAAGGTATTCAGATTTTACAATAGGTTAATGCACCTACTCATAAAGCATGTCATTTCTTAAATCTGCTGTTTACTAACTTAACCAGCCTTAGATTAGACCCACCTATTTCTCTTACATGGTCTTACCACTGTGCCATATCTATCTCCCTCTCTGTGGATGTTTGCACGCCCCCCCAGCCCCCACAGTACTTTGATGCCCACCCTGGTTAGACATTGGCCTTAACTTACTTTCAGTTTTCTGTGAACTCCTCTGTGCATCTAAACCTATACTTGCATCTTTCATGAATGAGGCTGATAATTCGAATGTATGACGGTATTCAGCATGTGTTTAGGACGCATGCATTCAGAATGCCTTCTATTCAACGAACGCGTCTTTAGGACGCATTTGTTCAGCATGCAAGTCGTTTTAATGACTTGCCTTAGGGGGGTGCTGGATGTTGAAATAGTTTAATTTACTATTACAACTCCAGTCTGCGCAACGGTAGGGAAGGTGTTGGACTTTAAATCCAACACTATTCCACCAATGCACCCTCCTAAAAGCAACTAATTGCGTGCTGAATGAATGAGTGCTAATGCCGTGTTCGTTCTAGTGCTAGGGCTCTGTTGGTACATCGTGATTCCAGCTTCGTCTGAAAGGATGTTTCCTGATAATTCTGTTAGCATCTGGTTACCTATAGCTATTGATATGACTATTCCTCTTGCATCTTCTTCCACCAAGAGAACGAAGCCTCCAGCCCACTAGTTTAATAGCCTTCTTATCTCTCTTAAGAAATTCTGTGAGAGCCTTGAACGTGCTTTGGGCAAACAACTCAACCAGAGAGAGGAAGTGGTCCATCGGCTAGACTGCCGACTTTGGTGCTGGAACCCAGGGTATCGAGCCTCGGGTCGCGTACACATCCTGTGATTCTGTGGCAAATCACTTAATCTCCCTGTGCCTGAATGTGTAATGTAAATACGGTGCTCATGTAAAGAGCTCCAATACCTTCGGGTCGAGTTCGCACTACATAAATATGCAAAAAAATAAACCAGCACTGCAAAAGTCATTAGAAAAGCCTGGTCTTTTTCTTATGCCACCAGAACTGAAGACCTTCAAATTCTCCTAAAGACTTTTTTCCATAGTAAACCTTTTTCTTGGACTCAGTGGGTAAGATGCCTTTTTTTTTGTAAAAAGAAAAGCCGCTTACATTTCTGCCACTTTTTCTCCTGAGGCTCAGAAAGTTGAAACACCTACCTCTCTTGAGCCCTTTATTTCATCAATCCCTTGCCTGACAATTTTGCCCCATCCAAATGGACTCCTTTTTCAATTTAGTTAATGCCATTTTTAGGTTTTGCCTGGCGAAAAGATGCGCTCTGCGCATCTTTTTCGCGCAGGCGAAAACCTGATGAGAACTGTAGTGTGGCTTTGGGTCGGCCCTCGTCATTCATTGGCTGGCTCCATAAATGGAGCCTAGCCATTGGACGAGGGGCCTGTCCGTCAATGCCGGACCAGATTCGGGGGCGTTCCCGAGATTCTTTGGCTTTTGCCGACGTCACGCGACGTCAGCCGAAAGCCGGGAACGCCCCCGAATCTGGTCCGGCATTGCCGGCACTTCTGCGTCTTCATGCAGGGACCCTTTGGGGCATGGTGTCAGCCCTCCTACAGCTCGGATTATTACATTAACTCCGGCTCCGCGCTGATCAGACAGGAGCCAAAATGAAATGGGTGCTTGACGCGCTGACTTACCATCAAAACAAACAGCCACGTGTAATCGGCTTATCTCCATCTGAGGTGTCTTAAAAATGCTTGCTTGCAAGGTTTCTCCTGCCGTTTGGCTAACTATGGAATAATCGTTTAACCTCGCTGCCTCTTAAACTGTGGCTCTCCCAGTTGAGAGCAGCACAGATTATAGAAAGCACAAACCACTCTGTACACCATCACTGGCAGACACGCCCACTGCGAGAGTGTGCGCTCATATTTATTTTATTACCCTAAAGGGATTTTGTACTCGACTGTTTTTTTATTAAAGAGCATTGTTAAAATTGGGAACTATAAACACTAAGAAACTTTCGCTTAACATAGGTGTGAGCAAAGAAAAAAACCATTTTAAAATGACATGTAAAGCCGTGTGAACAGTAGTCGGCGTATGTGCAAAAGAATGGAGGTTTGAAAATGCTTTTTGCAAGTGGTTGTGTCTATTTCCGTCAGTCTCTAACTTTAGGCGAACACGGGTAGCAATGTTTTTGTCTTAATTCCTTACAGTTTAAAGGAGGTTGTATAGAAGTGTGTCCGGTGGGGTTGCAGCTCACGTGAGTGTGCATTAGTGGTTCTGCCCGCCCAGCTCGCTGCATGTTCGTAGCAGTGTTTGTTCTCGGTACCTTCATTGGTGCGTAAGTGAATGTCGCTGCGAGTCCTTTCCATCTTTTGTCTGTGAAGCTTACACGAGGGCACATAGCATCGTCCCTGGCCTTGCCGATAATGCAGGCATTGGATGTGTGGTGCCCAGCCAGCCATCCGCATGCCCAGCGAGCCCCCACAACCGCGGCAGGCAGGTGCATGTAATAGAAAATGGTCAGACACCAGACGGTGAAATTAAGAAAAGCCCTTCGGTCCCAGATGGAGCCAGTGCATGCTAACAGTGTTGCCTCCGAGGCGGACCTGTGTTATCCTGCATCAGGAGTTGTGAGATGTAGGCCAAGGGAGGGAATGTGCCACTCTAGGATGGGGCTTTTTCTTCCGGCAGAAGGCACGTTTAGAAAATGTACATTTAATTCTACTGCTGGAGCAATTACCTAACTATACTGTGCAAATACATTCGATGTGGAAATCTTATTTAAAGCGTCAAGTGAATGAAGTACTGGACTAGGTTGCCTGTGTATGCAATGCACAGAACCGGTATGCTTGTTGGAGCTGCGCACTGTGGTTGGTTGTTTCTTGGGGGTGCATACATGCCCCGAGGGTCCGTGAACGGGGCAGCTACTTTCAGTCTAGGAGAAACAAGCCTGGGGGTTATGGAGTCACTCACCCAAGTAAAGCTTCCAATAGGTAAACATACAGGGAAATGTCTGGAATTACTTAGTTTGGCCAAAATTCAAATGTTCTGTCGAATCCTTAAGCTGACTGAAGTTCATACAAGATTTCTTTTTCGCGCCATTGCTGAATTCCCTGCACACATGGATGTCCAGCGTGGGATCAGTGTGTTTATTTTCGAGAGCTCACATTTAGAGCAATTTCGAGCACGCTGTGGTGGAGGCTGTAATGGTAACCCTCACAGAAGACCACATTATCCAGCACTGTAGCGTAGGCAGTGTACAATGACCTCAGCAGCATATACATGCTTGTCCTTGCCCCACGCTCCCATGATGATCTCAGCAGCATATGCATGTGCTTGTGTTCAGCCCACGCTCACATGATGATCTCAGGAGCACATACATGTGCTTGTGCTCGCCCTACACTAACATGATCCCCGCAACTAATAAAAAGTATCCTGTGCTCACACTCTTGATTACTAGCTGATCACACCTTCGTACACACACACTGTTCTTTAAAGTGTGTTGACATGTTTGCGCTCACATGTTGTTCTGCAGTGCATACCCATGTTTGTGCTCACCGTTCTGCCTAAACGCCCTTCCTGGCAGTGTGTATCTACCTCTGATCACATGTTGATCCCAGCAGCGTATTTATAAGTTAGAGCTCACCTTCGTGCTGACATGATGTATGTATGTGTGTATATATATATATCTCAGTGGTCGCACTTTGATTCCAGCAATGTAAATACACGTTTGTTGTGCTTTCCTTCGTGCTCGCATGCTGTTCTTCAGAGAGTTAATACGGACTTATCAATGCTTGGCTTCGTGCTGTGCCTCGTACCTCTGTGCTCTTTGTTTTAATCATTTCCCAAGTTTGCAGTGCTGCACATGTATTTGAAAACTTTGAGAAATCCACACCTATTAGCTTTACCAGTGCTTGTTGCCTGTGCTTGCGCATGTTCTGTCAGGGATTGCTGGAGTGCTTTAATTCCCCAGCAGTGTGTTGGGGGCTCGCAGTGTGTGGGGGGGCTCGCAGTGTGTGGGGGGGCTCGCAGTGTGTGGGGGCTTGCAGTGTGTGGGGGGGCTTGCAGTGTGTTGGGGGGCTTGCAGTGTGTTGGGGGGCTTGCAGTGTGTTGGGGGCTTGCAGTGTGTGGGGGGGCTTGCAGTGTGTGGGGGGGCTTGCAGTGTGTGGGGGGGCTCGCAGTGTGTGGGGGGGGCTCGCAGTGTGTAGGGAGGCTCTGTGGGTGTGTGGGGGGGCTCTGTGTGGGTGTGTGGGGGGCTCTGTGTGGGTGTGTGTGTGGGGAGGCCTCTGAGTGTGTATTGGGGGGGCTCTCTGTGGGTGTTTGTGTGTGTCATTTGCGAGAGATCAAGCTAGTGGCATTGTAAATGACAATGCCATTTATTTATGTTAAAAAAAACATAAATAAAAATATTGTCAAGAGCAATGCCAATAGCTCAAACTTTAACAAAGGCAAAACCATTGCATTGTAAATGCTTGTTAGGTTTTGCCTGGCGAAAAGATGCGCTCTGCGCATCTTTTTCGCGCAGGCGAAAACCTGATGAGAACTGTAGTGTGGCTTTGGGTCGGCCCTCGTCATTCATTGGCTGGCTCCATAAATGGAGCCTAGCCATTGGACGAGGGGCCTGTCCGTCAATGCCGGACCAGATTCGGGGGCGTTCCCGAGATTCTTTGGCCTTTGCCGACGTCACGCGACGTCAGCCGAAAGCCGGGAACGCCCCCGAATCTGGTCCGGCATTGCCGGCACTTCTGCGTCTTCATGCAGGGACCCTTTGGGGCATGGTGTCAGCCCTCCTACAGCTCGGATTATTAAATTAACTCCGGCTCCGCGCTGATCAGACAGGAGCCAACATGAAATGGGTGCTTGACGCGCTGACTTACCATCAAAACAAACAGCCACGTGTAATCGGCTTATCTCCATCTGAGGTGTCTTAAAAATGCTTGCTTGCAATGTTTCTCCTGCCGTTTGGCTAACTATGGAGTAATCGTTTAACCTCGCTGCCTCTTAAACTGTGGCTCTCCCAGTTGAGAGCAGCACAGATTATAGAAAGCACAAACCACTCTGTACACCATCACTGGCAGACACGCCCACTGCGAGAGTGTGCGTTATATTTATTTTATTACCCTAAAGGGATTATGTACTCGACTGTTTTTTTATTAAAGAGCATTGTTAAAATTGGGAACTGTAAACACTAAGAAACTTTCGCTTAACATAGGTGTGAGCAAAGAAAAAAACCATTTTAAAATGACATGTAAAGCCGTGTGAACAGTAGTCGGCGTATGTGCAAAAGAATGGAGGTTTGAAAATGCTTTTTGTAAGTGGTTGTGTCTATTTCCGTCAGTCTCTAACTTTAGGCGAACACGGGTAGCAATGTTTTTGTCTTAATTCCTTACAGTTTAAAGGAGGTTGTATAGAAGTGTGTCCGGTGGGGTTGCAGCTCACGTGAGTGTGCATTAGTGGTTCTGCCCGCCCAGCTCGCTGCATGTTCGTAGCAGTGTTTGTTCTCGGTACCTTCATTGGTGCGTAAGTGAATGTCGCTGCGAGTCCTTTCCATCTTTTGTCTGTGAAGCTTACACGAGGGCACATAGCATCGTCCCTGGCCTTGCCGATAATGCAGGCATTGGATGTGTGGTGCCCAGCCAGCCATCCGCATGCCCAGCGAGCCCCCACAACCGCGGCAGGCAGGTGCATGTAATAGAAAATGGTCAGACACCAGACGGTGAAATTAAGAAAAGCCCTTCGGTCCCAGATGGAGCCAGTGCATGCTAACAGTGTTGCCTCCGAGGCGGCCCTGTGTTATCCTGCATCAGGAGTTGTGAGATGTAGGCCAAGGGAGGGAATGTGCCACTCTAGGATGGGGCTTTTTCTTCTGGCAGAAGGCACGTTTAGAAAATGTACATTTAATTCTACTGCTGGAGCAATTACCTAACTATACTGTGCAAATACATTCGATGTGGAAATCTTATTTAAAGCGTCAAGTGAATGAAGTACTGGACTAGGTTGCCTGTGTATGCAATGCACAGAACCGGTATGCTTGTTGGAGCTGCGCACTGTGGTTGGTTGTTTCTTGGGGGTGCATACATGCCCCGAGGGTCCGTGAACGGGGCAGCTACTTTCAGTCTAGGAGAAACAAGCCTGGGGGTTATGGAGTCACTCACCCAAGTAAAGCTTCCAATAGGTAAACATACAGGGAAATGTCTGGAATTACTTCGTTTGGCCAAAATTCAAATGTTCTGTCGAATCCTTAAGCTGACTGAAGTTCATACAAGATTTCTTTTTCGCGCCGTTGCTGAATTCCCTGCACACATGGATGTCCAGCGTGGGATCAGTGTGTTTATTTTCGAGAGCTCACATTTAGAGCAATTTCGAGCACGCTGTGGTGGAGGCTGTAATGGTAACCCTCACAGAAGACCACATTATCCAGCACTGTAGCGTAGGCAGTGTACAATGACCTCAGCAGCATATACATGCTTGTCCTTGCCCCACGCTCCCATGATGATCTCAGCAGCATATGCATGTGCTTGTGTTCAGCCCACGCTCACATGATGATCTCAGGAGCACATACATGTGCTTGTGCTCGCCCTACACTAACATGATCCCCGCAACTAATAAAAAGTATCCTGTGCTCACACTCTTGATTACTAGCTGATCACACCTTCGTACACACACACTGTTCTTTAAAGTGTGTTGACATGTTTGCGCTCACATGTTGTTCTGCAGTGCATACCCATGTTTGTGCTCACCGTTCTGCCTAAACGCCCTTCCTGGCAGTGTGTATCTACCTCTGATCACATGTTGATCCCAGCAGCGTATTTATAAGTTAGAGCTCACCTTCGTGCTGACATGATGTATGTATGTGTGTATATATATACATCTCAGTGGTCGCACTTTGATTCCAGCAATGTAAATACACGTTTGTTGTGCTTTCCTTCGTGCTCGCATGCTGTTCTTCAGAGAGTTAATACGGACTTATCAATGCTTGGCTTCGTGCTGTGCCTCGTACCTCTGTGCTCTTTGTTTTAATCATTTCCCAAGTTTGCAGTGCTGCACATGTATTTGAAAACGTTGAGAAATCCACACCTATTAGCTTTACCAGTGCTTGTTGCCTGTGCTTGCGCATGTTCTGTCAGGGATTGCTGGAGTGCTTTAGTTCCCCAGCAGTGTGTTGGGGGGCTCGCAGTGTGTGGGGGGGCTCGCAGTGTGTGGGGGCTTGCAGTGTGTTGGGGGGCTTGCAGTGTGTTGGGGGGCTTGCAGTGTGTTGGGGGGCTTGCAGTGTGTGTGGGGGCTTGCAGTGTGTGGGGGGCTTGCAGTGTGTGGGGGGCTTGCAGTGTGTGGGGGGGCTCGCAGTGTGTGGGGGGGCTCGCAGTGTGTGGGGGGGCTCGCAGTGTGTAGGGAGGCTCTGTGGGTGTGTGGGGGGCTCTGTGTGGGTGTGTGTGTGGGGAGGCCTCTGAGTGTGTATTGGGGGGGCTCTCTGTGGGTGTTTGTGTGTGTCATTTGCGAGAGTTCAAGCTAGTGGCATTGTAAATGACAATGCCATTTATTTATGTTAAAAAAAACATAAATAAAAATATTGTCAAGAGCAATGCCAATAGCTCAAACTTTAACAAAGGCAAAACCATTGCATTGTAAATGCTTGTTCAGGTTCTCTATTAGATCCGGCCCCTCCACATATCATCAGCAAACGGCCTTCAATTATTTGCCCTCTTTTAGTCCAGCTAATCAGTCTTTCGATTACATCTGCCTTTGTTCCTGCTGTCACTGAGGATTCATGCTTGATGCTTGATGCAGACGGTGAGACTTTGGGGTATGTAAGAGCGTCTACACTAACCCTGGGCGCAGTTCGCGAAGTAGTGCTACGCGAAGTGCACTTCACACCACTTGAGCTACGCGTAGCTCTATGCGAACTGCGTAGTACCCTGTTCGCACAGTGCAAGATGCCGTTTTCAATGATTGCACAGTGCGGACAAGCATCCGGCACTGTGCAATCATTGAAAACGGCATCTTGCACAGTGCGAGCTGCAGTTTTCTGCCGCTCGAGTAGATTTTTACTCGAGCGGCAGGTTTCTCAACGCGGACTGGTAGTTTCTCAACGCGAGCGGTCATGAGCAATGAGAAACCTGACCTCCCCGTGTTGAATGTCGCCGGGAGGTTTATTTTCCATGCTCGCGATTGGCAACTTGATGTTGCTGATCGGGAACGAGGAAAAAGTCTAGCCGGGATGTCATTTTGCTTGCTCGCGGTCGCCAACTTGACGTTGAGGACCACGAGCAAGCACAAAATGACCGCTGCGCTACGCTACGCTAGTTTGCACTGTGCTACGTGCAATTCGCGTAGTGGGAAGTAGCGGAAACTTCGCAAACTAAGTGGGCGTAGCGTAGTGCTTTACCCAGGATTAGTCTACACATGGCTCTTTTCTTTTCTTAAAGATCGTTCTTTTCAAATTATGCATGTTAAAATGTCTATTTTTGCATATTCTATTTGTGAATTAAATACAATATCATTTGTGTGACTGTTTGGTGTATACTTGTTTCTCTCTTTTTGTAAATTGTTTTGAGGTTCAAATTGAAAAAATTGCCTAATCCAGAGCTTCCAGTAGTGTTTCCGTGGGGGTCTAACTGAAGTGAAAGGGGTAACAATGCTGCTGTACACAGCAACATGAGCTACATAGCAGTAATATTAGCTGTCTAGTTGTGTAGAGACCCCCGCAATTAAAGGCACTGGAGAAAAGGGGTGGGTCCCATGGAAATCTATGAAGTGACTGTATTTCCAAGAGAACTCCTAGATACATGTTTTTGAGTTGCCAAAGAAGTGGAGTTCAGTCTAGCCATGAAAGGTTTCCATCAACCTTTGGAGTACAATTCTTAACACCATGGAATTTACAAAGGGTTCAACAATTGTCCTCCTGGGAATCTGTGACAATCAGACATTGAGGAGGAGGAGGAGGAGGAGGCGGAGTTGTTGAATTCTTTGTGGGCTGCACGTTTCTCATATGCTTCACAATTTAAGTATATAGGAATGAACATGTATAATCCAGGTGAAAATGTAATACCGAAAAGTGTTTGCACTTTACATTTATTTGGCTTCCTTCTCATAAAATAATTTTCACCATATAGAAACCCTTTATGTACTTAAAATTAGACGTGTTCCTTCCACTTTTCAACCCCAAATACACACTTATTCCTGCCAATGACAGGAGAGAATTTAGAAATGTATTTGCGCTGTGAGTAAATATGTACAAACCACTGAGGTTATGGGGGTTCCCTAGGCCTGGGGATCATTTGAATTACGCTGGCATGAATGACATCATTTGGGTATTTCATGTTCCATTTGTTATGCAAAATTACCCAAATTACAACACGTCTTGTAATTATGCCGCCGTTTGCAGAGAGATTGTAGCACAGAAGCCTGGCAACAATGCAAACAATCAGAATGCACGTGGGTTTTGTAAATGGGAATCGTGTTTTTAGAGACTTTTTTTGCGCAAAATGAAGCCTCACGGCAGAAAATTGGCAGGGACAAATGTCTTGCAAAAATACAGCACTGAATGACAGAGTTGTATTTTGCGTAATTAAGAGTACGTTTCCCGAAATGTCATAATTATGTGAAAGAAATTATGCAAACTTTGCATACCACACCTGTTCACCGACTTTTTAGGTATTCCCACCCATAAATGCCCATTCAAGCCCGCTGAGCATATATATACTCGCCACGTACAATTACACGACACAGGCATAATCTTATGTAAGAGCAAATCTATTTACGAGTGAAATTCATTTGTTTCTGAATGCGTTATGCAAAAGCCTCAAATACTACTGCACTTGTAGCTCTCCGTGCCCAAATAGCGCCTAGATTGGAATAAAACGAAGTAAAGATATTGATACATTGTACACATAGATTTGTTAAAGTTGTATGTAGGCATTGTCCATTTAACATTCACTTGAGCACAGATCAGAAACACTGTTAATCACTTCGTAAGCACCTCCTGCCTGGAGCACCATTCATGTTTTATCCGTCTGTCCACTCTCTGTACCTTCATCAGAAGAGCAGGCCGGCCTCAGCAAGGAAACTTCAGTGTGAACTTCAAATACCAACAAAAACCATCGCCTGGAAGAGAAAGAAAGAATGCTTTGAAGAGGATAGTGGTACCAACTTTATTCCTTCTTTACCGGTTTCATTCTTTGGTATCTGTTCAAACTGAGTCCAGAGGCCTGTTAACAACAATGGGACTGATTCACAAAGGTAATCTGAGACAAAAGTCTAACTTTATGACTTTTGGTATTCACAGAGATCATTTACGAGTTGTATCTTTACATCTGCAGTCGGGCCAGAATCTCCACACACGGGCTGTACACTCCAGCTCGGGCTGTACTCTCCAGCTCGGGCCGTACTCTCCAGCTCGGGCCGTACTCTCCAGCTTGGGCTGTACTCTCCGGCTCAGACCGTGCTCTCCGGCTTGGGCCATACTCTCCGGCTTGGGCCGGATGAAGTGTAATCAATGGGCCTGAATGCAATTTGTACAAAAGGGAATATTAGGAATGTGTAATGAATGGTAGAGGAGGTCATGAAAATCAGTCGGGCAGGGAAAAGGGTGTGGCCAGACACCATCATATCCCAGAAGGTATACAACCGTTACCACGCATGTTTTACCACGAAGTACTGTTACAACGAAACCATTACAAGGGTATTTACAACGCATGTATTTACAACGCATTACACTACAACGCAGCTACTATTACAATGCATACCATTACAACGTAAGTATAGGTAAGTTTATCTTTTTTTTAAAACATTTATTAGGGGTATTGGGTTTGGGGTACAGGGGTATTTTTAGGTTTCAGGGTTGGGTTTGGGTTTTGGGGTACAGGGGTATTTTTAGGTTTCTGGGTTTGGGTTTTGGGGTACAGGGGTATTTTTAGGTTTCAGAGCTGGGTTTGGGTTTTGGGGTACAGGGTTATTTTTAGGTTTCAGGGTTGGGTTTTGGGGTACAGGGTTATTTTTAGGTTTCAGGGCTGGGTTTGGGTTACAGGGGTATTTTTAGGTTTCAGGGATGGGTTTGGGTTTTGGGGTACAGGGGTATTTTTAGGTTTCAAGGCTGGGTTTAGGTTTTGGGGTACAGGGGTATTTTTAGGTTTCAGGGTTGGGTTTGGGTTTTGGGGTACAGGGGTATTTTTAGGTTTCAGGGTTGGGTTTGGGTTTTGGGGTACAGGGGTATTTTTAGGTTTCAGGTTGGGTTTGGGTTTTGGGGTACAGGGGTATTTTTAGGTTTCAGGGCTGGGTTTGGGGGTACAGGGGTATTTTTAGGTTTCAGGGCTGGGTTTGGGTTTTGGGGTACAGGGGTATTTTTAGGTTTCAGGGTTGGGTTTGGGTTTTAGGGTACAGGGGTATTTTTAGGTTTCAGGGCTGGGTTTAGGTTTTGGGGTACAGGGGTATTTTTAGGTTTCAGGGCTGGGTTTGGGTTTTGGGGTACAGGGGTATTTTTAGGTTTCAGGGTTGGGTTTGGGTTTTGGGGTACAGGGGTATTTTTAGGTTTCAGGGTTGGGTTTGGGTTTTGGGGTACAGGGGTATTTTTAGGTTTTAGGGATGGGTTTGGGTTTTGGGGTACAGGGGTATTTTTAACATGTATATTTACAAATTAATAAATACAAATTAATATAATTAATTAAAATATTTAATATTAAAATAATAATGTATTAATTAAAAAAAATATGACTAATAATTACATTATTTTAACATATTATATACTTACGTTGTAATGGTATGCGTTGTAATAGTACCTGCGTTGTAGTGTATTGCGTTGTAAAGGTATTCGTGGTAAAGAGTCCTGCGTTGTAAAAATTGCGTGGTAATGGTCTGCGTGCTAAAAGTATGCGTGCTAACATCATATATCCATCCCAGAAAAATTGGATCCTTTGCATCATGGTACATGGGGTGCACAATTTGCGTTCCCCTCATTGTTGACTGTGGTATTAACACTACAGTCAACACTGAGGGGTGGCAAATGTAAACAAGCGCGGCTGCGCTAATTAGAAACAGATGGCCCCTACGTGCTGCTGCTCTCCCCCGCAAGGTGGATGCCGCGGGAGTCAACATTTTGAGAAAAAGGTGGGACATGTACCAGGTCTTGGCCAGTTGCATGCTTTCTTTTCTGAAAGACAAACGTAAAAGCCAATACAATTACTGCAACAAAAAAAAAAAACACATGCACGTGTTTCAGAAAAGTGCAGACCGATTCCAAGAGGTCAGCTCCTAGGCAGCACATGCGCGCTGCGCTAGGCTCGACCTAAAAAGGTAATTCCCCACTGCAGTAAAGGTGTTCTGTTGAGTACTAACCGTAGATGATACAGAAGGAACGATGTACATAATGTACAGGTATTCTGATGTTTATTAAATGTATATTATAGCAAATGAAAGCTGTATACAGAGTGAAGGTATTCTAATTTGTAAAAACCGTATATAACACAGAAGGAAAGCTGTTCTTAGAGTGAAGTTTTTCTGATGTTTACTAACCATAGACGTAGATTATACAAATGAAAAACTGTTTATAGAGTGAAGGTTTTCTGAGGTTTACTTACCGTAAATGATATGAAAGGAAAGCTGTACATAGTGTAAGGACTAGTAGAGCAGCTAGGAATCCATGGGCCCTGGTGCAAGCAAGGACAATGGCCCCTTTCACTGCTGTTGAGGTAGTGAAATACAGCAATGATCAGGTTTCAAAGGGCCCCTCAGAGCTCAAGGCCCCGGCGTCACTGCACCTGTGACAACAATAGTAGCTGCGCCACAGGTATAGGTATTCCAACCTTTACTAACGTTTTAGTTACCACTAACTCATGAATTTAAAAAAACAATTCTATTTTCGAACCCCAGTCGCCATACATAAAAAAAAATGCTATTCATTTACGTTTTTAAAATTGTGCAGAATAATGGGATGTGCCCCACACCAAACACGGGATGGGGCCCTCGTAGCCAAGACATCAATAAAGCGTGGGAGTCGGAGAATGACTCTTCAAAGTATGAGACCAGAGTGGTGACGCCCACCAGACGCGCAGCAGCGAACGAAAACCAACAGAAACGACAGGAGGCTGTCTCTTGAACACAGAGGCACAGGGGAGAAATGTAAATGTAAATGTAAATGTAAATGTATGTATACTTGTAAAGCGCACTATCACCTTTCAGGCATCCTGGCGCTGTATACCGCTGTGGAACCCTTCCTGGCTTTTCCTGTGAGATGCCCCCTAAAGCATCCTTTCCAGCACCTGCAGCAGAAAACACTGCATCACCAAAGAACATCTCCATGAATGAATGAAAATAGGTTTTTATAGCGCCTCTGGCGCTTCAAAAGAAGCGTCTAGGCGCTTGTGTGAATCAGGTAGGAGGATCGGAATAAACTGCAGCTTTTCAGCGAAGACACTTTGTATTGCAGAAACTAAGGTGGCAAGAGCATTGCTTAAGAAGGTTTAGTGGTGAGTTGTGGCAGCCTTTCCACTCTGCTTTGTTTCATAGTTAGATGGCAGTGTATGGCTTCGTTGCGTAAGGTTAGGGTGACCAGATTCTCAAAGCCAAAAAACCCAGACAGGTGTCATAGACATTGAAGTAGGACTGACAGAAGTACCCATGGCTTTAAGTGGAATGGAAAAACAGGGGGGGGGTGGTCTCTCAAGGGGCGTGGCCGGTGTAATTAAGGATGTGGCTTAAAAACACATAAGCTAAAAAAATCTGTATTTAGCATAGCGTCCCATCCGAAAAATGTGCTGCTTCTGTCATTGTATCCAGATAAATAATATAACGAGTAACATCACACCTAGAACAAGCCTGGACTAGACTATTGGCTTTGTCAATGGTTGTTAGCTACGTAAGAGAAATAAGCAACAACTTTGGCTTCGCTGTACATAACATTGAAAATGCTCAAATGACTCAGTCCTGTAATGAAGAGACAGACTGTGAAAGAACTATAAAAGGTCTCTTTGAAAGCAGTGAAGGGTGCCACTGCTGCAGCAGTAAGCTCTATTTTTTTCTGTGAGGGTAAAAATGGAGTGCCCGATAGAGACCCGTCTCAGGCTCAGAGAAGTAAAGCAGGCGCACCGGGACACTATTTAAAAACCGGGGGCCTCATTTATGAAAAGTGACGCATCACTGCGTGAAAACAGCGATGCGTCACTTTTCACTGCGCCCTCCTTGCGACACCAATGATGAGTCATATGTACTGTATGAAGCATCATTGCGCAAGGAGTTACAGATACGTCAGTATTTCTGACGTATCTGTATGGCGCAAAAGTGACGCATTGCTGGAGTGTGTCACAAAAGTGACGCAACTCCAGCAATGTGTCCTTTCACATGGGGCGAGCCCCATGTGAAAGGGCCTGCGTCAGTCTTACGTCTGCTGTGAGGCAGGCGTAAGAAATTGACGCATTTGTGTCCTAGAAGTGGCGCAGGGAAATCTTATAGATTTCACTGCGTCACTTCTATGCCTCTTTCTTGCATCAGAACGCCCCCCCCCTGCATACATTACACCTGGCGCAGGTATAATGTGGCGCAGGGGTTTACAAAGTGATGCATCTACCTAGATGCGTCACTTTGTAAATATGGTGCAACAAGGCACATTTTTTACGTGACGCACCAGTGACGTAAAAGTGACGCACGGCCTCATAAATGAGGCACCGGGACATTTATCAGTTTAACCCAGGCGCTACGCAAAAAACAGGACATTCCTTTAATTTGGAGCAAAGTGTTGGGACACTGCTCCAAAAACCGAGACCATCCGGGGAAAACCGGGACGTCTTGTCAAGCTACCCAAAGGGCTTACAAGTTGCTCATGGGAACACACACGTCAAGTCAAGTCAAGTCATAACATTTATATAGCGCACTACATACCCAGAGGGTTTCAAGGCGCTTAGGAAGGGGAGGTGGATTATTTGTCAAATATCCACGTTTTAAGCTGCTTTCTGAACGCTAGGTGATTCTGGGTGAGGCGAAGGTAAGTGGGGAGTGAATTCCATGTTTTGGCAGCCAGGTATGAGAAGGATCTGCCTCCCATGGTGGTCTTGTTGATGCGAGGTACAGTGGCGAAGGCTTGGCTGGAAGAGCGAAGTTGGCGGGAGGGGGAGTAGAAGGACAGTCGAGAGTTGAGGCAATCTGGTCCGATGTCGTAGAGTGATTTGTGTGCGTGGGTAAGCAGTCGGAAAGTAATCCTCTTATTGACGGGTAGCCAGTGGAGGTCTTTAAGGTGACCAGAGATGTGTTCGTTGCGTGGGATGTCTAATATGAGCCTGGCTGAGGCGTTTTGGATTCGTTGTAGTTTCTTCTGGAGTTTAGCGGTGGTACCTGCGTAGAGGGTGTTTCCGTAGTCCAGTCGGCTCGTGACTAGAGCGTGGGTGACTGTTTTCCTTGTTTCGGAGGGGATCCAGCGAAATGTTTTTCTGAGCATGCGAAGAATGTTAAAGCAGGAAGAGGATACGGCGTTGACTTGTCTGTTCATTGAGAGTGAAGAATCCAGGATGACGCCAAGGTTCCGTGCGTGGTCTGTCGGGATGGGTGCATTTCCGAGGGCTTCCGGCCACCAGGAATCGTCCCATGCAGAGGGGGATTTACCTAAGATGAGGACTTCTGTTTTGTCTGAGTTCAGTTTCAGACGGCTTTGTTTCATCCATTCGGAGACTTCTTTCATTCCTTCGTGTAGGTTAGTTTTGGCGGTGCTGGGGTCCTTGGTAAGAGATAGGATCAGTTGAGTGTCATCCGCGTAAGAGATGATGTTGAGGTTGTGTTGGCGGGCGATGGCCGCGAGGGGGCTCATGTATACGTTGAAGAGGGTGGGACTGAGTGAGGATCCTTGTGGTACGCCGCAGATGATTTCAGAGGCCTCGGACTTGAATGGTGGGAGGCGGACTCTCTGGGTTCTTCCGGTGAGGAACGAGGTGATCCATTCCAGTGCCTTTCCTTGGATTCCGATGTTTCTGAGGCGTTGTAAAAGGGTGCTGTGGCAGACTGTGTCGAAGGCTGCAGAGAGGTCGAGGAGGATGAGGGCGACTGTGTCTCCATTGTCCAGTAGAGTTCGAATGTCGTCTGTTGCTGCGATGAGTGCGGTCTCAGTGCTGTGTTTGGCTCGGAAGCCAGATTGTGAGGGGTCGAGTGATTTGTTGGCTTCGAGGAAGGCGGAGAGCTGGTTGTTGACAGCTTTCTCGATGACTTTGGCCGGGAATGGAAGAAGTGAGATGGGGCGGTAGTTTTTGAGTTCGGTGGGGTCTGCTGTTGGTTTTTTCAGAAGGGCGGTGAGTTCAGCGTGTTTCCAGTCTTCTGGGAAGGTAGCGGAGTTGAAGGAGCAGTTGATGACGTCTCGGAGGTGCGGAGCTATGACGGAGTCTGCTTTGTTGAAGATGTGGTGGGGGCATGGGTCTGTGGGGGATCCAGAGTGGATGGAGTTCATCAGGCGGATGGTGTCCTCAGTGGAGATTGGGTTCCAGGCGTTAAGGGTGTTAACGGGGGGAAGATGGTCAGCTGATGGTAGGGTGGGTTGTCTTCCGGGTTGGTTGTCAAAGCTGTTGTGGATGTCAGCAATCTTGTTGTGGAAAAAAGAGGCTAGGGAATCGCAGAGGGTTTGAGAGGGGGTGATGTCGTTGGAGTTGGCCGAGGGGTTGGAAAATTCCTTGACGATGTTGAAAAGTTCCTTGCTGTTGTGGGCGTTGTTGTCAAGTCGATCTTTGAATGCTGTTTTCTTGGCTTTTCGGATCAGTTGGTGGTGAGTACGGATGGCGCTTTTGAAGGCGTCCTTGTTGCTGGTGGATGGGTCTTTTTTCCAGGCCTTTTCAAGGGAGCGGCACAGTTTCTTGGATTTCTTGAGGTCGTCGTTGAACCATGAGGCCTTCTTGAAGCCAAGTTTGTGTTGACGTTTTTTCAGTGGTGCTAAGGTGTCGGCGGTGTTGGATAACCAAAGGGTGAGGTTGGAGGCGGCTTCGTTGGCGTTAGAAGAGAGGGCTGGGGAGGATTGAAGGAGTGATGTGGAGATCTGCTCTGTGGTGATTTTGTTCCAGTTTCTTTGCAGAGTTGGTTGGGGGTGGTTGATGGGTTTCGGCTTGTTGTAGGTGAAGTGAACGCAGCTGTGGTCAGTCCAGAGGAGATCCGTAGTGTGGCTGAAGGAGACATGGTTGCTGGAGGTGAAGATGGGGTCGAGAGTGTGACCTGCGATGTGGGTGGGGGAAGTGACCAGTTGTTTAAGTCCGAGGTTGGCGAGGTTGTCCAAGAGGGTGGCGGTGTTGCGGTCGTTGATCTTTTCAAGGTGGAAGTTGAGGTCTCCCAGAAGGATGTAGTCTTTGGAGGGGAGCGCGTGTGGGGTGATGAAGTCCGTGATGTCTTCACTGAATTTTGCGCGTGGTCCAGGTGGTCTGTAGAGGAGGGTGCCTCTGAGTGTGGTCTTGGGGTCGATGTGGATCTGGAAGTGAAGGTGTTCGGAGTTGGCGAGGTTGGCATCAGAGCTGGTTGAGATGCGGATTGTTTTCTTATGGACGATAGCGATTCCACCTCCTGTATGGTCGGTGCGGTCCTTGCGTGTGATCTTATAGTCATCAGGGATAGCGATGGCGATGTCAGGGGGGGAGGAAGCGTTCATCCATGTTTCCGTTAGGAAGGCGACGTCAGGAGAGATGGTGTCTAGTAGGTTCCAAAGGTCAATGGCGTGCCTGTGGACCGAGCGGGTGTTGAGAAGGATGCCCTTCGAATGAAAAACTTCATTAGATTACAGCAGTAAAGAAAGTTAAGGCGCGAAGAACAGATACCAAAACCATAAAACAGTAGCAATAAAGCCACTTTCGAAGCTACAAATTGAAATAGCCATTATAACTATTGACCGACTTTAGGCATGTGTTTATTCAAAGCTCTTCCAATGCCCCCCAAACATACCTATATTTCTGCATTGCTTGAAACCCCCTGGCTTTAGCCAGAGCCCTTTCCCCTTCACCAGTTTCTTTAAGGATTAACCACCATTCCATCTCCGTGGGGGGTTTGGGGGCAATCCAGACTCCAGCTATCGCAAGGCACGCAGCAACCAGCATGATTGGGTTGTATGGCATTACAACGCGGGCTTTTACCTCGCGTGCCATTACAACGCGGGGATTACAACAAAAGTCGTTACAACGACTTTTGCTGGAGGGCGCTGGGTAGTGGAATAGTTTAATTTTCTATTCCAACTCCAGCCCACGTTGACAGTAGGGAAGGTGTTGGATAGAAAATTAAACTATTCCCTATCCTCCCCGCGTTGCCACGGCTGTTCCCCCATGATGGTCAGTATAGGGTCATTCCACTCCCCATCCGCTTTATATCCAAGCATCTCTTCAGATAACGTGATGTCTCTGCTTAATCTATTCTCAATTGCCCCTACTATCTTATCCCGAAACATCTTCAGTGAGGGACATATGACAAACATATGCACAATACCTGCAGCATGTAGCCGACATTTAGGACAGTTCTGACGTGTCGCTCCCTGAGCCCCTCCCCATATAGCCCCGCATTGGGACCATCTGGCAATGCTTTCGGGTGTATAATAAAGCAGGCAGTGTGTCCGAAACTGCTGAAGCCATAGGCAAAGGCGTAACACCAGCCCCCGCGGTGCGGGGGGGGCCCTCACCCTCCAGGGGGCCCCGTCAGCACCGCACTTCTGCTGGGGAGCTCTAGATTGAGTCCGGAGGGGGCCCCTTCACGTACCCTGAAGGGGGGCCCCCTCAAGGTTCGTTAAGCCACTGGCCATAGGCTGAGCGAGTGTACAGATCGGGCGATAGTATCTAGGGCTATCCTCATGTTTTCAATAGTAATGTTTTCCCCAACGTCTCACTCCACTTAAGCGCCAGTGTCTCGCACCCTTATGTCCTTTTTTGGCAGAATATTCTGTATTCCTTACTAATAGTTGCCTACCGGTTCTGAGAATACATACAATCCCACATATCAGACCAGGCCACCCTTCAGATTTCCAAGCTTCTAACTAAGTGATCTCTAACCTGTAAGTATTTAAAAACAAGTGTTGGGGATATCAAATGTTGCTCGAAGATTCTCAAATGACTTGATGCCGTTGCAATCATAGAGTTGACCCAGTGAATGCACCCCCATATCTGGCCCACTGATGGGCCATGCTAGCTTGGAAAATTCCAGGCAGCATTGGATTTCCCCACAAAGGGAGTTTACTATGAATGGAAGATAAAGAAAATCTAGTTTCAATGCCTTTCCATATATATGCACAGTCCCAGATTGTCTTAAACCGCACTTGTTTAAAATAGTTGGGGTCATTAATTCGATACAGAAACATCTGACTTTCTGCCCCAAGAGCCAGCCAATGCCAAAAGTTAGTTAGCTCTGGAATAAAAAGGCTCCTTAACCCCTTCGTGCGGGGGATATTCCCCCGCTGTGCTGGGGGGGAGGGGGGCGCGCACAGCATTCACATGCTCACGACGAGCTGAGCTCGTCATGAGGCACGGCGCTCCTGTGCTCATGACGAGCTCAGCTCGTCTCGATCACACCCGTTCCCGTGGAACGCTCAGCACAGCAGGGGAATTATCCCCGCATGCGAGGGTTCCACGGCTCATGACGAGCTGAGCTCATCACGAGCACCGGAGCGCCGTGGCTCATGACGAGCTCAGCTCGTCATGAGCATTCAAGGGGTTAAACAACCAACAAAAGCAGACAAAAAATAAAGTTTAAAATCAGGAAAGTCTAGGCCACCTTGATTATATGGAAGTTTCATCATTCCTACAGCCCGTCTTGCCTCCTTATACCCGCAAATAAAGCTACTGAAAATTCCATCAAGTTTCTTAAAAAAGCATTCGGAATGCGTAACGGAATAGACCTAAAAAGATAAAGAAACTTAGGAAGTATCTTCATTTTAATAACGTTGAATCTTCCCAGGATGCTTAATGGAAGTTTATGCCACATCTTCAGTTGTTTAGTAATTTTAGTTAGTAAAAAAACTTAATTCAAAGAATGTATGAGCTCGATTTTAGAAGAAATTTGTACGCCAAGATATGTAACCCTCGAGCACACCCCTTCAATTGCGTCCTCCGGTTAATAATTAAGCAAAACTTGTGTTTTGTTCCTATTCAGTATATATCCAGAAAAACGTCCAATTTGTTTAGCCTCTCTGTCTATATATTCTATAGCCTCCTTTGGTTTTTCCGAAAAAATAGCTATGTCGTCAGCATATGCCGTCAATTTAAGGGAGTGAATGTTCACTCACAAAGCATTTCATGGGGGCCACATTTTCAGTCAGGAACGAAAAGAGCTGCTTGGGGATAGGCTTGCAAAACTCCAGGCACGAGCATTTACTCTGGGCAATCACTCAATGTCACTTCAGAGAGAGACCAGCCATATGCAAATCAGCCTTCGTCCTGCTCCAATAGAAACCGCGGAACCCAAGTGCCGGGCCACGTGGCCTCCAGACAGAAACACAAGCCACCAGAGACGGTTTCCTGTCTAGTTAGGCATAATCAGTGAGGTGCAGTACGAGTCCGATGGCACAGCGCACCCAGGACCCACATCTGGAAATGCCCGTGGCACATAACATACCATAACAGACGTCTACCTTCAGGGCCTCAGCACAACTAAACTACCAGGAGCGGTCACCATCCCTACTTGTCCAGGAACAGTCACCCTCTCTGCTTCTCCAGGAACATTCACCATCCCTGCTTGTCCAGGAACAGTCACCATCCCTGCTTGTCCAGGAACAGTCACCATCCCTGCTTGTCCAGCAACAGTCAATCCCTGCTTGTCCAGGAACAGTCACCATCCCTACTTGTCCAGGAACAGTGACCATCCCTACTTGTCCAGGAAGAGTCACCATCCCTGCTTGTCCAAGAACAGGCACCATCCCTGCTTGTCCAGGAACAGTCACCATCCCTGCTTGTCCAGGAACAGTCATCATCCCTGCTTGCCCAGGAACAGTCTCCATCCCTGCTTGCCCAGGAACAGTCACCATCCCTGCTTGCCCAGGAACAGTCACCATCCCTGCTTGTCCAGGAACAGTCACCATCCCTGCTTGCCCAGGAACAGTCACCCTCTCTGCTTCTCCAGGAACATTCACCATCCCTGCTTGTCCAGGAACAGTCACCATCCCTGCTTGTCCAGCAACAGTCAATCCCTGCTTGTCCAGGAACAGTCACCATCCCTACTTGTCCAGGAACAGTGACCATCCCTACTTGTCCAGGAAGAGTCACCATCCCTGCTTGTCCAAGAACAGGCACCATCCCTGCTTGTCCAGGAACAGTCACCATCCCTGCTTGTCCAGGAACAGTCATCATCCCTGCTTGCCCAGGAACAGTCTCCATCCCTGCTTGCCCAGGAACAGTCACCATCCCTGCTTGCCCAGGAACAGTCACCATCCCTGCTTGTCCAGGAACAGTCACCATCCCTGCTTGCCCAGGAACAGTCACCATCCCTGCTTGCCCAGGAACAGTCACCATCCCTACTTGTCCAGGAAGAGTCACCATCCCTGCTTGCCCAGGAACAGTCACCATCCCTGCTTGCCCAGGAACAGTCACCATCCCTGCTTGCCCAGGAACAGTCACCATCCCTGCTTGCCCAGGAACAGTCACCATCCCTGCTTGCCCAGGAACAGTCACCATCCCTGCTTGTCCAGGAACAGTCACCATCCCTGCTTGTCCAGGAACAGTCACCATCCCTGCTTGTGCAGGAACAGTCACCATCCCTGCTTGTGCAGGAACAGTCAATCCCTGCTTGTCCAGGAACAGTCACCACCCCTACTTGTCCAGGAACCGTCACCACCCCTACTTGTCCAGGAACAGTCTGTAGTGTAGTTCCTATATTCCCAATAGGCTCTGTGCATTGGAATAGTATATCCTATAGATATGACATAGGACTGAGGTCTACTAGGTCTCTATCGAATATAGTAAACTTAATAGTGAGTGTCAGCTAGCTCAGAAGTCACTAGAAACTTTCTCGAATAAACAAGAAGGGATTACTTTCTTACAACTGCATAAACATGACAACTTTGTTTCCCAAGAATAAAACGTATCTCTAGAGTCGTGGAAACAATAGACAAGTATTTCACTCAGTCAATCGTGCATGCTTCGTTTCTACAGAGTTGTAGAGAAATAGAGAGACGGGCGTATTCAATAAAATATTTATTGAACAGTCTTCTTTCTCATGCAAGAGAAGTGAACCGCTACAATTGTTATGCAGGCTGTAAAGTATAGTGCGTACAGCGTAAACAGTAGTATGAAATAATACTGTAAAAGCATGGTATGGTTTCTAAGCCATATAAAATAACACACATAAATAACAAAGACTAAAAGTACTCAACTGGTGCTTCTAATATACGCCTACCCCAATGTACCTAACCTAAGTCTAGTACGCGGGAAGAAGTACGTTTAGTATTCTTTTGCCAAGAATCTATCCAAGATTTCTCTTAGGGTCTAATCCGCTCCGTACCTTGGTTTTAGAATGAAGGAGGTCTGGTATCTCTCTGTCTCGGACTCAATTTCCCAACACCCCACAAGGGAAGCTTGGAAACACTGGCGTTGTATTTCTCAGCAGGAGAAAAGACAGCGTCTCTCTCAGTGTGTCAGCTGGAGTGTCGGCTTCCTTCGGCACTTGCAGTAGCGAGCTGCGTCAGGCAAGTAGATAGTCGAACTGCTCCAAACCACCGTGTGTTTGCCATAGCAAGTGAAGGCATATTTATACCTTGAAGGTGCCTAGTTTGACGTAAAGTCGGACATAATAACGTCATCAAAGAAGCCCAAGGGAATGGTATTTCTTTGAAAACTCCATGAGTTCTTGGACAAATCAATAGTCAAGCAAGGGAAGGTACCCTAGCAGCTTAAGCCGATTTTCCAAGAAATCATTGTGGCTTTTCAGGAACTGGTGGAAGTAGCCATGCCTGTATTTGGACTGCATGGGCTAGTCTAAATATGGGTATGATTTCTATGCCTATATTAGGGCAATGTGAATTGTACCTATATAAGGGCATATATCGGGAAACTTAAATACGGGTCCTAAAAAGCTACACACCACCCTCTCCACTTTATTATGTTCGATATTACTATATTCTAAGTAAAATCGTATCTAAAGCATGTGTTTACAATCCCACCCAAAATACATAAAATGCATTCGAAATGGCTGTTACACAGAAATGAGCATTTGTGCTGCACGCAATTTTAAAGCGATGTGTCATTCAAAGCATATAGTATGACATTGTAAATGCTATCCGAATGAGTCACGAAATTACATTCATGAAATGGCTATTAAATACAGAAGAAAAAGTCGAGACCATTTCATGGCAGATATATTAAAACCGTTTGAATGTGGACAAGGTCAAATATTGTCTCTTGGAAGTTTTATCACAGAATTCTTGTTCTCTATGAATAGTTCTACTTTAAGCAGATTACTTTGTGCCAAAAAAAGTTCAAATATTTTGAAAAAAGTCAAATCGTAGAAAGATAGAGCTCCAAAGTTAGAAGTTTTTATTTTAAAAAAAATGAAGATCGAATACAGAGTCTTTCAGAATACAGTGTGCCAATTTTTACAAGTCAGTTTTCATTGTTAGGGGAAAACATTACATTTTCTAAATCAGTGAAGAATTTGTCTATCATAGTAGGTGAGAGTTGGATTACCTCGCTTAGCATGTCAATAGTACACAGATGAGAAGCATTGCCATCAGCGTCAGTCACATTAGCAGTGCTTTCAGTTGATGGTACCTGTGCGCCTGTTGCCTCACGTATCTCACTTGCACTAACTTGCGTCTGTGAGATCTCAACGAAAGCCGTCATCAGGATTGGTAGCCGCTGGGGACAACACAGTGCATGAGCCGTTACTGGTCCAATCAAAGTATCAACATCCGTTGGCATGACTGATGGAAGTGTAAGACAGATGTCTAACATGCATTCTTCTCCACATAGCAGGCCGTGCAGAACAGGTAAGATGCAATCTTGCCATATCGGTCTGAATGATAGGAACCATGTGGCATTCAGCTCTCTTAGTCGAGCTAGTCCCAAAATTTGGATGATGCGCTCACAATACCTCATTGCTAGTAGAGTGTTCTCCACTGTAAACTGGGCGTCGTTGGTGATTTGGCTTGCCATATCTGAGCAGAAGGAGCAAAAATAGTATTCCTGCTGTGAGTCCCAAAATGAGAGGCAGGCCGCAAATACACTGAGTGCACGAAGTTCGGAAATATGCACAGGACTGCTTCAAAAGGTGTTAACAGTCCCGAAAAAATTGTCTTAAATACATGTACAATACCACTGGTATCAGACATGTTTAAGATACGACCTAACATTTCTACGAAATGTATAGGGCAGTTTGTTGATAATAGGGCATGAATCTCTGCAGAAGTCCTTGCAACTTGCAGATTATAGTTCTCTTTGGACGAGGTCAGTGGCACGTTTTTTTGTAAAAGAATGGCTTTCATTCTGCTTAAAGTATCAATTCGTATAGAAGAGATGTTCAGTGAAGGCCATAGTGGTGACTCCCCGTCTGTCTTGCTTTTAGGAAACAATACTTGCATACAGCATGTGACCCTGGCTGACAGTTACGAGATAGGCTATTCCTGGCATCATTCCACAACAGCTGTGATCATTCAACATTATTTAGCTCCCATTGGAGAGCTGCCTAAAAACTGGATCGATCACTGCTGCCGGTGAACCCTGCAGGTGGCAAGATAAGCTGGTCGAAGAACCGTCGCAGGCTCCATGTAAATTAATACCCTGACATAAAAGTGTACTGCTTAGTGTGCCTTTGCAATTTGTACCACTAAGAAATACTTCCTTTCCCCCACTCCAACATCTGTGTGTATATGGTAAATCCCAGGTTGACTTGATGTATTCTTTACCCAACCTTTCATACAGGCCCGCTGGTATGTATTTTAAGCTATACTGAAACTGGAAAATTGTCACTGGCAAAGTAATGGTGCCATGTATTACCATTCTATCGCTGGTTTCTCAGAAACAGTTAATGGTAATCTTTCCAGTTTTCCTATGCTCAGCACGGTATAGTCTGCTCCCCTCTGTGCCAAAGAGATTTGTTTATCTGTAAGGTTAAACCAAGAAAACAATGACGTGGTGTTGATTAGACGCCAAGGCAAATAGACTGAATGAAGATTTTGTAACGTCCAGCCTAGCAGCATTATAGAACGCAATTGAGACTGTCCATGTTGTAGCATGAGCAAGTCCTGTTCCATTATGTCTATGGCAGAGGATACAATGCTGTCCAAAGAATAAATTCTGGAGGACAGAGTTGTTAACTCATTGACCATTGTCCACTACAGCGAGAGATTTCTCTAAATTAATACGATCAATTTCTCGTATACGTTCTGCAGTTTCCATTTGTGCGATTTTCTATGCTCCATTATAAGCAGATTATATACCGGTGTATATGAAACGTTTATGACGCGGTTTACGAGGTCCTAGTAAGAAGTCTCTCAAATCGACGCCATCTTTAAGTAAAGTTAAGTGTTGTTTTTCAGTATGGGTGCAAAATCCGTTCCGCTCGCGGATTTGACAATTTTGGGATCCGCAAATCTCGCGAAATTGCTGAAAAATCCGCTCGCGGGCGGATTTTTTTTAGAAGCCCCGCAAGTTTGGCAGTTGAGTAGAGGTATCGCACAAACCGATGGCGTCTTCTTGGATAAATATGAAGGGCAGGGTTCATTCTAGCACGATGCTCCGGTCACAAAAATTAAACCTCAACAGGAAGCACTTACAGATATAAATAAAGCAGTTGAAGCTCAAATTCAGTAACGCATTCATCAGCCCAAAAACAACCGTGAGCTTTGTCGAGGCTGGGCAGGTGTGCTCTCTCCCAGTATCTGCCGTCGATGCAGTATCTGCTGTGATGCTTGATGGAGGCCTCTGCATCCTTCACTTTCACGAGTGCAATCCCCGTGCAGTTCCTGTGACCAGGAGCTTCTTTCTCCTCGTCTGCTGCTCTGGTCGGTCTCTTACCTTTTATACATACAAGAGGCATGTGAGCTCGCATAGAAGCCCCGCTCTTTGGCCCCGCCCACACACTAGTGGTATGCACCGTTTTCCCGCCCTGACCCACTATGATGGACAGCTCACTCAAGGGACCCCGGCAATGGGCAGGTGTGCTTTCTCCCAGTATCTGCCGTTGATGCAGTATCTGCTGTGATGCTTGATGGAGGACTCTGCATCCTTCACTTTCACGAGTATATAATTATTTCTGCAAATCCGCGAGTTCGCGGATTTTTCCACGAACTCGCGGATTGTTTTGCGTTTTCGCTTGAATTCGCGGACCGCATACCCGCAAAATGTGCCCATACTTAGTTGTTTTATATCTGGTAGTGTGGACTTTTCTAGCCACTCAAGGCATAGTTTTCCTACACTGTATGTTGTTACTATCCCTGGATGTTGTCTCTGGGCATATCTTGGATCTGGCCTAGTGTTTTTGAACCCTTGAGTCTTGTTCAGGAATCTATCTTGACAGTTATTTGTGTCTGTGGGCCAGATTAACCATTTCTCCCAATTAGATTCAGTTCTGTTTTGTTGTGAAATATATTTCACGTCTACCTCCTCATCTGTAGTGTCATTACTATCAGGTGTGGGTTTAGGTATGGACGGTTTGTTTAAATCTTTTATCTTAGCTAAGCCAAGACAAGATGTCTGTTGAACAGTGTCATTTAAAAACATTATTTGTTCTGGTATGATGCAGGCTCTAAATAAAGCTTCTAGTCCCTGAACCTGCCAGTCTTTTGTGCCCCAGACAGTTTTTGTCTCTATGTTGTCTTTCCAAAAGTCAAAACCTAATATAGACAATTGAGCATAAAAGGCTGCAGAATAAATTTGCTTAGTATTAGTCAACATACTTTTCATTCCTGTTCTATTAACATTTTTAAAGTAAAATGTTTCTGGATTTGAAACATTAAAACCTGAAAAGTACGGAAATTTTCCATATAATGTTTGAGCTACCCTTTGGTGGCGTTGGACAATGTTCCCATTGAATATAAGTATAAACATTTCGAGGGTTTGCAGATTTGTGCAAATAATGATGACAATAGTGAATATAACAATACATTTGTTCATAATCTGATGAACCTTCTAAGTATTCATGTTTTAGTTCTGTCCCAGGCTATACCACCAGGTATAGGAATGGCTGTGATGTTCACTGATGACAAGTCGCTTTGGTCACGAGGAGAGGATTTGTGTGGCTTCAGGAGCAAGTTGATCTTCTTACTTGTTGTGTCCATTTTACTGTATCTTCCATTTATCAGTGTACCCAAAGTTAGTACAAGAATTAGCCAAAGTAGGAGGAAGAGTACCCCTAGCACAATCCAAAGTTCAACCCATGGTTAAACCAGATAAGTTTTTTCAAGTTGATGAAAGAGTTCTGTTATTTGTTCCTTAAATGTTCGTTTAGCTGGCGTCGTTTCAGGTCCACTGGGATCCTCGGAAAACGTATCAAAGTTCATGAAATAGCCAGAGGCAGTTCTGTCAATTGTAGGAATTGCATCAGGATTCGTTGGATTCACTGGAGTTACCGGATCTGTTGTCATATTAGTATAGTCAGAAGCTATATCATTGTAGACAGGTGTTTCTTGACGAACTGTTATTTGGGTATTAAGAGGCACAAGTTCCATTGCTTTGTTGCATTGTCCTTCTTTTCACAGTGCAGATTCTTCAAAGGTGATGAGTCTCTCAGTTTGAACCTCTTGGATTGTAGCAAGATTTGGTCGTCTGCTACATCTTTGGAGTCCAATTGGCCTACTACTAATGATTGGCCACATGATGTGGTTTTACCAAGTCGATGGACACGACCCTCTTCTCCTTTCTTCCAGCAAGGGGCGGCAGTAACACTGATCTTATTCCATGGAGTGCTAGGACAGGTACTGGTTGTCTGTAAGAAGGCCCAAATTCTTTGGAGAAGCGTGGCTCAGTGGTTAGAGGCGGCAGACCCGGAAGCTGAGATCGACCGTGGACCAGAGTTCGATTCCCCGCCTCGGCGGGTCTCGGGCTCAAAAAATTCCATGGACTCGACAATTCTCGCTCTGGTGCCTACTCAACTCACGGGGTCACACTCTGCGACTCTGGGCAATAGCTTGCTTAATCTCCACTACGGCCCCTCGCGGCGGGATGCCTGGCTTTCACCTTGTGGACACCCTGCCGGGGTTTCTCACAGGGGAATACCAGGACGGGTTCCCTAAGCAAGCGCCGGGACGCTCACGGGCAGCTGTGCGCTTTACAAGTCCAGCACATTTACATTTACATTCTTTCTTGTCCGCGATCTTCTCTCTGACCAGGTCCCCAATCTTTGGAATCCAGGCAGGCCTTGCTGTGACAGGTAATTTTTATTCAGTGGTCATTGGCTTCTGTAGTGTGTTGCTCAGACTTTTTATTGTTTCATTTAAGTCCTGCAAAACAGCCAAACGGTCTTGGATATCAAAGAGATTTTTGTTCTACCACTGAAGTATGACAATCAAGGTCTTCGACAATCATTTTAGTACCAAAAAGCATTTCATATGGAGTTATTCCACCCATAGAACTTATTGGCAGATTGTTTAAGCTACGGTGGACACTTATTAGATGTTTGACCCACCCTTCACCCGAGCCTAATACCCTAACTGTTATAGATTGCTTTATGTCCAGTTTTTTTCTTTCCACTACCGATTTTCCCTCAGGATGGAATGGACTTGAATACCGCAATGCAACGCCCAAGCAGGCCAAGGCCTCCCTGTAAGCCCTTAAGCTAAACGCAGGACCCTGGTAAGAATGTAGCATGCCGATTGCGTATGTGCCGATCTTATCTTATCTTATGCTGTATTTATAGAGCGCACTGACACCGAAGGTTTCCTGGCGCTATGATTAAGATTGAGGGTGAGGATGGTAACTTACATAAGATTTGAGAAGAGCCAAGTTTTAGGCTCTTTCGGAAGCTCAACAAAGAGTCAGAGGTTTTGATATGAAGAGGGAGGGAGTTCCACAGTTTAGGTGCCAGAAAACTGAGCCTGCGACCACCCTGCTTTTTCAGTTTGACCTTCGGAATAGCAAGGAGGTGGAAGTGGGCAGAGCGAAGATTGCTGGCCGGGCAATCTTTTATAACAGTTCAGGCGTCAGCCGAGCGCTGAGGCCACATCCAAATGAATCTTGAACATGAATCCACTGCGACCATGATATATTTATAGTTGCCATCCCTTTATAAGGGACCACAGTGGTCCAGGTAAAAGTACGCTAAAGCTAATGGTTTATCTGAAATAAGAAGGGGCGTCTACGTAGGACGTTTCACTGTAGAGACTTTCATCTTTTGGCAGATTTTGCATTCCAAAACATAGTTTATGGTTGGTTTCCTCATGCGTGGCCCCCAGTATCTCTGTTTTAATAACGATACTGTGGTGGAAACACCTGCGTGTGCAGAGGCAAGCCCTTCATGTGCTGCTAAAATTAGTCCTAATCTATGTTCCAGGTTTGGAATTACCCTATCCCCAACTCCAGGGATTTGAGCAAAAGGAATATTATTTGCATCAGTTATATATGAGTATTTGAGTGGATAGCCTTTTGGCAATGTTTTACTGCTATCTGTTTTGGAAGCGGTGACAGCCTGCATGATTTCACTGTCTATTTTCGTTTTCGAACAAGTGATTGCAGCTACGGAAGCCGTTTGCACAGCTGCCTTAGCGGCTTCATCCGCCAATGAATTCCCTGCAACGTGAACGCCATCACGCTGATGACTCAGTGTATGGATCACGTGAGTCTTTTGTAGTTCTTTCTGTAACAGAACTACTTGTTCCCAAAGCAACTTATGCTTGATTGTGCCACCTTTTGCATCTTTGAAACCATTTTGAATCCAGTTCTGCAAGTATTCATTGTAAGATTGGACGCAGTAATAAGAATAGCACACTATGAGTGTGGGGAATTCGCAATCGGTATTTTCAAGCGCCATCTTAAATGCTTGGAGTTCAGCTCGCTGAGCTGTACAATCTCCGAGAGATTGCATTTTTGTGACCATAGGTCGGAATTTACCATCGCACCAGCGACCTTTAACAATCCGGCACCCAGCACTTTAAGCTTGTTTACCCCCAATTGCGGGCTGCGCTGATCTGTCTGTATAAATTATACATCCGTAATGTTCTAGAGGCAGAATCTCAATAGGCAGAGGACATTCTTGTTCATATTGTAGAAATTCTTGTGTTTTCAAGTAAGGGTGAAAAACGTATTCAACGTCTGTTGCAGCAAAAGAATTAACCCATTGTATCCATCTTGGATGTAAAGCTTTTGCATTCGGAATGCTCGCTTTCGTCACAGTCTCTAAAGCTGGTACAGGTGTAACGACAATTATGCGCTTACCCTGTGCGAGGGCTCTCTCTTTTGCTACTGCAGTTTGAACTGCGGTCTGAATTTTTTCTGTAGAAGTGAATTTCATTTCAGCTTGTGTGTACAAGTGTGATTTGTAAGCTATCGGTATTTTTTTTCCTTCATTGAAGGTTAAGTACGTGAATCCGCATCTTCCTGGAATGATCTGAATTACAAGGTTGCGTACGTTTACGCGTGTCCTCAGATGTGTTGTTGCCAACATGTCTGTTTGTACTGAACGCAAAATTTCAGTGTGTTTTTGAGTCTAATTAATTTGTTTGAAATCAGGTTTGATTAATTCGTAGAGAGGTTTAACCCTTTCTGCGTAATTTAGAATGCAAGTTCTTCCGAAATTTAGGAACCCTAGAATTGACTACATTTTTCAGCGTTTTTGGAGGTTGAAGCAGTGCACATTTCTCTAGAAAGTTTGCTGCTAGGCTTTTGCCTTCATTTGATAGTTTGTATCCTAGAAAAAGAACATTTAGGTGGGCAATTCTGGATTTCTTGAAATTGAATTCATACCCTTCAGAGGCGAACCCAAGTGTAATGGTGTTCACTCTTTTCAAGTGCCTATCCAAGTTGTCATCTGTAAGATAGATGTCTTCAACATAAGATACTGCCTCATCATCATACTTTTGTAGTAACTCTGTTACTCTGGCTGAAAATAACCCTGGACCATTCTTGAATCCTTGGGGGAGACGGCAAAAGTGACGCTGTACTTCCATAGTTGAGAAAGTGGTCAAATACCTGCTTTGAGGTGCGATGTTTTGACAGAAGAAACCGTTAGAAATATCTAACGTGGTTTTGTATTTTTTGCGCACGATGTTATTCATCAGTGCTGCACTGTGTGCATTTTGCACTGCAAATGTCTTGCAACAAGAGTTTAAGTGCCTGCAGTCCAAGACTAGACGATATACATTGTCTACATGAGTTTTATATAATGCAGGAGCCTGGGCTACAGCCCATTTTCTGGCATAAGTGTATTTTTTATGAATTGGAATATGATTTGAAAAGGCTGGCATAATGATCTCTTCCGTGAATGAGTGCCTCAGGGCATGCTGGAGCCTGTAGTTCACCATCTTCTCCCCCCCTGTCGGTGCCGCCCAAATCAAACCAGTATTCCACATCAAAGCCCCAGTGGGCGAAGGTAACTTCCGTGTGTGCAAGGCTGCATTAGTTCATAGTCCCAAAAACTGCCGTTCTGCTCCACTGCGCTCAGAGTTTAACAAGCGCTGGATCTGCGTGAGATGAGCAGCGGGCTTCCTCGCGACCGGACACGGCCGCATTTAATCCATCACAAAAGAACGCCCATGTGAGGAGCCACATCAGAAAGTTAACAGCCTTTATTGCAGGACAAAAGCAGCACAGCAAACAGCAGGATGGATCCTTCAAAACATAAAAGCCTTACACGTTTCGAACAACAGAGTGTTCTTGTTCACAGGCATAAAGCCTGTTAACAAGAACAGCCTGAGTGCATGTAGAAACCGCTATATGGGCGGTTGACTGTGTGCATGGGTGTGTTGGTGAGTGAATGGATATCTCAGTGCTACATGTCCAAGTAAGTACATATGTAAAACACAGTGCAGGTGAGAGTTGGCATATATAAATGACTATACATGAGAGCCAGTGAATGTGCGAGTGGCTGTATGGATCATTGTGTACTTGTATCAGTGATTGTATAAGAGAGTAAGTATGTGTTAGTATATGTTTGAATAAGTAAGGTGTTGTGTGTATAACTGTATAGTTGAGGAAATGGAAGTGTGATTGATTCTTTGCATGACTGACTAGGTGTGTGAGTAACTCCATGGATGAGTGCCAGTGTGCGATTGTCTGTATAGGTGTATGAGTGCATATGATAGTGTTGTATTGATGAGTTACTGAATGTATGAGTGATTCTATGGGTGAATGAGTGAATGTGTGTGTAGACCTAGGAATCAGTGAGTGCGTATGTAGTAACTGGTATTGGTGTGTCAATGGTTTCAAGAATGCTAGTCTGTATTTAACACTGGGTGTATCAAAGGTTATATTAGAGTGTGAGGAGGTGCATCGTATTATCACATGAATGATATCATCAGTGATGTCAAATGAGATGTCATTTGAGATGTCATCTGAGATGTCATCAGTGATGTCACTGACCATGTCATGAATGATGTAATATGTGACATCATCATCAGTGGATAGCGGGTGCGCGAAATATAGTTAGTACAACTAACTATATAGGAGCAATTTCAATGGTTTTTTAAATGCTAATTCCTAACTATATAAGGCCTGAAACCTATGGTTTTTTAAGTGTATGTATATATATATATATATATATATATATATATATATATATATATATATATATATATATATATATATATATATATATATATATATATATATATATATATATTCACTTCAATTTACAACATCTTCGTTGTTAAGAGCTGCTGCCAGTCGGCGGACTGGACTTCCCGGAGAGCTGCGTGTACTTATTTCGCGTCTCTGGCCTTGGCAGCATCGGAGGAGCAGGCTTGGAAGTAGGGGACTTGAAGACACTTATTCCCCGTAATTTCGCCTGACACTCCCACTGCAGCATACTTTGATGCATCAAGGAGCATTCTGGTACTAGCAGTCCGTGGCAGGGGCTGGTCTGGTTCATATGTGTTAATTATGCTGCAGCTGAGCCCTTCATCACTTGGTAGGAAGAGCTTCTAATGAAAACTTACTGGGGTTGTTTGTGGCGGACAGAGGCATTTGAGGAACGCTAATTGCCGAAACTGGTCATGCCGAATCTTCACTTAATAAACGTCCAAAGTACCCCGTTGTGTCCCTTGCTTCTTCTGATGGGGGAGAGGTGTTGTGTGATATATATATATTGGACCTTTTGATGAGTGAATACATTTTCATCTATATTCACACCAGCTTATGGAGTCTGTGCCCTTTTGTTACGCCAGAGTGCCTGTCGTGGCATTGGGAATATATATATATATATATATATATATATATATATATATATATATATACACACATACATACATACATACATACATACATATATATATATATATATATATATAATTTTTTTTTCCCCGACATTGCCCTGAAGCTCAAAGACCACTTCACAAAGGACAGTTCAACTTGATCACTTTATTTCCAAACCAGCAATGGCATTCCAAAAGTTACAAATCCATTACGCGTTTCGGAGCTGCTGCACCTTCATCTGAGGGAAACCTGAAAGTCACGGATGGCGCTGCACGCAATTCACGCCAATTTACATAATCTTTCTTGATTGTCCTCTGGTGGGCCTAACAGGTGAGTTCTGGGAGTTATAGTTGCAGTGCAGTGAAAATTACTTCCTCACAGTAGGCTCCGTGTTCTCACAGTTAAATACTTTATAATTCTACAAGCCCTTCGGTGGGCCTCAGAGTGTCAAGGCGGTTTGCAATATTCAATCCTTCATGCTGCTGACGGGAATGTAATAATTCAACCTTGCAGACCCAAGGCTAACAAGGCCTAGGGAGGGGGGGGCCATGCAGCTGTAGGTGGGGTTCCCAGGTCTTAACAAGTCTCAGGGAGGGGGACCACGCAGCTCCCCTCCCTGCTCAAAAACAGAGGTCCTTGGGGAAGCTGTCCTATAGTAGGGTAATAATGGAGATGATGCTACACCTGACGTTTTGACATACAGAAGATGTGAACATTTCGTGAATGCTTCATCAATGTAGTGGGTCTACGATATGCCCAATCCAATATGGCTGCCTTACGTTATAGGGTAATGCGTCACACGCAAAGAACCTCACAGCTCCATACATCAGAATGGCCTCCGAAAGCAATAGTAGTTTCAGAGAGACCACTACCAAGGGTCTCAAGTTCAGGACAATGGAGTTCAACCTCCAGGTAAATGCTCCTCAGAATGAAGTGCAGTTGGTTGCAAAACACGCTGTAAAGTAAATAAATACAGCACTCCACGGTAGTCTACTCTCTGACTCTCCCTCTTTAACTCTGAGTCTGCTCTACAGAATCACTGACAAAATATCGAAGGTCAGACTATCGACCTACAGAAATATTGCAGCAAGAATATCGAAGTCAAGAATATCGATATCCCATCTACATTATGGTTAGTACAAAAATAGAGAAAAAAATATCGATGTCAAAAATATCGTTGTCAAGAATATTGTTTTGAAAGTTAAAAAATAATGTAAAATAAAGTAACTAATACAAATAATCAAAATAAACAGTTACAAATATTTTAAAATGTTAAAAAGTTATAAATTCTATATATATATTTTAAATATACATTAAAAATATTCATTTAATATATATACTTACTAATATGTTTAAACAATCATTTTAATAACGTATACATTCTTTTATTATAAATACATCTATCTACATAAAACAATATAAATACAAATTAAATAAATATATGTAACCAATTAAAAAATACATATATATTTTTTTATAAACTCTTTATTATAATCAGCATTAAAAAGGTACATTTCTTCCAGATAACAATCACATATCATCAAAAATATCAGTACTATACTTTCCCAGTACATTATTAAAACACTATATAATACACCATAATAACTTCCAGCATGTTGTCCATCCCACGCCTCCTCCCTTCTAAAAATCTTCATTCGAGCTCTCATCCACCAGAGCTCTCAGCGTTTCACATATATTTCCCCTGAACTCTTTCCAAGCCCCCAGATCTTATTCCATTTCCCTCTGCAGCCACGGTTAGCAAATACAGTCCGTTCTGCAAACATTGAAATATATATATTTTTTATCTTTTTTAAATTTATTATATACTACATTACTTCAAATAATACAAAAAATATTACATAGTGGAAGGAATAAAATTACTATTCCAACTCCAAACAGTGCAACAGTAGGGTAAATCTTGGATAGCGTAGAGGTAAAAATTACTATTCCCACTCCAGTGAGTGCAACAGTAGGGAAAGTGTTGGATAGCGTAGGGGTTTAATTAACCTACTTATCAATAAAAAAAATTAAAAACGTAATAATTAATTAACAAAAAAATATTAAGAAATACCAATAAAATAAAATAAATATTTACTTACATAACATTAAATTACTTCCCACCATATTCCCCCATAAATAAACAATGCGCTACAAACAAAAACAACAATTTAATTATCAATTAATAAAAATGAATTAACAATGTAAAAAGTATTAAAAATAAATTATTAATCAATAACAATAATTTATAAATAAATTACTTCCCGCCCTATTCCCCATAAGCCCACAACCCACTACACAAAAAAAATCACAATTAATGTAATTATCAATTAATCAATTAATAAAATGTAATTACCAATTAATAAACAATAAATGTATTAACAATAAATAATAATTATTAATAAATTAATTACACTTCATAAAATTATAAATTAAAAAATGAATTATAATTAATTACCAATTATTAAACTAATTAACAATAAATTAATAAGGAACAATAAATAAAAAACATTAATTATAATTAAATTACTTCCCAACCTATACCCCTATAAACCCACAACCCGCTCTGATACTAAAACGCAAAATTCACCTAAAAAAATGACTAATTTCTAAACATTTAATACATATATTTAAAAATAATGAAAATACATTAAAAAAATGTTAAACATACATATTAAATACATACTAAAATACATAACACTACTAAAAATATCGATATTATTGACAACAATATTTTTGCTAACGATATTACTTACTTCGGTATTACTAACAACGATGTTTTAAAAAAACGATATTACTTACCTTAAGGTTGATATTCTGGTCAACGATATACTTGACTGTGATATTCTGTCCCTAAGATATTAAACACTTGATACTTGGTTGATATTAAAAAAAAAATCTATATTTTGACTGCGCACCTGCTCTACACGCGGACACTGGAAATTCTAAGAGACCGCAAGTACAATCTGCAATGTCTCAATATCTAAAAAATCACAGAGTTTACCCCACTCCTGGTACCAAATTATGTAGTGGGGTAATAATGGAGATGAGATGTACCACTGAGGAAGAATGGAGATTTATTCCATAACCACACAAGCCACGACAGAGGAGGAGAAGAGAAAAGGGCACTGGTCACCTTTGCAGCTCTACACAGAATGCTGCCAGGAGGAACCTGTGAATCCTCATCTCATTCTTCCTTCTGGAATGCAATGATGCATTCATGTAATGAAAGACAATAAAAAATATGTACACGTATAAAATGCATTAGTAACTATACCGTTCTACAGGTCCACGGAGCATAATAAGGCCCGGGAGGGGGGGGGGGGGACACGTGCCCCCCCATCTGTTACATTAAAAAAGGCCCTGGGGGATGGGCTTCCCAGGGCCCTAATAAGGCTCAGAAGAGGGTGCCATATGCTCCTGCCCCTTTCATTAAAAAGTCCCTAGTAGATGAGGTCCCAGGGCCTAATGAGGATCGGGGAAGGACGCAACTTGGGCCCCTCCCCTTTAAAAAAACATAAGGCTCCATTGCCAACCCTCTGCCGTGCACAGTGGGGAGTTGGCTTTACCCTAGAAATCCACAGAAAAAAAAACCAAAGGTTATAGTAACGTTATAGGTAGGTGAATTTGTCAGTGACAGCATTACCGTTTTGTACTAAAAAATGACAGGCCTGGAAGACAAAAACAGAAGGGGGAATGTGCGAATCTTCGGAATTCCAGAAGGAGTGGAAGACCCTTCTGGGTCGTGCATCTCTTTTCTGTAAAAATGGTTTACACAAGCCACAAACCTGACTTTCAGTAAACCCCTGGAGTTTGACAGATCTCAGAGGGTTTCAGCAAGAATACTCACGAGTCAGAAATCTCCAAGACCAATAGTATGCAAACCTCTCCGTTATCAACATGTAGAGCTGATCCTTGCCTTCATGTGGAAAAATAACAACATCCTCTGGAAAAACAATAAAATCTATATCTCGCAGTATTATAGTAAATAAACTGTTCACACAAGAAAGGGCTTCTTGGCACTTCGCCCCAGATTAAGGGCCATGAACTACCAGTTCGTTTTTGCAGGCCCATCCAAATATCACGTCACGATTCAAGGGTCTCCACACTTCTTCACCGATCACTTAGCATTGAAAAAAATAATTGACGGGAAAGATGATTATCTTATGGACATCTCAGCCCCTGGTTCCTCTGGTTCTTCTGCTGCAAGACCTTGAATTACCATCGTATTGACAAATGCACATCTTTGAATCTTCTGTCCTATCTGTAAGTTGTAAGCTACATCTTGGTATGCAGGTTTTCTTGCCATGTGAAATTCTTCAATGAAACCCAGTCAAGAAATCCATGACGTTATCCAGATAAGTTAATATTCACTAAATTGCTTAGTGTCCAGTTGCCAAACTAGATTTCTCTGTCGTAATCCAGTTAAGTGTACTTGTGTAAAGTTGCTAAGAGACATGCTTGCTAAATTAAACGGCCTGTGGTTAGTAGCTCTCACACATTGACGTACTGACACACTGACATATGCCGACATACATTATAGAGCTGCCAAACGTATGTAATTGATCTAATTCTGTCACACCATTTCAGAGTCAAAGTTATGTTTGGTTATCATGTCCGATTGACTTGACATTCAAAATCTTCCGAGCAAATCCGTTGAAACACAGTTCTGGAGCAATGTTTAAAATCGGATGAAATTTGCTCTGATGGTATTCCCAATTCGACCACTATCATCCACCACAAGAACTGGATCAGAGCAATTGGGATCTAAAATGATGTTATGATTTCCTTGATCCTTCCACTCAAGTACCGAAGGTTGCACGCTTAGCCACATATAATTTTCCTAAGGATTCTCTTCCTTTAAATCTGAAATTGAGAGGTCTAAAACCAATCATGTCTATTTTACTCCAGAATAACCTTTAGGAGAAATATCAGGAGTTTAAAGTTTTTCACCTAAATAATGCAAATATGTAGAATTCCACACCTCTTCGCTAACAATTGTATAAGGAGAACCTGTATCTGCATAGATATCTATAGAAACTCCCCCAATCAACATGTTACAAATCGGCTTCTTTTTTATTTCCCTGATGGAAGTATCATTAAGGTTAAAGATAAAATGTTCTTCCTTCTGAGTATCACACAAATTATCTTTAACAGAATAATGCATAATTTTCTTAACAATGGTTTCATCATCACTTGAAGAATCATAAAGAACTTTAACTTTTTTACTTTTCTTCCTTCTACATGCTCTAGAGTAATGACCTATTAAACCACAATTAGAACACTGTTCCTTGATAGCAAGACACAGTTTGTTATTAGCCAAATGAGAATCACTGCCACAACTGTAGCATTTAAAATATTCATTTTTCTTAAAATCAAGTGTTTTAGTTTTGGATTGAGGTCTTTGTTTAAAATTAGGCCTATTTTGAACATTGGATACAACTTCTTGCACTTCTTTATTTTTACTCTCATTCTTAATGGCTTTGGCACTTCTACTAGAAAGTTTGGCCTTCCTGACTATGGCCCAAACACTCTTAAGATCAGCATCTCCATTAATCCAGAGTCTATCTTGGATTGCTGGATCACGAGTGTGCATAACAACTTGGTCTCTAATGAATTGCTCTTGAAGATGGTCAAACTTACAATCCTCTGCAATTTTTCAGTTATAGAATAACACATTCATTTAGACATTTTCCCTGTGACGTAATTTCCATGAACAGAAACACAGTGTCTAACTTAATAATGCTTCTGGAATGGAGGGAGTGGTAGCGTTCAACATTAGGCATCTCATCAACTGATAACATTTTGCCAAGTGTTTTATGGTTTGTGGAAACAGGTGCGGCCCATGCAGGTAAGAGCCGTGGGGCCGGGTTGGAAGAGGGGGGGGATTAGACAGACAACCACAGGAAAAACGAAATAAATTATTGATTTTCCTTTGTCGTCGTCTGTCGGTCTGTTGAAATTCCCACACCACCCGGCCCCATCGCTTTTACCTGCACGGGCCGCTGCTGCTCCCTGGTGTGTGCAATGGTGAAACCCTACTAGTAATTTTATTTTGAGTGTGTGCAATGGTGAAACCCTCCTGGTAATTTTATTTTGATTGTGTGCAATGGTGAAACCCACCTGGTAATTGTATTTTGGTACTGCTCTTCACCCCTACTCCTCAGGTCTGCTGCTCCATAACACTGTATACTTCAATGACCACCTACCTCACGGAGTATGCGTCTCCATCGTAAAGTCACTTTACTGCAGCATCAGTCCAACTTACAAGATGAGGAGTGGGTTGTTGTTTGCCCCCACCTCCTGTCGATGATACTATCCCCTTTTCACGCCTGTCGCCCACACTCCTTCCTGTTACTGCTTGCCCCGCAACCCTGCACATCTACTCTGTCATTGCTTGCCCCTTACCTCCACTCCTCATCCTTGTTGTTGCTTGTCTGGCCTGCTACCCCCATTGTTGCTTGCCCCTTCCCCCACCACCAGACCAAAACGTTATGATGCGGCCAGCACTGGCTGCGTCATATCGCTTTTTCCTAAGCACCGACAAAGCCAATCAGTCTCTCTTCTGCAAAATCCATTGTCTTTGTTAGTCTTTGGTGTTGCTAAGTTGAACAGCAGTATGGATGTATGCAGCATAGATGAAAAAAAAATGCTATGACGTGGTCAATACTAGTTGCGCCATAGCACTTTTTTTCACTTTCAGCCGTGCTAAAGTACAATAAGGCTAAAAACATTGACAAAGCCAATAGAGCTTGCATAGAAGAGACCTTTTGGATTTGCAAATGGTTGTTCCCTAAGACAGCCAAGTCAGAAGTAGCATTAACATAAAATAGTAACTACCACTCAATGGCGGCTCGCAAAGGGAGTCCGGGGGGGTGGGGAGTAGGGTAGGGGACGGCCGGGGTGGTGGGTAGTAAACTCGGACAAACGACGGGACGGAGGAACGTAATAATTACTTTTGTTTAGTTGTATCTCCAAGTTTACTACACCCCCACCCTGCTCCTCCCCCGCCCCGCCCTACCGCCCGCAGCACGCTCTATGCGAGCCGCCACTGCTACCACTTCCCTTACTATGTGTTGGCTCCTTCACAGGGGCTTCGGGTGCAGCCCTGCCTCTGTGAGTGACCACTGACTGCCCCTTGCCATGACTGCTTATTATTTAAAAGAACAGGGTTCATGAAAACAGCACTGGATTCCTGCCCTGCTGGTGCCACAGAGCCGCAGAACTGCCAACCACGGAATCAGTCTGAGTGAAAGCAATGTTTTTTCTCTGTGTATATGTGTTTGTGAGTGACTGAGAGTGAATAGGATCGAGTGAGTGTGCGTGTGAGTGTCAACAAGAGGAAAGTAAGAATCTGAGTTTTAGAGAAGACATGAATAAGTCAAAGTGAGTGAGAGGAAGGAGTGAGAGTGTGTTAGAAGAGAGTGATTGGAGAAATGAGCCAGGTGCAGCAGGTGCACCTGCACCAGATCCCGGAGTCAGTGAGAGTGAAAGAGTGAGTATCTGTGTATTTGTGAGTAGCAGTGAGAATTAGAACAATTGTGGGTGAGTAACAGTGAGCAAGGGTGTTTATAGTTTGTGAGCATGGGTAAATTACAGACAGTGTGAGAGAGTGTGAGGGGTAAGAGGCTGAATGAGAGGGAGTGAGTATAAGTAGGAGTGTTAGTAAGCGTGTGTTTGCTTGCAAGTCTACTGCTGGCCATGGCATACTCAAACATTCTTAGCATCAGGAAGGCCCTGGCAAAATAGAAGTAATGCTGGAAGAAATTATTGGCATCAAGGCACTTGTGACAAAATGTGGGCACTGGCACAAAGGAGTAAATTCTTTACCTAAGGGAGGGCACCTGAAGTAAAATGCAGATCATGAAATACAAAACCAACAGTGACATAAGGTGGGGGGCAAAATGCTGGTTCTGGCATAGTGGATGTTAATGCTATGCCTCACAGAGGGCAGCCATGGCATGTTGGGGCTCAGGGGTGTAAGTTGGAGGAAACAATAACAAAATGCGGGCTCTGAAATACTAGAGGTAATTTTTGACATACCAGTGAATGAATACGGTTTTTTGCATAAGTTAGCTAAAACCATTTCAATACAAAGTAAAACACATTTTCTTGCACGATATATAAGGATAAAAAAAAGTTAATAAGATGCGGTTCTTAACCTCTTCCATGCTCATGACGAGCTGGCGTCATGAGTCACAGTGGAGCTGTGCTCATGACGAGCTGGGCTCGTCATAATGGCCCCGGTCCGCCCACGCGCGATTGATTCCTTGCCTGTGCGGGCGAAATAATCAGTGGGCGTAGTCGTGACGAGCAGAGCACCGCAGCCCCTCCCCATCCCCCCGCACCATGAGGGAATTACCCCCGCAGCGAAGGGGTTAAGTGCCAGCAATTGTCTTGGGTCTTGTTTTCAGGTATGAATCTGCCCGTTGCGCTGTGGGCCGTCCCACGGGAAACTATCCCCACCCAGAGTATTCGGGGCTCCAGGACTGCTTTTGTTGCCGTTCCTCTCATTTTGGGCTACTTCTCACGTAAAATGCTAGTGCTTTCTGATTAATGACCTGGTGTGCCAGAGTTGTGTCAGGTTATGTGCGACTCGTGAGCAGGGCCGGACTGGGAACAGAAACCGGCTCTGGCAAACTGCTCAGCTGCCCCCCCCCCCCCCCCCCACCTCCTTTCCGGGGTGAGGGGGGGGGGGGGGGAGGAGTGCAGCTGAGCAGTTTTCGTGGGCCTGTTTCGGCCGATATTACAGGGGGCTGATATTGCCGACCCCCGGTAACAAAAATGGCCCCCAAGGGGCCCAAAACGTCCCCCCCACCATGGCGGCCCACCGGGGAAATGCCTGGTGCCCGCTAGGATCAGTCCGGCTCTTATTGTGAGCCACCTGAAGACACAGAGCCATGGTCTCGTAATTTATTTTGTCCGATGGCTACGACCAGTCCCCGGAGGGGGACACCCGTTTCCTTCTTCTGTTGGCCCCGGGACCCCCAGCACCACACTTTACTGGCTGTAGACCGCAAAACGTATGTGGTGCAAATGAGTGCGTTACAGTTTTCAGTAAGGTGGGAGAGAGATTTAGGCTCGATTGCCGCTTCCTAGTCTTGATCTGATCACTTTCTGACCTGGTCCTTTATTTGAAGTAATCCGGGATCAGCGTTTAAACTATGCTACGGTAGTGTGCAGTTGTAGTGCGGGGGTAGATGGCTCCCCTGATAGTTTGGACAAATCTTCCACAGCGGGCCAGAATGTTGGGTTCTCTTTGATTGAGACATACAGCAGAGGCCTCATGGCAGGTGTGTGCTTTTTCACTTAGGCACAGTAGGGGTCGGTGGTAGGAGTGCTGCCGGGCGGTGACGTGGGGAGGGGGAGGGGCAGGGGCAGGGTGGGGTGTAGTAAGCTACGGAATATGGACAAATGCAGGTAAGTAAACATAAAAATAAATAAAATGAATTTCGTAGTGCGCACTGCATCGCCAAATGCTATGCAGTGCACGCAATGAAATACGTTTTATTCATTTTTATGTTTACTTACCTTTATTTATCCATATTTTGTAGCTTACTACCCACACCCTGCCCCTCCCCCTCTCCACAGCAGCACTCCTACCACCGACCGCTACTGCTTAGGCATAATTGCATCAGAAGGACCCTCCTTTCAGCTTCTAGGGCCGGGCAGCAGCACAAGAGGTGTAACCAAGACTCTTGTTTATTATTACACAGACGGCATGCCCTCCTGTGTTTTGGTTTGCCCAAGCTTAGCTGAAATCCATAATTGGCAATGCCAGCAGTCGTATGTACATGATGTCTCTTCTGGCTTTAGGGTTCAGCGGGGCGGCAAGATAAGACTGAGGTTTGTTAACCGTGTATGAGTCAATCGGCGGGATAAGGAAAGCTAAGGCTTTTAGTGTAGCCCGGTCTTGCTGGAACGAAACTAGTTGAACTTGTTTATTAGTTCGATTTTTCCATGCGGCGTATGAGATATTTTTTATTTGTATTTATTTATTTAGGAAGTTTTCTATAGCGCTATCAAGACCCGGAGGTAACAGAGCGCTTTACAGTAAAAGAATGACATAAAATCAACAGAGACATGACATATGAAAGGTATTAGCAGTCAACGAGTGTCAGAGTGAGCGGATTCCGTGTAGTCGCATAGTTCAGGGGTTGCTTTCTGACCGAATTATCCACAGCCAAGGGAGCGGATAAGGAACAAGGATTTGAGTTGGCTTTTGAATTCCACAAAAGACGGTATAGTTCTGATGTGCGGGGGGATGGAGTTCCAGATTTTGGGGGCATTTCCCGTAAAAGAGCAGTCCGCTGTTCTATGAGGGAAGGCGAGTGCTGTTTCGTTTAGGTCTGTGGAAGCCAGGGCTTTCATGAGCTGAGTGTTCCATGGCGAGCCAGGTTTTTCAAATGTATCTCTGAGGCGGCTTTTTAAAGAGTCCCCCAGCAAAGTTAAAGATTCGAATGTAGCATTTTAGGTAGTCGGCCTAAGGGTAAGTGAGGGTTTCACCAGCCTGAGCTCCAACCAGAGTCTTTCCCTGGGGAAACACTCTAAGGTAGGGTTTTTAGTGGTCAGGGAAATTACTGGGCGCTCTGCAAAATAGACGCAAAAGTCTGAAGGGAAACAAAGTCAGAATGGTGCAACTAGGTGAGGGGATAAGACTTATAACCTCCCAATTTAGTGTGGGTAAGACCCTCACAGTGCAACAAAAACAATCACCTAGGCACACATAATAGTAGATTTAACAATATGTAGGTAGATACACAAACTACAGTATAATAGCCATCAATGAGAGAAATATCTCCGGATGTGTTGAATATGTTCAGTCTTTTAATTTTTCTTTAAGAGCCAATAACCAGAAGAAAACCAGCCGACACGTGTTTCGTTGCATGTGGAGAATAGTTCTACGACTTCCTCAGGGTGCTCAGCCGGTGATAATTCCAACCCGGCTGGGTTTAGAGCATTCAGGTGAACTTGGGTCGCTCTAAAAGTATCAGACGTGCGGTGAAAACGAACATCCGGCACGTAATGAATTAAATCTCGATCAGTGGACTACAATTGGTAGGACACGAATCTATGAAAAGTCAATGTGGACGAGCAGGGCAAACGTAGCCTGCGTAGCGGGGCGTCGTGAGGGAGTTTTGCTTGTGGAACGGATAATTCCAAGGACGTGGGTGATCTTAAGGCGAGTGTGCCAAGGAACCCTCACGACGGATCACTGTGTTCCGGGTTAAGCCTTGCCCTGGACATGTATCACATACCACTGGTATATGGGCAGAATCAATGGCAACTTTCTGGTACTGGAATATTGTATGACATTCTTGATATAAGCGGTACCCATAACAAAATGCCAGCCTTGGCGCAAGGGGCCCTCTGAAGGCACATTTTGGTGTAGCAAGCGGGGTGAACTGCTTGCTAGCATTACGCCCTACCACTTTCATTGGTCACCAGCGCCAATGCTCCACACTCTGGCCTAAAAACAGAAGGATTTGTCACTACTGACCTCTTGCACCTTGCCCAGAACACACTAACCATCCATAAGCTTGACATGGGTACTTAAATATTTGGGATGATAACCACTGTAACCTGCAGGCTACAGGTCTGGTCAACAGTATGGACATCACATCACATCACATCACATGGAGTGGTGTGGCTCACTGGTTAGAGGCGGCAGACCCGTAAGCAGAGAACGGCCGACGCGGCAGGGTCGTGGACCAGGGTAAAAAACGGACTCGATAATTCTCGCCTCGGTGCCTACTCTAACCAGGGAATACACTCGGCAACTCTGGGCATTAAGCTTGCCTCATCTCTACAACGGCCCCCCACAGACGCCGGGGATGCCCGGTTTCACCTTGGAGATACCCAGTAGGGACCATCTCACAGGGAAAACCAGGACGGGTTCCCCAGCGGTCTTCAGCGCCAGGATACTCCATGGAGTTGCAGTGCGCTTTACAAGTACACCCACATTTACATTTACATCTGGTCTTCAGACAATGGGACACAACAACACTTTCCCTACGCCCATGAAGCTTGCCACATTTTGGAATGTGTACCACCTCATATCCAAGTGGATATCCCATAGTCACTGAGTCTGGGCACATAAGCTTAGTACTGAGGCTTTTCTGCATATCCACCATGCCCCCTAGCTACCCCTCTCCGTACAGATGCCCTTCAGATATTCTATTTTTACCATTAATTTGGTACGTCACAACAATTTAGATGTAACTGCTGTGACAATATTCTCTGGATCGGACATCAGTGATAGGCAGCACATTAATAATGGTTTTCAATTTTGGAGGCGGTCTTGTGTCTCCCTTTATTGTAAATTCACTGGGGTGTGGCAAAGCAGCGAATGCGTGCACAATTGCAATATTAAAACATCTGCGCGCGCTGCTTGACGCGCACAGCCCCACCCTGAACCCCCGCAGATTTCCTGAACCGAACCGACACGGAATCCATCCAGGCAGCCCGGGCCGGCCCGCAGCAACAGTCCTCACTTCCGCCTCAGCTCCGGACCACCTCCTCCTCCCAGGCCTTCAAAATGGACCTCAAAGTTCTCCTCCTCCAAAGACACCTCCAAATCTAATTCACGCCGTCTCTATCATCTGAAGGAAGACCTCCCAGTATTGTAAATTCTATTCTCCATGACTATGGAAGTGCCTTCCCAGTGTGTTCGTGTGGTTTGAGTGTTTACCATTTATTGCAGTATTATCCTTTTACCTGTGTATGGTACCCTTTCGTAACTTGCACGCGTCACTTTTCTCTTGTATCACACTGTTTGCTACCTCTCACATTTTGTTTGCTTTAGGTACTTGCACAAGTGACCCCATTGCCTACGTAACGTTTGTTCTTGTGCTGGAGTGTCTGCCATTTATTGCAGTATTATACCTCTACTTGTACTTTGTACGCTTTTGTAGCCTGCACGCATATCACTTCTTCTTCCTGTAATGCACCGATTGCTACCTCATGTATTTTGGTTGCTCACTATTGTCACCTTTGATTCATGTAACGTAACGTTTGCTTTTGTAATTTGTTCACTTGTAATTTTCTCCTCATGTATCTTTACTGGTCCTATTGTGAAGCGCTCTGACGCCTTCGGGTAAAGTCCGCGCTATATAAAATCGTATAAATAAATAAATAAAACCCCACTGCACTACAACAGTATAAACTAAGGGCCGCGGGCCTGCGGCCACTCATCAGACCGATGACGATAAATACATTTTTTTTCAAAACAGTAATCACGGCGCCTGTGGCCAGCCAGGCCCTTCTCTGCCTCACCTGTGCAGTTTTATGTAAATTACGATGATTAGGCCGCCGGCCTACCCCAGGGCCCAGGCCATGCCTCCCCCTCACCTGGTGCTTCTGCAGCTGTAGTCGTCGTCGTCTACTCCACCGAATCCACCTCGATGTCGTCCCGGGACCAGGACCCGCTACTTTGAATGGCAGCGGCGGAGTTCAACCACCACCGGTGGATACTCCGTGCGGGGGAGCTCTGCTGCGCACACCCCCAACCCCCGCAGAAGCAGACCAGGCAAAGCAATGCGCCGCCGCCAACTAGCTGAGCCGCCCACTGGGCCGGCAACACTAACCCGCGGCCGCTGGGCCGGAAGTCTTGCAATCATTGAGGATGATTAGCGTCACCTGACCATTTAAGACAGTAAGTTGCCATGATGCCATCAATCTGATTCCTATCTCCAGTCATCAGCACAACCAGTAGTACGGTATGGTAACTTTCTAAGCCCCGGCACAAATTAAGCACTGCCTGGGGCCCACGAAAACTGCGACCACCCGAGCAATGTGATCTGACCGGCACTGAAAGCACCCGTCCTCACCGGGGGCTTGGTGGGAGGGGCCGGGTGCTTCGTGGTGCTCCCTCAAGGCTTGTTTGGCAGTTCCACAGCTCTGCAGTGCTGCGAGCGGCGACCCCCGGCCTCAGATGCACGAGGGTGTTCTCGAACAGCTCACACAGCTGGGGACGATTCTAAGGTCTGGGGAGGGGTCCGCCTACCCAGTCCTGCTGTGAAGAGAGTGGGCGCTACCGAATGTTCTCTTCAAGGCGCTGAGTGCAGAGACCAGGAAGTTCGGGGGTTGTGAAAGCGTCGGCCATGTCGAGGGCATCCAACCGAGCCTGCCCACTGTCACTCCCCGGTGACCCCCCCGAAATGCAGTGAAATGGGGGTCGTGCCCTGAGAATAGTGGCTCTGTCACAACACCCTCCCAGCTGGAGCCTCGCGTCTTCGTGGCGCATAGAGCCGCGGGCGTGGGATGGCGGCAGAAAACATGATGGCAAGGAGGGGGGGGCGTGAAAAAGGTGGCAGACCCTGCACAGGGCTGGCAGCGAAGACGAGCAGTCTCGCTCTCTTTCGCCACCTTCTCCCCTCCTCTCTGCCTCCCCCTTCCCTTCCTCGTCCTTCTCCTCACCCCTTCGTCCATTTTCTCTTCTTTTTTCTCCACCTGACTCCTCTCTCTCTTTCTCCTTCGTCTTTAATCCTACCTTTTTTCGTCCCCTCTTTAGATCAAATACTGTTCTCCTGTCTCTCAACTTCACGACCTCTGTTCGTTTCCCCATCCCACTATCTCGCAACTCCTTTCCCCCTCCTTCCATCCAGGCCCGGTTCTAGCAGGGGGGAGGGGGGGCAGGCCCACCCAAACATGACCTTTGGCCCACTCAGTCACAGCAGAAGAGGACACGAAGGTGGCACTTGGTCGGAAGGTCGAAATGTGTTCACAGTCTTTAGAAGTGAAATTGGGTGCTGTGTTTTCGAATCAGTTCAGCAAAGAGACAGTAAGTGCGCAGCACAGGAGCCTTGTGAGAGGAGACACAGGAGCCTTGTGAGAGGAGTCACTGAAAGTGAATGAGGACAACAAAGAGACTGCAAATGTGTCACCAGAGCCTTGTGAGAGGAGACACAGGAGCATCACAAACAAGAATGAAGACAACAAAGAGCCTGTAAGTGTGCGGCACCGGAGCCTTGTGAGAGGAGACACAGGAGCATCAGAAACAGGAATGGAGACAACAAAGAGACTGTAAGTGTGCAACACCGGAGCCTTGTGAGAGGAGACACAGGAGCATCAGAAAGAGGAATGAAGACAACAAAGAGACTGTAAGTGTGCGACACCGGAGCCTTGTGAGAGGAGACACAGGGGCATCAGAAACAGGAATGGAGACAACAACAAAGATACTGTAAGGGTGTGGCACCGGAGCCTTGTGAGAGGAGACACAGGGGCATCAGAAACAGGAATGAGGACAACAAAGAGACTGCAAATGTGTCACCAGAGCCTTGTGAGAGGAGACACAGGGGCATCAGAAACAGGAATGAAGACAACAAAGTGACTGTAAGTGTGCGGCACTGGAGCCTTGTGAGAGGAGACACAGGGGCATCAGAAAGAGGAATGAAGACAACAAAGAGACTGCAAATGTGTCACCAGAGCCTTGTGAGAGGAGACACAGGAGCATCAGAAAGAGGAATGAAGACAACAAAGAGACTGCAAATGTGTCACCAGAGCCTTGTGAGAGGAGACACAGGAGCATCAGAAAGAGGAATGAGGACAACAAAGAGACTGTAAGTGAGCGACACCCGAGCCTTGTGAGAGGAGACACAGGAGCATCAGAAAGAGGAATGAAGACAACAAAGAGACTGCAAATGTGTCACCAGAGCCTTGTGAGAGGAGACACAAGAGCATCACAAACAGGAATGAAGACAACAAAGAGCCTGTAAGTGTGCGGCACTGGAGCCTTGTGAGAGGAGACACAGGGGCATCAGAAACAGGAATGGAGAGAACAACAAAGAGACTGTAAGTGTGCGGCACCGGAGCCTTGTGATAGGAGACACAGGGGCATCAGAAACAGGAATGGAGACAACAACAAAGATACTGTAAGGGTGCGGCACCGGAGCCTTGTGAGAGGAGACACAGGGGCATCAGAAACAGGAATGAGGACAACAAAGAGACTGCAAATGTGTCACCAGAGCCTTGTGAGAGGAGACACAGGGGCATCAGAAACAGGAATGAAGACAACAAAGAGACTGCAAATGTGTCACCAGAGCCTTGTGAGAGGAGACACAGGGGCATCAGAAACAGTAATGAAGACAACAAAGAGACTGTAAGTGTGAGGCACTGGAGCCTTGTGAGAGGAGACACAGGAGCATCAGAAAGAGGAATGAAGACAACAAAGAGACTGCAAATGTGTCACCAGAGCCTTGTGAGAGGAGACACAGGGGCATCAGAAACAGGAATGAAGACAACAAAGAGACTGTAAGTGTGAGGCACCGGAGCCTTGTGAGAGGAGACACAGGAGCATCAGAAAGAGGAATGAAGACAACAAAGAGACTGCAAATGTGTCACCAGAGCCTTGTGAGAGGAGACACATGAGCATCAGAAACAGGAATGAAGACAACAAAGAGCCTGTAAGTGTGCGGCACCGGAGCCTTGTGAGAGGAGACACAGGAGCATCAGAAACAGGAATGAAGACAACAAAGAGCCTGTAAGTGTGCGGCACCGGAGCCTTGTGAGAGGAAACACAGGAGCATCAGAAAGAGGAATGAAGACAACAAAGAGACTGTAAGTGTGCGGCACCGGAGCCTTGTGAGAGGAGACACAGGGGCATCAGAAACAGGAATGGAGACAACAACAAAGAGACTGTAAGGGTGCGGCACTGGAGCCTTGTGAGAGGAGACACAGGGGCATCAGAAACAGGAATGGAGACAACAACAAAGATACTGTAAGGGTGCGGCACCGGAGCCTTGTGAGAGGAGACACAGGGGCATCAGAAACAGGAATGAAGACAACAAAGAGACTGCAAATGTGTCACCAGAGCCTTGTGAGAGGAGACACAGGGGCATCAGAAACAGGAATGAAGACAACAAAGAGACTGTAAGTGTGAGGCACTGGAGCCTTGTAAGAGGAGACACAGGAGCATCAGAAAGAGGAATGAAGACAACAAAGAGACTGCAAATGTGTCACCAGAGCCTTGTGAGAGGAGACACAGGAGCATCAGAAAGAGGAATGAAGACAACAAAGAGACTGTAAGTGTGTCACCAGAGCCTTGTGAGAGGAGACACAGGAGCATCACAAACAGGAATGAAGACAACAAAGAGACTGCAAATGTGTCACCAGAGCCTTGTGAGAGGAGACACAGGAGCATCAGAAAGAGGAATGAAGACAACAAAGAGACTGCAAATGTGTCACCAGAGCCTTGTGAGAGGAGACACAGGAGCATCAGAAAGAGGAATGAAGACAACAAAGAGACTGCAAATGTGTCACCAGAGCCTTGTGAGAGGAGACACAGGAGCATCAGAAAGAGGAATGAGGACAACAAAGAGACTGTAAGTGAGCGACACCCGAGCCTTGTGAGAGGAGACACAGGAGCATCAGAAAGAGGAATGAAGACAACAAAGAGACTGCAAATGTGTCACCAGAGCCTTGTGAGAGGAGACACAGGAGCATCAGAAACAGGAATGGAGACAACAACAAAGAGACTGCAAATGTGTCACCAGAGCCTTGTGAGAGGAGACACAAGAGCATCACAAACAGGAATGAAGACAACAAAGAGCCTGTAAGTGTGCGGCACTGGAGCCTTGTGAGAGGAGACACAGGGGCATCAGAAACAGCAATGGAGACAACAACAAAGATACTGTAAGGGTGCAGCATCGGAGCTTTGTGAGAGGAGACACAGGGGCATCAGAAACAGGAATGGAGACAACAACAAAGAGACTGTAAGTGTGCGGCACCGGAGCCTTGTGATAGGAGACACAGGGGCATCAGAAACAGGAATGGAGACAACAACAAAGAGCCTGTAAGTGTGCGGCACTGGAGCCTTGTGAGAGGAGACACAGGGGCATCAGAAACAGGAATGGAGACAACAACAAAGATACTGTAAGGGTGCGGCACCGGAGCCTTGTGAGAGGAGACACAGGGGCATCAGAAACAAGAATGAAGACAACAAAGAGACTGCAAATGTGTCACCAGAGCCTTGTGAGAGGAGACACAGGGGCATCAGAAACAGGAATGAAGACAACAAAGAGACTGTAAGTGTGAGGCACTGGAGCCTTGTGATAGGAGACACAGGAGCATCAGAAAGAGGAATGAAGACAACAAAGAGACTGCAAATGTGTCACCAGAGCCTTGTGAGAGGAGACACAGGGGCATCAGAAACAGGAATGAAGACAACAAAGAGACTGTAAGTGTGAGGCACCGGAGCCTTGTGAGAGGAGACACAGGAGCATCAGAAAGAGGAATGAAGACAACAAAGAGACTGCAAATGTGTCACCAGAGCCTTGTGAGAGGAGACACAGGAGCATCAGAAAGAGGAATGAAGACAACAAAGAGACTGTAAGTGTGTCACCAGAGCCTTGTGAGAGGAGACACAGGAGCATCACAAACAGGAATGAAGACAACAAAGAGACTGCAAATGTGTCACCAGAGCCTTGTGAGAGGAGACACAGGAGCATCAGAAAGAGGAATGAAGACAACAAAGAGACTGCAAATGTGTCACCAGAGCCTTGTGAGAGGAGACACAGGAGCATCAGAAAGAGGAATGAAGACAACAAAGAGACTGCAAATGTGTCACCAGAGCCTTGTGAGAGGAGACACAGGAGCATCAGAAAGAGGAATGAGGACAACAAAGAGACTGTAAGTGAGCGACACCCGAGCCTTGTGAGAGGAGACACAGGAGCATCAGAAAGAGGAATGAAGACAACAAAGAGACTGCAAATGTGTCACCAGAGCCTTGTGAGAGGAGACACAGGAGCATCAGAAACAGGAATGGAGACAACAACAAAGAGACTGCAAATGTGTCACCAGAGCCTTGTGAGAGGAGACACAAGAGCATCACAAACAGGAATGAAGACAACAAAGAGCCTGTAAGTGTGCGGCACTGGAGCCTTGTGAGAGGAGACACAGGGGCATCAGAAACAGGAATGGAGACAACAACAAAGATACTGTAAGGGTGCAGCATCGGAGCTTTGTGAGAGGAGACACAGGGGCATCAGAAACAGGAATGAAGACAACAAAGAGACTGCAAATGTGTCACCAGAGCCTTGTGAGAGGAGACACAGGGGCATCAGAAACAGGAATGGAGACAACAAAGAGCCTGTAAGTGTGCGGCACCGGAGCCTTGTGAGAGGAGACACAGGGGCATCAGAAAGAGGAATGAAGACAACTAAGAGACTGTAAGTGTGAGGCACCGGAGCCTTGTGAGAGGAGACACAGGGGCATCAGAAACAGGAATGAAGACAACAAAGAGACTGCAAATGTGTCACCAGAGCCTTGTGAGAGGAGACACAGGAGCATCAGAAACAGGAATGGAGACAACAAAGAGACAGTAAGTGTGCAGCACTGGAGCCTTGTGAGAGGAGACACAGGAGCATCAGAAAGAGGAATGAAGACAACAAAGAGACTGCAAATGTGTCACCAGAGCCCTGTGAGAGGAGACACAGGGGCATCAGAAAGAGGAATGAAGACAACAAAGAGACTGCAAATGTGTCACCAGAGCCTTGTGAGAGGAGACACAGGAGCATCAGAAACAGGAATGGAGACAACAACAAAGATACTGTAAGGGTGCGGCATCGGAGCTTTGTGAGAGGAGACACAGGGGCATCAGAAACAGGAATGAAGTCAACAAAGAGCCTGTAAGTGTGCGGCACCGGAGCCTTGTGAGAGGAGACACAGGAGCATCAGAAACAGGAATGGAGACAACAAAGAGCCTGTAAGTGTGCGGCACTGGAGCCTTGTGAGAGGAGACACAGGGGCATCAGAAAGAGGAATGAAGACAACAAAGAGACTGCAAATGTGTCACCAGAGCCTTGTGAGAGGAGACACAAGAGCATCAGAAAGAGGAATGAAGACAACAAAGAGACTGCAAATGTGTCACCAGAGCCTTGTGAGAAGAGACACAGGGGCATCAGAAAGAGGAATGAAGACAACAAAGAGACTGCAAATGTGTCACCAGAGCCTTGTGAGAGGAGACACAGGAGCATCAGAAAGAGGAATGAAGACAACAAAGAGACTGCAAATGTGTCACCAGAGCCTTGTGAGAGGAGACACAGGGGCATCAGAAAGAGGAATGAAGACAACAAAGAGACTGCAAATGTGTCACCAGAGCCTTGTGAGAGGAGACACAGGGGCATCAGAAAGAGGAATGAAGACAACAAAGAGACTGCCAATGTGTCACCAGAGCCTTGTGAGAGGAGACACAGGAGCATCAGAAAGAGGAATGAAGACAACAACGAGACTGCAAATGTGTCACCAGAGCCTTGTGAGAGGAGACACAGGAGCATCACAAACAGGAATGAAGTCAACAAAGAGCCTGTAAGTGTGCGGCACCGGAGCCTTGTGAGAGGAGACACAGGAGCATCAGAAACAGGAATGGAGACAACAAAGAGCCTGTAAGTGTGCGGCACTGGAGCTTTGTGAGAGGAGACACAGGGGCATCAGAAACAGGAATGAAGTCAACAAAGAGCCTGTAAGTGTGCGGCACTGGAGCCTTGTGAGAGGAGACACAGGAGCATCAGAAACAGGAATGGAGACAACAACAAAGATACTGTAAGTGTGCGGCACCGGAGCTTTGTGAGAGGAGACACAGGGGCATCAGAAACAGGAATGGAGACAACAACAAAGAGCCTGTAAGTGTGCGGCACCGGAGCCTTGTGAGAGGAGACACAGGGGCATCAGAAACAGGAATGCAGACAACAACAAAGAGCCTGTAAGTGTGCGGCACTGGAGCCTTGTGAGAGGAGACACAGGAGCATCAGCAACAGGAATGGAGACAACAAAGAGCCTGTAAGTGTGCGGCACCCGGAGCCTTGTGAGAGGAGACACAGGGGCATCAGAAACAGGAATGGAGACAACAACAAAGAGCCTGTAAGTGTGCGGCACCGGAGCCTTGTGAGAGGAGACACAGGGACATCAGAAACAGGAATGGAGACAACAACAAAGAGCCTGTAAGTGTGCGGCACTGGAGCCTTGTGAGAGGAGACACAGGAGCATCAGAAACAGGAATGGAGACAACAACAAAGATACTGTAAGTGTGCGGCATCGGAGCCTTGTGAGAGGAGACACAGGGGCATCAGAAACAGGAATGGAGACAACAACAAAGATACTGTAAGTGTGCGGCACCGGAGCTTTGTGAGAGGAGACACAGGGGCATCAGAAACAGGAATGGAGACAACAACAAAGACCCTGTAAGTGTGCGGCATCGGAGCTTTGTGAGAGGAGACACAGGAGCATCAGAAACAGGAATGGAGACAACAACAAAGAGACTGTAAGTATGCGGCATCAGAGCCTTGTGAGAGGAGACACAGGGGCATCAGAAACAGGAATGGAGACAACAACAAAGATACTGTAAGTGTGCGGCACTGGAGCCTTGTGAGAGGAGACACAGGAGCATCAGAAACAGGAATGGAGACAACAAAGAGCCTGTTAGTGTGCGGCACCGGAGCCTTGTGAGAGGAGACACAGGAGCATCAGAAACAGGAATGGAGACAACAAAGAGCCTGTAAGTGTGCGGCACCCGGAGCCTTGTGAGAGGAGACACAGGGGCATCAGAAACAGGAATGGAGACAACAACAAAGAGCCTGTAAGTGTGCGGCACCGGAGCCTTGTGAGAGGAGACACAGGGGCATCAGAAACAGGAATGGAGACAACAACAAAGATACTGTAAGTGTGCGGCACCGGAGCCTTGTGAGAGGAGACACAGGGGCATCAGAAACAGGAATGGAGACAACAACAAAGAGCCTGTAAGTGTGCGGCACTGGAGCCTTGTGAGAGGAGACACAGGGGCATCAGAAACAGGAATGGAGACAACAACAAAGATACTGTAAGTGTGCGGCACCGGAGCTTTGTGAGAGGAGACACAGGGGCATCAGAAACAGGAATGGAGACAACAACAAAGATACTGTAAGTGTGCGGCACCGGAGCCTTGTGAGAGGAGACACAGGGGCATCAGAAACAGGAATGGAGACAACAACAAAGATACTGTAAGTGTGCGGCACCGGAGCTTTGTGAGAGGAGACACAGGAGCATCAGAAACAGGAATGGAGACAACAAAGAGACTGTAAGTGTGCGGCATCAGAGCCTTGTGAGAGGAGACACAGGGGCATCAGAAACAGGAATGGAGACAACAACAAAGATACTGTAAGTGTGCGGCACCGGAGCCTTGTGAGAGGAGACACAGGAGCATCAGAAACAGGAATGGAGACAACAACAAAGATACTGTAAGTGTGCGGCACCGGAGCCTTGTGAGAGGAGACACAGGGGCATCAGAAACAGGAATGGAGACAACAAAGAGACTGTAAGTGTGCAACACCGGAGCTTTGTGAGAGGAGACACAGGGGCATCAGAAACAGGAATGGAGACAACAACAAAGAGCCTGTAAGTGTGCGGCACTGGAGCCTTGTGAGAGGAGACACAGGAGCATCAGAAACAGGAATGGAGACAACAAAGAGCCTGTAAGTGTGCGGCACCGGAGCCTTGTGAGAGGAGACACAGGAGCATCAGAAACAGGAATGGAGACAACAAAGAGCCTGTAAGTGTGCGGCACCCGGAGCCTTGTGAGAGGAGACACAGGGGCATCAGAAACAGGAATGGAGACAACAAAGAGCCTGTAAGTGTGCGGCACCGGAGCCTTGTGAGAGGAGACACAGGGGCATCAGAAACAGGAATGGAGACAACAACAAAGAGCCTGTAAGTGTGCGGCACCAGAGCCTTGTGAGAGGAGACACAGGGGCATCAGAAACAGGAATGGAGACAACAACAAAGAGCCTGTAATTGTGCGGCACTGGAGCCTTGTGAGAGGAGACACAGGAGCATCAGAAACAGGAATGGAGACAACAAAGAGCCTGTAAGTGTGCGGCACCCGGAGCCTTGTGAGAGGAGACACAGGGGCATCAGAAACAGGAATGGAGACAACAACAAAGATACTGTAAGTGTGCGGCACCGGAGCTTTGTGAGAGGAGACACAGGAGCATCAGAAACAGGAATGGAGACAACAACAAAGATACTGTAAGTGTGCGGCACCAGAGCCTTGTGAGAGGAGACACAGGGGCATCAGAAACAGGAATGGAGACAACAACAAAGATACTGTAAGTGTGCGGCACCGGAGCTTTGTGAGAGGAGACACAGGGGCATCAGAAACAGGAATGGAGACAACAACAAAGAGCCTGTAAGTGTGCGGCACTGGAGCCTTGTGAGAGGAGACACAGGGGCATCAGAAACAGGAATGGAGACAACAACAAAGAGCCTGTAAGTGTGCGGCACTGGAGCCTTGTGAGAGGAGACACAGGGGCATCAGAAACAGGAATGGAGACAACAACAAAGATACTGTAAGTGTGCGGCACTGGAGCCTTGTGAGAGGAGACACAGGGGCATCAGAAACAGGAAAAAGGACAACAAGACCCTGTAAGTGTGCGGCACTGGAGCTTTGTGAGAGGAGACACAGGGGCATCAGAAACAGGAATGGAGACAACAACAAAGATACTGCAAGGGTGCGGCAACCGGAGCTTTGTGAGAGGAGACACAGGGGCATCAGAAACAGGAATGGAGACAACAACAAAGAGCCTGTAAGTGTGCGGCACCGGAGCTTTGTGAGAGGAGACACAGGGGCATCAGATACAGGAATGGAGACAACAAAGATACTGTAAGTGTGCGGCACCGGAGCTTTGTGAGAGGAGACACAGGGGCATCAGAAACAGGAATGGAGACAACAAAGAGACTGTAAGGGTGCGGCACCCGGAGCTTTGTGAGTGGAGACACAGGGGCATCAGAAACAGGAATGAGGACAACAACAAAGAGACTTTAAGTGTGCGGCACCCGGAGCTTTGTGAGAGGAGACACAGGGGCATCAGAAACAGGAATGGAGACAACAACAAAGAGCCTGTAAGTGTGCGGCACCGGAGCTTTGTGAGAGGAGACACAGGGGCATCAGAAACAGGAATGGAGACAACAACAAAGATACTGTAAGTGTGCGGCATCGGAGCTTTGTGAGAGGAGACACAGGGGCATCAGAAACAGGAATGGAGACAACAACAAAGATATTGTAAGTGTGCGGCACCAGAGCTTTGTGAGAGGAGACACAGGGGCATCAGAAACAGGAATGGAGACAACAAAGATACTGTAAGTGTGCGGCACCGGAGCTTTGTGAGAGGAGACACAGGGGCATCAGAAACAGGAATGGAGACAACAAAGATACTGTAAGTGTGCGGCACCGGAGCTTTGTGAGAGGAGACACAGGAGCATCAGAAACAGGAATGAGGACAACAACAAAGAGCCTGTAAGTGTGCGGCATCGGAGCTTTGTGAGAGGAGACACAGGGGCATCAGAAACAGGAATGGAGACAACAACAAAGATACTGTAAGTGTGCGGCATCGGAGCTTTGTGAGAGGAGACACAGGGGCATCAGAAACAGGAATGGAGACAACAACAAAGAGACTGTAAGTGTGCGGCATCGGAGCTTTGTGAGAGGAGACACAGGAGCATCAGAAACAGGAATGGAGACAACAACAAAGAGCCTGTAAGTTTGCGGCACTGGAGCCTTGTGAGCGGAGACACAGGGGCATCAGAAACAGGAATGGAGACAACAACAAAGATACTGTAAGTGTGCGGCACCGGAGCTTTGTGAGAGGAGACACAGGGGCATCAGAAACAGGAATGGAGACAACAAAGATACTGTAAGTGTGCGGCACCGGAGCTTTGTGAGAGGAGACACAGGGGCATCAGAAACAGGAATGGAGACAACAACAAAGATACTGTAAGTGTGCGGCACCGGAGCTTTGTGAGAGGAGACACAGGGGCATCAGAAACAGGAATGGAGACAACAACAAAGAGACTGTAGGTGTGCGGCATCGGAGCTTTGTGAGAGGAGACACAGGAGCATCAGAAACAGGAATGGAGACAACAACAAAGAGCCTGTAAGTGTGCGGCACTGGAGCTTTGTGAGAGGAGACACAGGGGCATCAGAAACAGGAATGGAGACAACAACAAAGAGCCTGTAAGTGTGCGGCACTGGAGCCTTGTGAGAGGAGACACAGGGGCATCAGAAACAGGAATGGAGACAACAACAAAGAGCCTGTAAGTGTGCGGTACTGGAGCCTTGTGAGAGGAGACACAGGGGCATCAGAAACAGGAATGGAGACAACAACAAAGAGACTGTAAGTGTGCGGCATCGGAGCTTTGTGAGAGGAGACACAGGGGCATCAGAAACAGGAATGGAGACAACAACAAAGAGACTGTAAGTGTGCGGCATCGGAGCTTTGTGAGAGGAGACACAGGGGGATCAGAAACAGGAATGGAGACAACAACAAAGAGCCTGTAAGTGTGTGGCACTGGAGCCATGTGAGAGGAGACACAGGGGCATCAGAAACAGGAATGAAGACAACAAAGAGACTGTAAGTGTGCGGCAGTGGAGCCTTGTGAGAGGAGATACAAGAGCATCAGAAACAGGAATGAGGACAACAAAGAGACTGTAAGTGTGCAACACTCGAGCCTTGTGAGAGGAGACACAGAGGCATCAGAAACAGGAATGGAGACAACAAAGATACTGTAAGTGTGCGGCATCGGAGCTTTGTGAGAGGAGACACAGGGGCATCAGAAACAGGAATGGAGACAACAAAGATACTGTAAGTGTGCGGCACCGGAGCTTTGTGAGAGGAGACACTGGGGCATCAGAAACAGGAATGGAGACAACAACAAAGATACTGTAAGGGTGAGGCACTGGAGCCTTGTGAGAGGAGACACAGGGGCATCAGAAACAGGAATGGAGACAACAACAAAGAGCCTGTAAGTGTGCGGCACTGGAGCCTTGTGAGAGGAGACACAGGGGCATCAGAAACAGGAATGGAGACAACAACAAAGATACTGTAAGTGTGCGGCACTGGAGCCTTGTGAGAGGAGACACAGGGGCATCAGAAACAGGAATGGAGACAACAACAAAGATACTGTAAGTGTGCGGCACTGGAGCCTTGTGAGAGGAGACACAGGGGCATCAGAAACAGGAAAAAGGACAACAAGACCCTGTAAGTGTGCGGCACTGGAGCTTTGTGAGAGGAGACACAGGGGCATCAGAAACAGGAATGGAGACAACAACAAAGAGCCTGTAAGTGTGCGGCACTGGAGCCTTGTGAGAGGAGACACAGGGGCATCAGAAACAGGAATGGAGACAACAAAGATACTGTAAGTGTGCGGCATCGGAGCTTTGTGAGAGGAGACACAGGGGCATCAGAAACAGGAATGGAGACAACAAAGATACTGTAAGTGTGCGGCACTGGAGCCTTGTGAGAGGAGACACAGGGGCATCAGAAACAGGAATGGAGACAACAACAAAGATACTGTAAGTGTGCGGCACCCGGAGCCTTGTGAGAGGAGACACAGGAGCATCAGAAACAGGAATGGAGACAAGAAAGAGCCTGTAAGTGTGCGGCACTGGAGCCTTGTGAGAGGAGACACAGGGGCATTAGAAACAGGAATGGAGACAACAAAGAGACTGTAAGTGTGCGGCACCCGGAGCCTTGTGAGAGGAGACACAGGGGCATCAGAAACAGGAATGGAGACAACAACAAAGAGCCTGTAAGTGTGCGGCACTGGAGCCTTGTGAGAGGAGACACAGGGGCATCAGAAACAGGAATGGAGACAACAAAGATACTGTAAGTGTGCAACACCGGAGCCTTGTGAGAGGAGACACAGGGATATCAGAAACAGGAATGGAGACAACAAAGATACTGTAAGTGTGCAACACCGGAGCCTTGTGAGAGGAGACACAGGGGCATCAGAAACCGGAATGGAGACAACAAAGAGACTGCAAGTGTGCGGCACCGGAGCCTTGTGAGAGGAGACACAGGGGCATCAGAAACAGGAATGGAGACAACAACAAAGAGACTGTAAGTGTGCGGCACCGGAGCCTTGTGAGAGGAGACACAGGAGCATCAGAAACAGGAATGGAGACAACAACAAAGAGCCTGTAAGTGTGCGGCACTGGAGCCTTGTGAGAGGAGACACAGGGGCATCAGAAACAGGAATGGAGACAACAACAAAGAGACTGTAAGTGTGAGGCACTGGAGCCTTGTGAGAGGAGACACAGGAGCATCAGAAACAGGAATGGAGACAACAACAAAGATACTGTAAGTGTGCGGCATCGGAGCCTTGTGAGAGGAGACACAGGAGCATCAGAAACAGGAATGAGGACAACAAAGAGAATGTAAGTGTGCGGCACCCGGAGCTTTGTGAGAGGAGACACAGGGGCATCAGAAACAGGAATGGAGACAACAAAGAGACTGCAAGTGTGCGGCACCGGAGCCTTGTGAGAGGAGACACAGGGGCATCAGAAACAGGAATGGAGACAACAACAAAGAGACTGTAAGTGTGCGGCACCGGAGCCTTGTGAGAGGAGACACAGGGGCATCAGAAACAGGAATGGAGACAACAAAGATACTGTAAGTGTGCAACACCGGAGCCTTGTGAGAGGAGACACAGGAGCATCAGAAACAGGAATGGAGACAACAAAGATACTGTAAGTGTGCAACACCGGAGCCTTGTGAGAGGAGACACAGGGGCATCAGAAACAGGAATGGAGACAACAACAAAGAGACTGTAAGTGTGAGGCACCGGAGCCTTGTGAGAGGAGACACAGGAGCATCAGAAACAGGAATGGAGACAACAAAGAGACTGTAAGTGTGCAACACCGGAGCCTTGTGAGAGGAGACACAGGGGCATCAGAAACAGGAATGGAGACAACAACAAAGATACTGTAAGTGTGCGGCATCGGAGCTTTGTGAGAGGAGACACAGGGGCATCAGAAACAGGAATGGAGACAACAACAAAGATACTGTAAGTGTGCGGCACTGGAGCCTTGTGAGAGGAGACACAGGGGCATCAGAAACAGGAATGGAGACAACAACAAAGATACTGTAAGTGTGCGGCACTGGAGCCTTGTGAGAGGAGACACAGGGGCATCAGAAACAGGAATGGAGACAACAACAAAGATACTGTAAGTGTGTGGCACTGGAGCCTTGTGAGAGGAGACACAGGGGCATCAGAAACAGGAATGGAGACAACAAAGAGACCGTAAGGGTGCGGCACCCGGAGCTTTGTGAGAGGAGACACAGGGGCATCAGAAACAGAAATGGAGACAACAAAGATACTGCAAGGGTGCGGCATCCGGAGCTTTGTGAGAGGAGACACAGGGGCATCAGAAACAGGAAAAAGGACAACAAGACCCTGTAAGTGTGCGGCATCGGAGCCTTGTGAGAGGAGACACAGGGGCATCAGAAACAGGAATGGAGACAACAACAAAGATACTGTAAGCGTGCGGCATCCGGAGCTTTGTGAGAGGAGACACAGGGGCATCAGAAACAGGAATGGAGACAACAACAAAGATACTGCAAGGGTGCGGCATCCGGAGCTTTGTGAGAGGAGACACAGGGGCATCAGAAACAGGAAAAAGGACAACAACAAAGAGACTGCAAGGGTGCGGCATCCGGAGCTTTGTGAGAGGAGACACAGGGGCATCAGAAACAGGAATGGAGACAACAACAAAGATACTGCAAGGGTGCGGCACCCGGAGCTTTGTGAGAGGAGACACAGGGGCATCAGAAACAGGAATGAGGACAACAACAAAGAGACTGTAAGGGTGCGGCACCCGGAGCTTTGTGAGAGGAGACACAGGGGCATCAGAAACAGGAATGGAGACAACAACAAAGAGACTGTAAGGGTGCGGCACTGGAGCCTTGTGAGAGGAGACACAGGGGCATCAGAAACAGGAATGGAGACAACAACAAAGAGACTGTAAGGGTGCGGCACTGGAGCCTTGTGAGAGGAGACACAGGGGCATCAGAAACAGGAATGGAGACAACAACAAAGAGCCTGTAAGTGTGCGGCACTGGAGCCTTGTGAGAGGAGACACAGGGGCATCAGAAACAGGAATGGAGACAACAACAAAGATACTGTACGTGTGCGGCACTGGAGCCTTGTGAGAGGAGACACAGGGGCATCAGAAACAGGAATGGAGACAACAACAAAGATACTGCAAGGGTGCGGCATCCGGAGCTTTGTGAGAGGAGACACAGGGGCATCAGAAACAGGAATGGAGACAACAACAAAGATACTGCAAGGGTGCGGCATCCGGAGCTTTGTGAGAGGAGACACAGGGGCATCAGAAACAGGAAAAAGGACAACAACAAAGAGACTGCAAGGGTGCGGCATCCGGAGCTTTGTGAGAGGAGACACAGGGGCATCAGAAACAGGAATGGAGACAACAACAAAGATACTGTAAGGGTGCGGCATCCGGAGCTTTGTGAGAGGAGACACAGGGGCATCAGAAACAGGAATGGAGACAACAACAAAGAGACTGTAAGGGTGCGGCACTGGAGCCTTGTGAGAGGAGACACAGGGGCATCAGAAACAGGAATGGAGACAACAACAAAGAGACTGTAAGGGTGCGGCACTGGAGCCTTGTGAGAGGAGACACAGGGGCATCAGAAACAGGAATGGAGACCACAACAAAGAGCCTGTAAGTGTGCGGCATCGGAGCTTTGTGAGAGGAGACACAGGAGCATCAGAAACAGGAATGGAGACAACAACAAAGAGCCTGTAAGTGTGCGGCACTGGAGCCTTGTGAGAGGAGACACAGGGGCATCAGAAACAGGAATGGAGACAACAACAAAGAGCCTGTAAGAGTGCGGCACTGGAGCCTTGTGAGAGGAGACACAGGGGCATCAGAAACAGGAATGGAGACAACAACGAAGATACTGTACGTGTGCGGCACTGGAGCCTTGTGAGAGGAGACACAGGGGCATCAGAAACAGGAAAAAGGACAACAAGACCCTGTAAGTGTGCGGCACTGGAGCTTTGTGAGAGGAGACACAGGGGCATCAGAAACAGGAATGGAGACAACAACAAAGAGCCTGTAAGTGTGCGGCACTGGAGCCTTGTGAGAGGAGACACAGGGGCATCAGAAACAGGAATGGAGACAACAACAAAGATACTGTACGTGTGCGGCACTGGAGCCTTGTGAGAGGAGACACAGGGGCATCAGAAACAGGAAAAAGGACAACAAGACCCTGTAAGTGTGCGTCACTGGAGCCTTGTGAGAGGAGACACAGGGGCATCAGAAACAGGAAAAAGGACAACAAGACCCTGTAAGTGTGCGGCACTGGAGCTTTGTGAGAGGAGACACAGGGGCATCAGAAACAGGAATGGAGACAACAACAAAGATACTGTAAGTGTGCGGCACTGGAGCTTTGTGAGAGGAGACACAGGGGCATCAGAAACAGGAATGGAGACAACAACAAAGATACTGCAAGGGTGCGGCACCCGGAGCTTTGTGAGAGGAGACACAGGGGCATCAGAAACAGGAATGGAGACAACAACAAAGAGCCTGTAAGTGTGCGGCACTGGAGCCTTGTGAGAGGAGACACAGGGGCATCAGAAACAGGAATGGAGACAACAACAAAGATACTGTACGTGTGCGGCACTGGAGCCTTGTGAGAGGAGACACAGGGGCATCAGAAACAGGAAAAAGAACAACAAGACCCTGTAAGTGTGCGTCACTGGAGCCTTGTGAGAGGAGACACAGGGGCATCAGAAACAGGAAAAAGGACAACAAGACCCTGTAAGTGTGCGGCACTGGAGCTTTGTGAGAGGAGACACAGGGGCATCAGAAACAGGAATGGAGACAACAACAAAGATACTGTAAGTGTGCGGCACTGGAGCTTTGTGAGAGGAGACACAGGGGCATCAGAAACAGGAATGGAGACAACAACAAAGATACTGCAAGGGTGCGGCACCCGGAGCTTTGTGAGAGGAGACACAGGGGCATCAGAAACAGGAATGGAGACAACAACAAAGATACTGTAAGTGTGCGGCACCGGAGCTTTGTGAGAGGAGACACAGGGGCATCAGAAACAGGAATGGAGACAACAAAGAGACTGTAAGGGTGCGGCACCCGGACCTTTGTGAGAGGAGACACAGGGGCATCAGAAACAGGAATGGAGACAACAAAAAAGATACTGTAAGGGTGCGGCACCCGGAGCTTTGTGAGTGGAGACACAGGGGCATCAGAAACAGGAATGAGGACAACAACAAAGAGACTGTAAGGGTGCGGCACCCGGAGCTTTGTGAGAGGAGACACAGGGGCAACAGGAATGGAGACAACAACAAAGATACTGCAAGGGTGCGGCACCCGGAGCTTTGTGAGAGGAGACACAGGGGCATCAGAAACAGGAATGGAGACAACAACAAAGAGCCTGTAAGTGTGCGGCACTGGAGCCTTGTGAGAGGAGACACAGGGGCATCAGAAACAGGAATGGAGACAACAACAAAGATACTGCAAGGGTGCGGCACCCGGAGCTTTGTGAGAGGAGACACAGGGGCATCAGAAACAGGAATGGAGACAACAACAAAGAGCCTGTAAGTGTGCGGCACTGGAGCCTTGTGAGAGGAGACACAGGGGCATCAGAAACAGGAAAAAGGACAACAAGACCCTGTAAGTGTGCGGCACTGGAGCTTTGTGAGAGGAGACACAGGGGCATCAGAAACAGGAATGGAGACAACAACAAAGAGCCTGTAAGTGTGCGGCACTGGAGCCTTGTGAGAGGAGACACAGGGGCATCAGAAACAGGAATGGAGACAACAACAAAGATACTGTACGTGTGCGGCACTGGAGCCTTGTGAGAGGAGACACAGGGGCATCAGAAACAGGAAAAAGGACAACAAGACCCTGTAAGTGTGCGTCACTGGATCCTTGTGAGAGGAGACACAGGGGCATCAGAAACAGGAAAAAGGACAACAAGACCCTGTAAGTGTGCGGCACTGGAGCTTTGTGAGAGGAGACACAGGGGCATCAGAAACAGGAATGGAGACAACAACAAAGATACTGTAAGTGTGCGGCACTGGAGCCTTGTGAGAGGAGACACAGGGGCATCAGAAACAGGAATGGAGACAACAACAAAGATACTGTACGTGTGCGGCACTGGAGCCTTGTGAGAGGAGACACAGGGGCATCAGAAACAGGAAAAAGAACAACAAGACCCTGTAAGTGTGCGTCACTGGAGCCTTGTGAGAGGAGACACAGGGGCATCAGAAACAGGAAAAAGGACAACAAGACCCTGTAAGTGTGCGGCACTGGAGCTTTGTGAGAGGAGACACAGGGGCATCAGAAACAGGAATGGAGACAACAACAAAGATACTGTAAGTGTGCGGCACTGGAGCTTTGTGAGAGGAGACACAGGGGCATCAGAAACAGGAATGGAGACAACAACAAAGATACTGCAAGGGTGCGGCACCCGGAGCTTTGTGAGAGGAGACACAGGGGCATCAGAAACAGGAATGGAGACAACAACAAAGATACTGTAAGTGTGCGGCACCGGAGCTTTGTGAGAGGAGACACAGGGGCATCAGAAACAGGAATGGAGACAACAAAGAGACTGTAAGGGTGCGGCACCCGGACCTTTGTGAGAGGAGACACAGGGGCATCAGAAACAGGAATGGAGACAACAAAAAAGATACTGTAAGGGTGCGGCACCCGGAGCTTTGTGAGTGGAGACACAGGGGCATCAGAAACAGGAATGAGGACAACAACAAAGAGACTGTAAGGGTGCGGCACCCAGAGCTTTGTGAGAGGAGACACAGGGGCAACAGGAATGGAGACAACAACAAAGATACTGCAAGGGTGCGGCACCCGGAGCTTTGTGAGAGGAGACACAGGGGCATCAGAAACAGGAATGGAGACAACAACAAAGAGCCTGTAAGTGTGCGGCACTGGAGCCTTGTGAGAGGAGACACAGGGGCATCAGAAACAGGAATGGAGACAACAACAAAGATACTGTAAGGGTGCGGCATCGGAGCTTTGTGAGAGGAGACACAGGGGCATCAGAAACAGGAATGGAGACAACAAAGAGACTGTAAGTGTGCGGCACCGGAGCCTTGTGAGAGGAGACACAGGAGCATCAGAAACAGGAATGAAGTCAACAAAGAGCCTGTAAGTGTGCGGCACTGGAGCTTTGTGAGAGGAGACACAGGGGCATCAGAAACAGGAATGGAGACAACAAAGAGACTGTAAGGGTGTGGCACCCGGAGCTTTGTGAGAGGAGACACAGGGGCATCAGAAACAGGAATGGAGACAACAAAGAGACTGTAAGTGTGCGGCATCGGAGCCTTGTGAGAGGAGACACAGGGGCATCAGAAACAGGAATGGAGACAACAAAGAGACTGTAAGGGTGTGGCACCGGAGCCTTGTGAGAGGAGACACAGGGGCATCAGAAACACGAATGGAGACAACAAAGAGACTGTAAGTGTGCGGCATCGGAGCTTTGTGAGAGGAGACACAGGAGCAGGAGGATGTCACAGGCAGCAGTGTATGCAGTGGCATCCCTAGGGGGTTGCGTAGGGAGGGGGGGGCTGGGTGCGGATCGCACTGGGTGACACCATCACATGGGGTGACACCGACGCTCACAGCACGACTACGGCTACACGGCGACCAGGGAGCAGGCTTCACACGTTGAGATTCAAGGTCAAAGTGAGCCTCGTGGTTAGACTTACGTCCTCCCGCCACACTCGGCTCCGCCCACTCTCGTAAACACACATGCGGAAAGTTCCAAGCTTCTCTCACACACTTCCATTACCCTTAAACCGAACACCCTCAAACCGGACACGCTCGTCGTTTCCCAACTCGGACACAGACGCATTGCTGACAGCTCCTTAAGCACAAGAACACAACAGGTGGAACCCAGTTACACACAAAGCTCTTATCTGTGTGGATTGATAGATGAATGGCGTTTCCAGCCGCTACTCACACAGATACAGCCGAAGAGCTCCGGTCAAAACAGTTTTAGGCAGGCGAAATCTTGCAGCGTTAGGGCATGTTATCAGGCCCGGACTGGCCGTAGTGGGCACCGGGCAATCCCCCAGTCGGCCGCAAGGGTGGGGGCCGGTTTTGGGCTCTGGGGGCCGTTTTTTGTTGCAGAGCCGTTTTTGCAGCATAGCTGCAAAATCGGCCCTGTAACAAAATTGGCTAAAAAGCGGCCCTGGCAAAGCGCTCGCCCCCTTCCCGCCCGGGGGGGCGGGGGGGCCGGCCGAGCACTTTGCCAGGGCCGGTTTTGGTTCCCAGTCCGGCCCTGCATGTTATTTCACTAGCACAAACGTTTAGTGTATCCAGCTGAGCAAGACAAGTTTGAGCATAAAATGTCTTTCTGGAGACACGTTTTCATCCAACCACTCAAGCACTGACTCCCAGCCTGGCTTTAGAAGACCAGAGAAGCCCTTGTGTTACATTTATAGACGAAATAGCGACAAGAACAGTTCGCAAAATCTAACAAAGTTGTGCAAAATCCTGTGACATTTAGTGAATGGTTGTGATTTCACTGACAACTTCGACGTTTCCCGTCTATGCATTAGTAGCCCATGCAATCGACACTATTTCATTGAATTTTGGGACTAGTGAGTTACGATAATGGGAAAAATAGGCGTGTAAATATGAGTACGCAAAAAAAAAACTGGCCAGGGGGAGCTACTCATTCAAGTTCAGAGCCACCCTCTCCCATAACCTTTTTACAGCCCATATGCAACTTCCTTTCAGACACAGGTTCTATCAGCCTGATTCATCATTCTCCCGTTTTGCGAGCCCCTAATAGCGATTCATAAGGAATCGCTATTAAGGACTAGCAAAATGGGATTCATGTAGGAATTGCAAAAAATATTGCGATTCCTACATGTTCCTTATTTGCGAGTAGCAAATTTCTAATCGCAAATAAGGAATAACTCCCCATGCATTCCTATGGGCCTACAGGCCCATAGGAATGCATGGGGAGTTATTCCTTATTTGCGATTAGTAATTAGCTAATCGCAAATAAGGATGCGATTTCAAGGATGCCAGGGGTGTCCAAAGGACACCCTGTAGCACCCCTGAAATGTAATCTACATTGGTGTTGCGCACACACATGTCCAAAGGACATGTGTGTGTGTAACATGCAACTTAGAAAAATGCATTTAAATGCATTTTTCTAAGTATTTGCTATTTACCACGAGGTCTGACCTCTCGGTAAATAGCGGCCCAAAATTGCAATTTTAAAAGGATTCATGAATTGCATTTAAGGAATCTCAAATAGAGATTCCTTAAATGCAAATCTTCGCAAATGTGCGAATTCTTTAATAGCGAATTTTGCATTTGGGATGATGAATCCCAAATGCAAAAATTGCACTCGCAAAAGGCAAGATTCTGAGAATCTTGCCCTTTGCGAGTGCAATTTAGCTTGATGAATCAGGCTGTATATTCCTTATATTCCCAGACACATCCTCACCCAAAAATGCGCCTACACACTGTACACACATCACACATGCACGCAGCTCCCGACGTTTAAACGGTGATATAGAGCACCCATCTCCTTAAAACAGGTGCACGGGATTCATGGGGTAAGTCGTGAGTGGGTGACACCATGAGTTACCCGCACTGGGTGACACCAACCCTAGTGACGCCACTGAGAGTATGATGTAAGGCGACGGGGAGGGACACGCTGAGAGGAATGGGTGGACCCTAAAGGAATCCCCCCTCCTCAGTTATTTATGAGGGTGAGCATTGTTTGAGATTCGCCCCACCCCTTCCATTGGCAGTTGGTTTGTTCCAATCTTCCTTCGGGACCTCTCTCAGCGAAGTGCTGAGGTGTGGGGGTGACAGCGATGGGGGGCGCTCGTGTGAGCTCTATTCCCGTCCTCTCTTCCCTCACACAGCTCCACTGGACAGCGTTGCTCACAGCCCCCGCCACCCCCACGCCGCGTCCTCGCCTCGCAGCCTCCTCTGTTCCCATGGAAACCGCTGGCTCCGTCATCCTCTGGTACCCGGGTACCGCGAGGGAGATGCGAGCGCTCTCCAAGTTCTCCCAGCAGCCTCTGCGCTGCGGTCGTGTTTCCTAAAAAGCCGCTGATTGCGCTTCTAATGGGAGCTTTGGAAATAATGCTAATTTCAACAAAGCATCACTCAGGGGCAGGTCGAGCCTATGTTACACCTCTTAACATTCTTCCCATCATCTGCCTCGAGGCAGAAGACCCCCCCCTGCAGCCGGAGAGCGAGATACCACTCCTCTCAGAAAGTTAGAACAGCTCGTGTGAACCCCTCAGCCACCCCTCCCTAGGCGGGGGTGGGGCAGTCGAGGACCTACCCCTGTTCATGGATGGAGGGCCCCTTGCAGGTGCTTGGGTAGTCCCAGTGCTTGAAATGGAAACATTGAAGTGCCAGAGAACCTGCTTTGTTTCTGAGAAGTGCCGGTACTCTCCAATCAAAAGCATTACGTCATTCTTGAGAAGTGGCGGCACGCTCCCTCTCAGAATACAGAAGTGCCGGTACTCCGTACCGGACACTACCGGCCCAATTAAAGCACTGGGTATTCCCAGTGGTGGAGGGGCAGCAGAGTGTGCTACGGAACCCCACTCGTCCTGTGCAGGAGTGTGGGGGGCGGGGGGCGGGGCACTTAATGTCGGTCCCTGTGCTGTCCCACCTGCTGGTACTTAGAGTTGTGGCCCTCGATGCGGGGAGGGTGGTCATCCGCAACCCTCTCCTTCTGTGCTGGGGTCGGAGGTGAGGGGGGGCTGTCTCGTGGCGGGGTCCCTGGAGCCCCCGCCGGCTCGGTTTTCCCGGGATCCTATTTCCAATTCTCGGCCCATGGGGAGGGTTTTTCTGCTGCTAATGGACCATCGTCATCTGGCGCCTCGTGCCCGGGCGGGGGGGGGGGGGGGGGGAAGGGGGCAGCAAGGGTACAGGGTCCAGCAGGGCAGCCCTCGAGCTACATTTAAGAGGGACTTGCACGCCCACTGACAGCAGGACAGGCCACGCCCCCAACTGAACTCTACAGAGGGACTCACGTTTTTCATGCTCCTTCACCGCCCCCCAGAACACCACACTCTGTGGCGACCTCGAAAGTGCACCAGCGCAGCGCCAACCCCAACGGTAACGAGGCGCTTCAAGGTACAGACAGGGCGGAGAGACATCTGTGCTCACGAGGAGGGACGAGAGGAGGCCGCGAGGTGGAGAGACAGAGACGGTCTGGCAGCTCAGTGACTAATGCATCCACCCGGCTACAGATCGCATCTCCGTGGGTGCATTCAGCTCTTCATGCTTCCGAGGTTGATATAATGAATACCATTGAGTTGGGTTGCAATAAACATCCGCTAGTGTCAATAATGTTAAAAGACCTCCCCAGGGTGAAAGAGGCGGAGAGGCGGTATGCCCTCTACAAATACCTTTGTTGTTAAATCTATATGTAGAGAAGAAACCGAGTTGGTACTGAAGTCGAGACTGAATGAATGCGAAATGTATTGCACAGTTACTTAAAACCATTTGCAGTGTAGCAAAAGCAATTAAAAACAGAACGTTAAAATGAATTCATTTCAGAGTTAAACCAATTTCATTTCAGAGACAATGCGATTAAAAATAAAAGGCTAAAAAGCAAATAGTTGTATATGAGGCATTGTGACGAAAGTTATAATGTCATTTATAAAGTATGCCTCGATCTGTCACCGGCAAGTCTATTTTCTCACTCTTTGTCAAGATCTTATATTTCAACAAGTCTGGAACGCACCTCCTCCCTGTATCTCCTGATTCTAGCCAAGTCGGTCGGTAGAATGCGAGAGAATATAACTGCAACTGCTTCTTTCACTGTCCGAGCTCCTTAGCGTAGCCATATTGGCTTTCAAAGTTTCTGACAAGACTGTAATAGGCCAGAGCAGCAGCACATCAGGTGTGCTAATGATTCTGTTTAAAAATTGCAGATTTTACAGCTGATTTTGTTATCAAGGGATTTCCACCCAGGATTCAGGGCCAGATGTATCAAGATACACTTTTGCGATTCTCAAATAGCGATTTTTAAGGAATCGCTATTTGAGAATTGCAAAATGGGATGTATGTAGAAATTCGCTATTATTTAGCGATTTCTTAAAATTCCTTAATTGCGATTAGCAAATTGCTAATCGCAATTAAGGAATAATTTCCCATTCATTTCTATGGGCCAGGAGGCCCATAGGAATGAATGTGAAATTATTCTCAATTTGCGATTCGCAATTTGCTAATCGCAAATTGAGAATAATTTCAAGGGTGCAGGGGTGTCCAAAGGACACCCTGTTGCACCCCTGAAATAAGCATGGGTGCACATGTGGTGCACATACATGCCCTAAGGGCATGTATGTGCGTCACATGGCACTTTGAAAAATGCAAAAATGGGCATTTTTCAAGAAATTCGCAAATTACCACCAACTTGAAGTTGGTGGTAATTTGCGATTCCTTAGGGACAATTAGCAATTTTTTTTGCATCATACATTGCATTTAAGGAATCGCAAATTTTGCAATTCCTTAAATGCAATCGCAAAATAAGGAATCGCAAATTTGCGATTCCTTATTTTGCACTGAAATTTGCTACATACATACCATTTTGCTCAAATGAGTTCGCAAACGCAGAAATTCTGCGAATTTCGGCGTTTGCGAACCCATTTGAGCTTCATACATCTGGTCCTAAGTTCTTTAATTGGAAGGGGCACTAGTCTGGCCCATTGAATGTTTTTTAGGGCCTTCCCCCGCAAACCTTGGTGAAGGTAAGGCTGGGATTTGTGCTCTATATATGTTTTTTTTTTTTTTTTTTTTATTTGTTTATTGAGGTAAGAGGATTGATGCACTTCATGTTGCTTACAAACAGAAAAAAAGGGTAAACATATACAGTGCATATGCCTACATCCATAAATGGCCGGCTATCCGCACTCAAAAATCAAAAATCATTGGCATTAGTGTTACACGGCCCATCAGCCGACATCCAGCGGACCGGCGGCGTAATGACTGATAGCACCCACATGTATATCAGTGCTGTATTCGCTCACTTATAAATCAGTAATCTTACATTTTCAAAGTTTTTTTTCTTATCTGGTACCGTAACTGAAACAAAACCAAACAATGTAGTCCCCAACTTTTAGTTCACCTTCTGCTATAATCCTTCTGTGTCACAGCATCCTCCCTCCTCAGTGTCATTATTACGAAACTTGTTCACTCTGAGTTGTCAGTGTCGTATCTGTAGGTCCCTCTATCTCCGTCTCCGATCCAGAACCATCATGTGCCAGTAAATATACCCGCAAGTAACCCCAATAATCCTTGGGCCTAGAGCCACCTGGCAGCTCTTCTTCATACGTTGCGAGCGTGTCTCGACAATACACCATATCTCTCATCCAGTGCTTCACCTCAGGGGCCCTTCTGCCATTCCAGTGCATAGACACCCTTCTCTTAGCCAGTAAAAGCGCTATAGCACAAAATTTGCGTTTCAATGCTCTAAGTTGCGGGATAATGCCCAACAAACAGATTTTCGCATCACACAGCATAGAGGTCCCCAGCATCTCGTTCAGGACCTGCATGACGCCTTCCCAAAACCCCGCCACTTTGCGGCAGTGCCACGCTAGATGCATGAAGTCCGCATCATCTTGCTTACACCTACAACATTGTGAATCATCTCGCAAACCATATCTATGTAATCTCTGAGGCGTGTGGTATACCTGATGCAAATACTTGTAATGTATTATTTTCAAGTTCCCGTTAGGGGTCAACATACCAGTGAGCGCACAGGAGGAATCCCATTCCAAGTCAGTGAGAGGTTCTGCTAGTCCAGCGCTCCATCTGTCCCTAGCCTTGTGAGTATTCGCCCCCACCGCCTCTTGTACAGTTGCATACAGTTTGGATACTAGATGAGACGCTGTCGGTGTAGTTAGGAGTAGTTGTAGGGGCGCGAGTGTGGGAGGTTCCTCCGGATGTGTCGGGTAGTGTTCCCTAAGCGCTCTTTGTAGTCTATAGTAGTTGAAACTGAACAATGGAGTCGGGTTTGTGATGTAGTTTAGCTTGTCCAGTGTTAGGAAGACCCCGCCATCGTATAGGTCCCCAAGAGTGTCTAGTCCCGCCCGCTTGAACAGATCCATGCCGACCCGCTCCTGCGTTACCGAAAGAGCTGGGTGATGTGCCAGAGGAAGTGTCGGTGCATACAGTGGTAAGCTGTGTGTTGCCTTGCCTATCAGCCGCCATGCCTCAGCCGTGGTATTAACTGGATTTATGTCACGTTCATGTAGTTTAGTGCGTTTATGTGTCAATATGTTGGCTAGTGGGATAGGGTCAGTGTCACCCGCCTCTACGGCCACATGTGTCAAGAAGGGCACCTCGTGGAACCAGTAATGCGCGTATTGCGCTTGCGCGCATAAGTAATATAAATAAAAGTCCGGCACCCTGAAGCCCCCCTTAGTATATGGCAGCGTCATGGTACGTAATTCCATCCTCGCTTGTTTCCCCGCCCACAACAAATTAAGGACCAGTGTGTTAATATTACGGAATACGGCTGCGGGCGGTTTGATTGGGATATTATTAAACAAGTACAGGAACTTCGGTAGAAGCACCATTTTTACAATGGCCGCCCTGTCTGCCAACGATAGGGGAAGTCTGTTCCATCTCTTAACCTTGTCCTCTAGCGACGATATGGTCCGCCCGTAGTTCGTCCTTACCACCAATTCCGGGTCTCTGTGGAACCATACACCCAAATATTTCGTAGGTTCCTCCTGCCATTTTAAAGGATAGTCTAGTTTGGTCGGGCAGGTGCTGTCCGTTAAGGACAGAACTAGAGATTTATCCCAGTTAATCTGCAACCCGGATTGTAGGCCAAACCTAATGTACTCTCTCAGGAGTGGATTAAGGTGCTGTTCAGGATTCTTAACATACAGCACCATGTCGTCTGCGTACAGTGAGATATGTATGGGTCTGGAGGGCATTTGTATCGCTGAATAGTGGTGATGCTGCCGGATCTTACATGCCAGCGGCTCCAGCACCAACGCGAATAGCATCGGCGAGAGCGGGCACCCCTGTCGAGTACCTCTGCATATTGGAATGGGCTCTGATATGTACCTGTTCACTCTGATGCGTGCTGTCAAGTTTGAATATAACATCGTTATCCAACCCAGAAAAATCTGCGGAAACCCCATACGCACCAGTACTGCTTGGATAAAGGGCCAGCCGATTGTGTCAAATGCTTTTGCTGCGTCCAGTAACACAGCCACCGCCTTCGTTTCCGGTGTTAAATAATGGGCCAATGCGAACAATGTACGAGTGTTGTGTGTAGTCGCTCTGTCGGGGATAAAACCAGATTGGTCTGGCCTGATCAGCAAAGGCATAAGGGGTTTCAACCTGTCCGCTAGTAAACTAGCAATGATTTTAGTGTCCACATTCAATAATGAAAGAGGGCGATATGAGTCGCATTTATCTACCTCTTTACCCGGTTTCAACAACGCCACGAGCAGTGCTTCTCTCATGGACGCTGGTAGCATCTGAGCTTCATGTGCCGCCCCGTACAGCCGCACCAAGTATGGTGCAAGTGTATCAGCGTACATTTTATAGAATTCCGTGGCAAAGCCGTCCGGCCCAGGTGCTTTGTTATTTGGTAATCTCCGAATGGTATCAGCCACTTCTTCCACTGTTACCGGGCGTTCTAGATATTTCCTGTGCCCTTCAGCTAGCCATGCCAGCTCTATATCTTCCATGTAGTGTAGTAAATCACCCTGTGTCGGTGATGGACGCGCTGTGTAAAGTGCCTCGTAAGTTTTCATAAATTCAGTTAATATCCCCTTGGTGTCCGTGATCACCTCCCCTGTGTCCGTGCTAATGGACGTTATGTTTTGTGGGGCTCTACCCGCGCATATTTTTGCGGCCAATTCCCTACCAGGCCTCCCTCCTTCCCCATACCTCCTCGCTGTCGCACGCTTTGACACATACTTCAGTTCGTCCGTCGCGAACTCATCGTATTCAGTTAGGAGCGCTTTAATTTCCCCCAAAACAGCAGCGTCGCCCGTCCGGGTGTACGTTTGTTCCAAGGTTTGTATAGCCTGTTCTCGTGTGTGCAGTTGTCGTCTGATATCTTTGAGGATGCCAGAGGTGGTGCTGATACAGATCCCCCGTATCGTGGCCTTAAAGGCCTCCCATAGCAGACCAGGGTCTTCAGTAGTTGGGGCGTTGAGATCGAAGTAATCTATTATAGCCTTGTGTATGGTTTCAACATATATGGGGTCTTGCAGTGCAGCCGCGTTGAAACGCCAGGTAAAAGGTGGTGGGTCATAGTATGGTATAGCGAGGTCTAATAGTACTGGACCGTGATCCGAAAGTGTTCGTGGTAGGTGAGTTATGTCCCTAACCCACGAAAGTATCTCCTGCGTGCCCAGCCAGTAGTCTAGCCTAGACCAACTATTGTTTGCCGCATTTATATGTGTCGCTATAGTCGTTACTGGGTTGCGTGTCCTCCATAAATCTACCATGTTTAGGTCTTCCATGGTGTCTCGCAGCATCAACCGCGCTTTGCCGTGCTGTTCCAGCGTATGTGTTGCCCTATCCAGAGTATCCTGTAGGGTGACATTGAAATCCCCACCCCAAATTACGTGAGTTGTCTGCATGTCGACGATAGTGTGCCATACCTGTCTGAAAAATTCCGGGTCATCCACATTAGGCCCATATGTGTTTACTAATAGTATCTTCTGCCGCCTTACCACTCCAGCTATTATGACGGTCCTCCCTTCTGAGTCCCTATGTATGCTCGTGATCTCAAAACCCGTTCCCTTTCTGATTAATATGCTCACCCCTCTAGAGTATGACGAGAAGTTCGAGTTGGTGACAGACTCAGCCCATTTAGCGCCTAGTGTGGAAGTACTGTCTCGCGCTAAGTGCGTTTCCTGTAAAAACACAATGCTAACTTGTACCCTGTCAAAATAAGCAAAGAGTCGCCTGATCTTTTTCGGGTCGCCTAGCCCCCTTACATTCCACGTTAGAAATTTGAGCGTGCTAGTACCTGTCATGGGTGTGAACTTGGATATCAATGGTGTATACCTTACATTTATAACTCTGTCTGTTCAGTGCGTATTGACGTAAACATTTTACAGTTACTGGCATCGACGTTGGTACGCTCTGTACATAGACATCTCTCACATCATAATACACAACTAAGGAGTTCGCCATGCGTCTCAGACACAGAAATTGCAGTTGGAAATATTCAGAAATTCCCACCCTCCCCCCACCCACTTTAGCCCCCGAACTTTGCCAAAGCCATCCCTTAACAACCTTTAACTGTAATGTCAAATTCTTAGCGGGGTACACCCACTCGGGGGTATCACCAGGTTCACACGTCACCATCCACATAGTGGACGTGGACGGTCGCAAATCCATGCTGTAATGTAATACACGTGCTCTAGTTCTCCCAACCCCTCACCTCCTCCAGCACAAGCAGGGCCGCCAAAGTGGCATGATGTCAGTACGCCAATTCCCCCACTATTAGTTACATCTGCGTAGCCACCAGACTGAGCCATGGTATGGACAATGTGCCTTCTGTCAGTTGAGCCATGTAAGCCATACTTTTTACCAGGGTGGCAGGCACTAGGTCGTGACCACGCAATCTTCACAGCCGAGTAGCAAATAACACGAAACCCCTATGCCCTCTATTTCAGAGATACTCACAGTCATGCTGACTCTGCCGCGGCACAGCTCCATCAAGGTCCATACTTACAGTGAGTTCGTAAGTGCCACGCCAGGTCACCATCCGCTACAATCACAAATGCCTAGGGGTGTGTGAACATTCGCTCACGAATGCAGTGTCCATCGCCTGCGCCGCACAGATGGGCACCGAAATTCAGTTCCGTGCGTCCACAGTTTGGGTCAGTCATTCCACATTGCTCGTGTCCGCACTTCGATCTTGCTGCTTGCGCCTTTTCAGTTGTTGCCGAACGTATTCCTGCGCCGCCTGTACTGTTGGTAGTATGACCGGTTTCCCGCCAGTGAAGATTTTGAGTTTCGCCGGGTATAACATTGCATATTCTTGTCCGAGTTCTCTCAGCTTCTTTTTAACTGGAGCGAATTCCTTCCGAGCCAGTTGCACCGCCATGGTATGATCTGGATAGAACTCTAGCGTGTTACCTTGATGAGTGACCTTACCCATTTCTCTGGCCAACCTAAGTATCGTGTCGCGGTCTCGGTAGTTGAGTAAGCGGGCTATGACCATGCGTGGGGCGGCACCAGGTTTCGGCACAGGCGCAAGTGAACGGTGTGCCCGTTCGACCAGGAACACGGAAGACAGTTTCTCAGAACCAAATACCTCTTTCACCAATGATTCTATATAAGTCTCCATCCTCCCTGTGTTTGTGGATTCCGGCAAGCCCGAAATCCGGACGTTGTTGCGCCTGGACCTGGCTTCCTGGTCCTCCACCTTGGCGCGCAAGCTTTCCACTGTCTTTTCCAGGCCTCCGCAGGACCTGGACATGGCCTGATGGTCATCCTCCACTTGCGAGATTCGTTGTTCGGCTTCCGTTATACGCCCGTCGTGCTGTTCAATTTTCGCCGTCATGTTGTCCACTCTTTGCACCACGTTGTCCAGTTTCCCATTCATTTCCTGCAGGCTCTTCTGAATCGCCCGTAGCACTGATTCCATGCCCGTGGCGCCCGATTGTTCCTGGCCCCCTTCCGCCTCTTGGACTGTCGTGGCCATTTTATCTTGCTTCCGCGCTTCAAATTGGAGCTTAGTTTGTTGCCTGTCTGGTTTCCCCATGTCAATCTGCTGCTTTGGCGTAGTTTGTGCCGATGACAATCTGGGGCTGCTAGCCGTTGTCCCACCGGCCGTGGAGTTGACGCGGTGTGTTTTCGCTGCAGCCCCCCACCGAGCTTTACGTGCAGTCATTAGCCAGCCACGTGCTTTGGAAATACGGCCGATCGTCTCCGTGCAGGGCCGTCCGCTCAGGGCTCCAAACGGCGCTATTATAGTGGCTGCAATGCGTTGGGGGGCCTCCCCTCAGATCAGGTGTGCAGACCTGACGTGCGTGGCAAAGTTATGGGGTCCGTTCCTCATATGTGCATGCTCCATGCATACCCCTCACCTCCTGGGCAATGCGCAGTCAGCCTCATGACTCTCGTGGGGGCTAGAGATAGCGCTTGCGAAAGTTAGGTGCCTCTGCACGTTGCATATATCTCCCGCTGGCAGCTGAGGCGTGCACGGTACTCACTGCGTGTCCTCGTGTGGGGGCCTCGCTGGCCGAGCGCTCCACAGGCGCCTACTGCTGATGAGGATTCAAATGCTGCTGCTCTCCCTCATGTGCGAGTGGCACCGCTGGTCTTCGAGGGGCTCCGACCGGCCTGACCGACCGGTGCCGCCGCCAGTGTTGTGCGTTCCACGGGCGCCGCCATCTTGCCCACAGTGGAACGCACGCCGATTTGGAGGTGCGCTAAGTTCTGGGGACCTGCATGGGCCCCGCCGAGCCCCAGGTGTCGTCAGACAGCCATATACCAAGCCGCGCCGAGTGTCAGCTTTAGTCCAGGCACGCTAGGTGCTGGCAATCGCTCCGGGTCCCTGAGCCTCCGGAGCGGCCATTTTGAGCGGCGTCCGCGAGGGCTCCGGTTTTGTAGCTGTAACGTCTGTTTCTCGCAGCGCAGGCCGAGTCACCGTGTCAGGAGAGGTCAGCCCCACATTCCGACGCACAAATCTTTGCTCAGCGCTTGTGTTGGTGGGGTTTTAGGGGGTCAGGAGTCGGTAGAAGTGCGACCGCCCGGCGGAGCTGACTCGCTAGCCAGCCATACCGCAGTGCGCCCTCTAGCGCCCCCCTGCTCTATATATGTTGCAATCAGCCCAGATTGACCTCCTCCAGTTTCCAAATTTGCTAGATCAATTTTTCCAGACAATTGATAGCATTGTATATTGATTGCATTTTTGATGGCAAGTACTTTATGTCCTCTTGACCATAATTCTGTGTTGCCAGGTCTAAAATTTCTACTGCTTCCTGCATGTAGACTTGCCATGGGTTGGTTGGCCCTCCGTAGATGGATTTTAGCATGCTCTTCAAGCTTCCTTCCGGAGCTTTAAGTATTTGGTAATAGTATTTTGCTTGCACACCCAAGCATTCTTTGTTCTGTTGCACTAGGCCGAACTCCAGGTGAATCCAGCAATTACGGGTGTATTTAGATAGCTTGAATATGCGTTTGTAACCCTGGCATTAAGCTTTTTCCATCATTGTATCCATTTTACCTGGTAATGCCTGCTGTGCATACCGCGCAATTGCCCTTATTTTAGATTGAAACACTTTTCTTATTGGGATAGTCGTTGGACTTTGCATTTTCTCGTGTAGATTGTTGATTGTACTTTAGATTTCATTTTGTGTAGTTGCAAAGCCGCTTTGCCAGAGTCCCTCAACCAGCACCCGAGATAATTGTAAGACTTTGAAACAGCAATTATTTCTTTACCCATGTGCCATTTGAGGAATGTATTTTTTAGTGCAACGCCCAAAGATCAATACTTTGGTCTTGTCTGGGTTTATTGATAATTCATTAATCTGGTTGTAGGTGTTTAAAGCATCAAATCCACTTTGTAGCCCTGGTTTTGAATGATACATCACCAGTAGATCATCTGCATATTGTAAAACTTGAAGTTTGTTAGCTCCGATTTTAGGGACTGCTAGTTTGGCATTATTGAGCATCTCACCCAGGTCTGCTGTATATAGGTTGAATAGTGTTCGGGCTAGTACGCATCCCTGTTTTAGGCCTCGTTTGTGAGACACTTTTTTGTCGTGGTGTTGTTTACTAATTTGACTTTGATCCAAGTGTTGGTATATAGCGAAATAATGGCCTGGTGGAATTTGCCAGTTGCGCAATTTGGACCAGAGCTTGCAATGTGGCACGCAGTCGAAGGCTGCTGAGTAGTCCACGAAACAGGGAAAGGCTGTTTTTTTTTTTGTTGACGTTAGCTTGCTGGCTTAAGTATGATATAGCCGTGATGTTAACGATTGTCGAACAACCTTTGCGGAACTCTGTTTGATTGGGGGGAAGGATTTCATGTTCTTCAACCCATCTGTTTAGTTCTGTTAGTAGGGTACTTGCGTAGGCTTTCCCTTCGATATCCAGGAGCGCGAATAATCTGTAGTTTGTTGGTTCTGTGTTATCACCTTTCTTGTAAATAGGTTGTAAAATTGACCCCTGGCACCCTGGCATGTAGTCGGCATTCAGTGAATGGATTGGATAGGACTCTCCCCCAATATGCTGGATCTTCACTAAACATTGCTCCCGGGAGGCCATTAGGCCCTGGTGCCCCATCTTTTCTTATCTTTTTTACTACTTTTTCGACTGCTGTGCTGTCTTGATCTTTGCTCACGGCTTCAGTAGTAAATTCCACTGTGTTGTTTATACTCTCCGTGGGGCAATTCACACTATTACCGGGTTCAATGCATCCTTCCTTTTCCACAAAAATTGTTGAAACATGTCTCAGCCATGCGTCGGCGTGGACAGAGCTCCGCCGGTCCACTTTGTCATTTTCCAACCGAGCTATATATTGCCAAAGTTGTCGATGTTTATGAGGCTTTGTTAGCTCATGGATCTTGATCCATTCTTCCTCTAGCTTGTTCTGCTTGAGAGTCCATAGCAAGTGCTTCCGCTCATTATGCAGTTTGTTGCGCTTATCCAATGTTCTTTGCGTGCCCGCAATCTTATGAGCTTTTTTTGCCTTACTTAGTTTATGTGTTAAGTCACTAAGGGGCATATTACCAACGATTAGCGATATTTATCGCTAACGATGCTTAGCAACGAATTTTGTAACACTAAGCATCGGCGGAAATTATCACAGAGATAACTTGCTATTAGCAAGGTTTATCTCAAAAGTGATAAAAATCCTCGCGCTAACTGCCAAATTAGAGATTATCGCTGGAAAACTAATGATAATCTCTTGAGGTTTGGCGTTAGCTTGATGATAGGGGCTCACAAAAAAGCCATGATATCCACCTTCCATAGGATATCATGGCTAAGTCAGGAAAATACCAGGTGTAAAAAAAGCAGTGCTAACCGCGGTTAGCGCTGCTTTTTTATCACTAACAGGGTTAGCGAAATCCTTGATAATAGGAGAAATGTCGCTTAACAACATTTCTCCTATTATTTTTCTCTGGAACGCCCCCTTTGCATCTCATTAGAGATGCAAGGGGAAGCGTAGAGAAAAAGGGTACTAACATGCGAATTTGCTTGTTAGCACCCTGTTGCTGATAGGGAGATCATTTTATCTCCGCTTTCTTGGCTTTTAAAGCCAAAAAAGCGGAGATAAATCCCTTGATAATATGCCCCTAAGTTTTATGTTGTTATACGATGTTTGTGTAATGGGTTTCTCCTTTATTTTGAGGTCAGCTTTCTTCCCTGGTGTTCAGAACTGAAGTCAAGAAAGAAGAGGACACCCAAAGAGCTGTGCTGGAGGCAGGAAACCGAGAAGGAAGGAGGGAGAGCTGCAAAGAGGGTTCGAGGGAAATGGATGTGTAGTGTTGCGCATGCGCAACACAAAGGTTTGGTCATGGGACAGGAACGCCCCCATGTGTTAAAGGGTTTTTAGTTTGTTCTGGGTGGCGAGCCTTGGTAGTAAATAAGCGGGTATGAGTGCCTACAAGGGATTCGTTCAAAATGATGCTTATAGCAATTGGGAAATTAGAATTGAGTAAGCTCTGTTCAAGTCGCTTACAGTTAGTTTACTCAAACAACAATTCTGTTAATTTGTCAATGAATCAAACATTATAGGGAGAGGTGTGGCGCCGCGGCCAGGGCGACTGACGTTGGAATCTGGGGACCACGGTTCGATCCCCGGCTCCGGCGGCAGGTTAGCCCAGCACCATGTGACTCGGGGCAATAGCTTGCTTAATCTTCCCGACGGCCCCCAGCGCCTAGAGACCCTTACGGGTGATTGTGCGCTTTACAAATGTGGACTTTACTTTACTTTTACTTATAGTTGAAAAAGAGATAAGAACAACACAGGTGTAGGTATTTTGAAACCTAATTTTATATTACTAGAAATTCATTGATTGTAGAGGGTACAGAAATCAAAAAATCAATCGACACAATATAACCAGAATTAAAACAATACATAGGGTTAGTATGATAATCTTAGTTATAATAGTGGACACCTTTTCACAAATTATTCATAGGCAATCTGAAAAGTTTACACAATACCAAAATTGCCTCTACTACAATAAAATGTGGAATAGGTGTATAAGTTGACGTTTCGGTCTAATATTGTCTTTGTCCGTTAGACCATCCTCAGGACTTTACTTTGTTTGATAGAGAAGACCCCTGTATGTACACAAAAAGTAACCAACAGTTAACGTGTGGTATCTGATGTTCAATCAGTTTAGTATTCAAAACATAACACCTGTGTGTAGAGATATCTGAAAGAAAGTGTCTCATAGATAAACAGTCAGCCTTAATATATTTGAGGGCATGGGAGAAATGGCATATGTCCCAGGAAGAAAGGGGAAAGTCAAATATTATCACCCAGAGAGACAAGAAGAAAGGTTAAGCATTCTTATAGCATTGGGGGCCTGGAATAGTCTGAATTATCACACTTGTGGAAGTATGATGGTTAGTAGTTGTGTTGGTGCTGTCATTGGCAGTGCTGGCAGAAGCAATAGGTGTCGCAAGCTGCAGTTTCCTCCTGACGAGGGCAGTCATATGGGTGGAGGATAACAGGAAACACTCTCTACTGCTTTACCTGGTCCGGGAAGATATATGTACAGTCACACAACCTGCCTGAAATAGGACCCCCATTTATATACAACACGATCTTAATAGCACTCAGCAATCACGTCGAGCCCATGTCCAACCCGGACTATGAATGATTTCTGCTGCGCCAAGCTCAACAAGGCCCAGGTGAATCAGTGGACGCCTTCTACACCTGACAGACGGAGCTCGCCAGCACTACACCCTGCGTGACGAAACAGCCAAAACATTGGCACAGCTCATACACGGCTGTGCATCATCCAAGCTGAGAGAACACAGAAGCCAGGCAAGTCAATGCAGTGCATTCTGACTCTCGGATGCTCAAAAACTATCCAACAAAAACAATGGAGAGGCCAATACTGATAGTCCTTTCGGAACAGATTATACCACGGCGCATGAACACTCTTCGATGACAGCCGGATCTATTGAATAGTTTTTATTTTAGATAATTTTTAATTTCCTAATATTATTTTTTTTTTAAAATCACATTTGAACAACTATACACAATATTACAAAAACACGAACATACTACTTTAGTGAACGTACAAAAACCCAAAAAACCCAACATGCTGGACTCATCAGACAAGTCTTATTCACAACAAATTCAAGCATCCACAAGCTTCATACCATACTGAGACCGTACCACACTCACTCAACTCACACAACGCCCCCCTGGTGTCTTGCCAAATTTGTTACTTTCTTGGACCAAGGTACCAACCCAAACAACATGCAATTTTATCTACTAGTTTTTGTGCATAACACAAAATGCAATTTTGTTGTTGATTTTAGCAGTACAAACTTCACAAGGATGCACAACAACCAGACATTTTACGGTATGTTTGTTTTGTAATCAAAAACGCCAGGTCAACGCGTTTCGAGCCCTCTTCATTATAGGGTTCTCCTCAGGACCAAACAGTACCTTTCTTTAATCTCGAGATCTTCAAATCTCAACTGAAAATCTGATGTGGCTTTCTTGTCATTAATAGATTGGCGGTGTCACAAAATGAAAATCTGCGTAGCTGATTAATGGCAAATTTCTAAATCCAAATGCCAGATGATTCAGCTCGTATACCCTTCAAGACTTGGAAAATGCCCATGTTCTCGCTCTAATTCATCTCAGGATGAAAAGAGTGGCTCCGTAACCCCTCCTTACGGTTGACTTCTTTTGGAAACTGAGGGTCATATTATCAAGAAAGGGCGATACATTATCGCTGCTTTTATCGGCAGGAAACTGCCGCTAACGCGGCGATAATGGGCTTGATAATATGCCCTTGTAAATTCCCACAGAAGCCAAGGTTCTGGTATTAACCTGGGCTGCTATGGGAATTTACAAGGGCATATTATCAAACCCATTATCACCTTTTTATCAGCAGTTTCCTGCCGATAAAAGCGGCGATAATGTATCGCTCTTTCTCGCTAATAAGGCTCCCAATTTCTAGTGTTTTGCTTCCATTCGATTACTTCCGCATCTCCTCGTCTGAAACAGCCAAACTGTGCAAGGCAAGACCTTTCCATATGGAGGAAAAAAAAAAATGAAATGAAATCCTGTATTTGTAAAGCGCACAGCTACCCGTAGGTTTCCCGGCGCTGGGGGCCGTTGGGAAGATTAAGCGAGCTATTGCCAAGAGTCACATGGTGCTGGGCAGATCCCTGCTGCCGGTGCCAGGGATCGAACCCTGATCCCCAGCGTCCGGTGTCAGTCGCCCTGGCCGATGCGCCACACCTCAAAAAACCATCAAGGGGGAACCGGTAAACCAGTTCATCAAGACTGCAGGCTTGCCAAAGGTAGACGTGTGCTGGACACTGTGCCAATCCAGCGGGCAGCTGTGACCCGTACAGGTAAGAGAGGTGAGGCCTGGTGGGGGGTATTTTGATGGATGATGACAAGGAAAAATTAAATAAATAATTCATTCCCCTCGCCATCGTCCATAGAAATCCCCCCCTGTCCCTCACTTGGCCCACTGCTCTGACCTGCACGGGCCGGGGCTACCAGCTGAAACTGTAGGGGAGTGCCCAGCATGTGGAAAAATGAAACACTTCTGAAAAATGTCCAGTTCGTCCCAACCCCAAACAAAACCCCCAGAAGAAGACAGTGAAAGCTGTCACGTTCTCAAATGGTGCACAATTTGAAGATGACATGGATGATGATGAGGGGAAAGGCACCCCACATGTGGTGTATGCCATCAGCCAATGCCAGACATATGCCTGATCTCCACCCACATGTCAGGTGTTAGTATGGGGGTGGTGACCAGTAACCCCCGTTATCAACACTGGGGCCCCCATTAATATTAGGACACAAGAAACCCATTAGACCCTGGGCTGTCAGCCAGTCAAGAAATCCACCAAAGTGGGAGTGTATGCCTACTCCCCCCAAATCCTGCACCCCCTCTACCTCCAGGCATGTTTTTTTTTTACAGACATTACACACCAGGACACAGTCAACTGAACTAAGGTGAATGTGGCGAGAAGAGGGGTAGGTTGCTAAGCTGCAGCACAGTGAAAAGACTGCAGCTGATCCAATTTGCGTTATTTGAGCGTAGCACAGAGCTAGTTGGAGGACTTCAAGGAACTTTTCCAGGAAATTGGATGCCAGAAAGGGAAAATGGTGAAGGTCCACTTTGACCGGTCTGTGAAACACATGGAATTGTGAGATTGTTGAGTAGCGTTCCCTCAACCAGCCCATGGTGAAATAGGCCCTCCGAAAAGTAGAGAAGGCAGATATTATTGATTGAAAGGGTGGAAGTCCACACGCCCTGGGTATCACTAATTGTGGTGACCTGCAAGCCCAAGCACTAAGGGGAGGTGAGCCTCTGTGTGGACACGAACCTTCCAAATCTGATGCTAAAAATATAGTCATTTCACCCCAACAGAGTACCATCTGGTGCGTGAAATAAGTAACCAGGTACTGGTGGGTATTCAAGAAGGACCTCAGTCAGGGTATCACCAAATCCTGCTGGAGCAAGAGTCCCAGTAAATCACCACTTTCTCCATTCACCAGGGCCTCTGCTAAATACAAAGGGGCATATTTACAAAGAAGTGAATGAGTGCGGTGTTCGCCTTTTTGGCTTAACGCCACGCTCGGCCACCTCTAAAACACAGGGCTGCACCGTATTTACAACAATAGGGTGCAGCCTGCATTTCCCCCTGCTCTGGCGCTAATTTCAGCTGCCTGGCACAAATGCAGGCATAGTGAAAGGGTGCCTGCATTGTGGGACATGATTGTTTATGTGCAGGAAGGTGTCTCTTCCTGCACATAAATAATCTTAAATGGGGATTTGTACCTTCAATGTGTGCTGCTTTGTGTAGCATACATAGAAGTTGCAACTCGTCAATTTTTAAATAATTGTTTATGTGCAGGAAGGCACACCTTCCTGCAGATAAGCAATCATGCATGATGTTTTGCTGTTTTTATGTGTTCTGTACAATGCAGCACACACAGAAACAGCAAAAATGAGGAGAAATATAACAATTCTCCTCATTTTGCCTGTTTAATGTCTTAATTTTGCTGCTACCTCCTATATACGCCACCCTTGTAAATAGGGGCAGCTTCAAAATCAATGGGTGTTGCAGAGAAACTCCCACTGCAACACCCATTTCCCACCCCTATCAGTCTAAGTATAGCGTGAAAGGGTGCCTTATTTACAAGGCAATGTTAAGCCACAGCCATGGCTTAACACAGCCTTGTAAATAAGGCAAAGCCTGTATCGCCACAGGAACGTCTTTAAAAGTGATGTTCCTGTGGCGATAAGGGCTTGTAAATATGCCCCAAAAGGTTGTCCTTTGGGATATTTAGCGCTTTTGAGGTCGTCCAGAACACCATTAAGGAAGTTCCGTCTGGGTTGGTAGGGTTCATGAATGTGTGTGTCGACATACCAGTCTATAAACTTCTTTTCACTTGTACTTACGTGGTTTATATTTACTTAATTACTTATACACTATTGCGCAACCCCTTCTGATATGTCTGCAAAACGTTCTTTTGTCCTGAATTTTGACCCTTTGTCCTGAGTTTTGACACTCACTACCATTTTGGTATTCACAGAAGGCACTTACTCATTTCGGTATTCACATAAGTTAGGAGTCCTAACTTTAGGACTCCTAAATGCCTTCTGTGAATACGGAAAGTCTTAAAGTTAGGATTGTTCTCAGTTTAGGAGTCCTAAAGTTAGGAGTCCTAACTTTACTACTCCTAAAGTGAGAAAAATCCTAACTTTAAGACTTTCCGTATTCACAGAAGGCATTTAGGAGTCCTAAAGTTAGGACTCCTAACTTATGTGAATACCGAAATGAGTAAGTGCCTTCTGTGAATACCAAAATGGTAGTAAGTTTAGGATTTTGTCTTAAGTTAGTTCTGTGAATCGGGCCCCTTGTCCTGAATTTGCACCCATGCCAGTTGGTCACCCTACAGTAGCGACTGCAATGGGTAAGAGTGGACTGGATACTTTGGCAGAGCGGGTGCTGCTAATCATGACCATTAATGTATTGCTTTGCTGGCGCACAGGCGTAGGCAGCATTAGACCAGAGCGAGGGTCGCAGTGTCAGCACAGTAGTGGATGCTACCTGTAAGGATTGAGGTACTTTGGCAAAGCGGCGGGTGCTGCTAATCTTGAATGATGCAGCACATTTGCTAAAACTTGCATACATGGGTGAGTTGCATGAGCGCAGCGTGAGAGTTACATGCTGCTACAGCGGCGGTTCAATCAATCAATCAATCAGTCATTTGTTAAGCGCACTACATACCCGTGAGGGTCTCAAGGCGCTGGGGGGAGGGAGGTGGGGGCCGCTACTGATCGAACAGCCAGGTCTTTAGTGTCCTCCTGAAGGTCAGCAGGTCTTGGGTCTGTCGTAGGCTCAGTGGGAGGGTGTTCCATGTCTTGCGGTGAGGTGGGAGAAAGATCTCCCGTCAGTGGTTGTTCTTTGGTTGCGTGGGACGGTGGAGAGTGAGAGGTCGGCAGAGCGTAGCTGGCGGTTGGGAGTGTAGAAGGAGAGCCGTCTGTTGAGGTAGGCTGGGCCTGTCTTGTGGAGTGCCTTGTGTGCGTGGATGAGGAACGTGAAGGATATCCTCTTGCTGACGGGGAGCCAGTGCAGGTTTCTCAGGTGAGGGGTGATGTGGCCGTGTCATGGTACATAGCGGATCAGTCGCGCCGAGGCGTTTTGGATGCGTTGTAGTCGATTGATGAGCTTGGTCGGGGCTCCCGCATAGAGGACGTTTCCGTAGTCGAGTCTGCTGACAAGGGCCTGGGTGACTGTCTTTCTTGTATCTGTCGGGATCCATCCGTAGATCTTGCGGAGCATGCGGAGGGTGTTGAAGCAGGAGGAGGAGACTGCGTTGACTTACTTGGTCATTGAGAGCGTTGAGTCGAGGATGATTCCCAGGTTGCGTGGGTGGTCGGTGGGGGTCAGGGCTGCCCCCAGTGCTGTTGGCCACCAGGAGTCATCCCAGGCTGACGGGTTGAGCTGAGGATGAGGACCTCCGTCTTGTACGAGTTCAGCTTCGGATAGCTGATCTTCATCCAGTCGGCAACGGCCTTCATTCCTTTATGGAGGTTGGCTTTGGCGGTGATGGGTTCCTTGGTGAGGGAGAGGATTAGTTGCGTGTCGTCGGCGTAGGAGATTATGTTGAGGTCGTGCTATCGGGCAATGTGTGCAAGCAGGGCCATGTAAATGTTGAACAGTGTCGGGCTGAGGGAGGATCCTTTGGGTACGCCGCAGATGATCTCGGAGGCTTTGGAACGGAACGGGGGGAGGTGGACGCTCTGGGTTCTGCCGGAGAGGAAGTAGGTGGTCCATTCCAGAGCGTTGTCTTGGATCCCTGCGGCGTGCGCGTAGTGTGCGGTGGCAGACAGTGTCGAAGGCGGCGGAGAGGTCTAGGAGGATGTATGCTGCAGTCTCCCCGTTGTCTAGCAGGGTCCTGATGTCGTCGGTGGCAGCGATGAGGGCGGTCCTGGTGCTGTGGTTGCTGCGGAACCCTGACTGGGAAGGGTCCAGGATTCTGTTCTCTTCGAGGTATCAGGTTAGCTGTCTGTTAAAGATTTTCTCAATGAGCAGAGAGATGGGTCGGAAGTTCTTGAGGTCTCTTGGGTCTGCCTTGGGTTTTTTGAGTAGGGCGTTGATCTCGGCGTGTTTCCAGCTCTCTGGGAAAGTTGCGGTCTCAAGGGAGAGATTGATGATGTTGCGTAGGTGGGGTGTGATGGAGCTGCTTGCTTTGTTGAAGACCTGGTGTGGGAATGGGTATGACGAAGAGCCGGAGTGGATTGTGCTCATGGTCTTGATGGTGTCATCGACGCTGACGCTGGTCCAGGCTAGCAGGGGGTCGTAGTCGATGGTGTACAGAGGGTCTGTTGTGTTGCTGTCTGTTGGGGCTGTCTGGGTGTTGAAGCTGTTGTGGATGTCTGCTATCTTGTGGTGGGAGAAGGTGGCGAGGGAGTCGCACAGGGCTTTCGACGGCGGGATGTCGTTGGTGTTGTAGCTGGGATTAGAGAATTCCTTCACTGCTAAGGCTTGGGGTTTGTGTCTTGAGGTACATTGAAAGACCAGTGGTGCTGCTGCTAATGTCATAAAGCAGTATTGCTTGCGGGCTGGCATGAGTTGCAGACCAGCGCAAGGGCGACGTGCTGCTACAGTGCTGGTTGACTACTACGGGTCGGGATGGAGGTGCACGTAAAGAGTAGAGTACCTGTGGGTATGTGCAGTTTGATGTTTCCTTTATCTGCGATTTGCTGTAACAATCTCTGAGTCTTAGACTGCATGAAGTATTTGCACCGCTCATGTAATTCATCCGCGCTGACACAGGGTCATGAGGAAATGTCTACCAATCAGCCCACTTTTGACAGACCCACAGCGCAGTAATTATCTTCTGGGGAATCGAGATACACCCGTGAATACGTCACATTGCATGCTTTGGGTTTGGGCTTTGGATCCCTGCGGGCTGAGTCCTGTTCTCTTTCTCGTGCACCCACCAGCCCTGCACTTGCAAATAGCAGGAGCTGGGGACATTGTTGAGGACAGGAGCGGAAAACCTCTCTGCCCTCAAGAATCTCAGGATGCTCTTCCTTTAGAGATGTTTGCCTGTAACTCCGTGGAATTCCGTTAAGCGAAACTCTGCGAGCTCTGCCCAGGCCTATCTGCTATGGTAGGGAGGGCACGACATTCGGTTTTACGCGCTATCAAACATGTTGAAACACAACTAGGGGTGCTTGAACGCGAGACAGCCCATGACCATTCTCGTGCAGACGATCTACAAGTGTGTTGCATTCAACATGCAGAACTGCTGGAGTGCCTGAGGGTCATAGAATCCAGCATATACACACAAAAGCTACATACCAAGGGTGAGAGAATATGTGATGTAACAACGCGATCAAAATGATAGCGGTATGTTACATTGCAGTCTTTTCAACGCAAGTCGTTACAACGACTTGCGTTGGAGGGCGCTGGACTTAGGAATAGTAAGATTTACTATTCCAACTCCAGCCTACACGTACAGAAGGGAAGGTGTTGGAATAGTAAATCTTACTATTCCTTAGGTTATAGCGCCATCCAGCGCAAGTCGATGTAACTCTTGCGTTGTAATAGCTGCGTTGCAACTGCATTGCGGTGTAATCACCGCGATGTAAAGGATGTTTCCCAGGGTGACAAAGCAAAACACTATTGGCAGGTGTGATGCATCCACAATTATCCCCCACCCCATCCTCTGATTGTGCCACACCCACAAATACCCTCTGCACCACCCAAGTGGATATTAATGCTGCGTTTAGGGATTATTTTGCTCATCTATACGGACTACACCCCCCCTATCCCCTGCTGCCATTACTTTCTTCCGTGAGGGCTTACAGCTGCCCCAGCTCCTCCTAGCATCCCATCGGGGGTAGTTAGGAGCCCCTCTGACACAAGACGAAGTCTGCAGTGCAATAACTGAGCTTCCCTGCAATGAGACTCCTGAACTGGCCAGTTTACCCGTCAAATTTTATGCCAACTTTACAACCCTTTTAGTACCACATTTAGACAAAGTATATAAGACATCACTGGAGACTGGCTCCATCCTGCCTACCACTTGCCAAGCATTATTCATGTCCTTGCTTAACCCCTTCGACGCTCATGACGAGCTGGGCTCGTCATGGCGTAGCCTCCTCGCACGCTCATGACGAGCCCAGCTCGTCACGTAAAGTGCGATTACGAAAAACCCAGCGTGCGGGCGGAATTCCGCCCGCACGCATGCGGTTAAACTCGGCTGTGACTTGGAGGATATGTCCTCTTATAGGCCTCTATCTTTATTACCAACCGAATATACGATATTGAGCAAAGGGCTCCCAAAGCGGCTACTCCCCATACTACCGCACTTAACCCACATCGACCAGAGTGGGTTAGTGCTGTGCCGCAGCACCTCCTTAAACATCAGACATCTATACCGGGTCACGGAGGTGGGAAAAGTTTCTTACCCTGCCAGAGGCTGTCTCTCTCTTGACCTCCAACAGGCATTCAACACCCTGGGGTGGAAGTATATGTTTGCAACGCTAACCAAATTTGGAATTCCCCCAGCCTACATTAGATGGATCAAACTCCTATACACAGACCCCACTGCAGAGCATAGACAGGCCCACACATATCTTTCACGTACTCAATATATCACTGCACTAGGAAGGGATGTCCCTTGTTCCCGCTCCTCTTTGTGCCGTCAATGGTGCCCCTGGCACAGAGCATTAGGCAAACAGTAGACGAGTCATGCATATCTCATGGTCCAGAACATTATACCATTTCTGTGCATGCAGACGATATGATAATATACATACGTGACCTGACCATGGATTTTAGGTCCCTCGCCGCCCTGCTCCACATGTTTGGAGATCTCTCCAGTTTTCGTATTAATCACACCAAGTCCCACACTTTTTAATTTTAGGAATGCATCCTGAGTGATCCTACACTGATGGGTACACATAAGATTCCAGTAGCTTTACATACATTTTGATACCTCATTATATAGATTTATAAGTCTACCGCGGATCTGTTGGACGATAACTTAAATGAGGCCATCACTTCACTCTGCTCACAAATACAAATCTGGATCATGTTATCCCTGTAGTGGTTCCCGCGGCTTATTCTTGACTGCTTAACTCTTTACTCATAGATTTTGTATGGGGCACGGGGAGATGTAGAGTGAGCCTGCCCAAACTACAGCAGCCACCTGAGGATGGTGGAATGGGCACCCAGACTTACAGGCTTATTGTTACTCAAGCCAGTTGCAATGGTTGTCCTATTGTTTAGCAGGCTTTCGCTCAACTGAGATTGACTACACTACGTGAATGCTACGACTGGGCAAACTACACACATTATTATTGCCGGGTGCGACGCGACCCACCTACCATTACTACTGAGCAATGCACTTACATATTGGAATCATGCTCTTAAATACACCGCAGTCGCCAAACATTACACTGCTAACATACCACTGTGAGGACTGCCAATGCTCGTGAGTCTACTAATGTCAATTAGGTTGGAACCCTGTGATTCTGCATGAGTTCACACGCTGGGAGACATGTTTGTGGACAAAGAGCTCATGCCATACCAGGACTTTATGCAGATTCATGGATTGTCCAACTCTCTCTTTTTGACCCACACCAACTTCTCTCGATACGTTCACACACATTGGGTGCCACCAGGGACAGAACCAGAGACACATTCCATCATCCAGGTGGTATACGAAATGGGCACTGGTAGGCACCTGGTATAATGGCTGTATAAAGGCCTATGTGCACACCTACACATTTCCTTGATAACCCTTTGAGCTCAGTGGAAAGAAGACCTTGGTAGTGCCCTGCATGATAAAGAGTGTTGTTTCCTCATAGAATATCCTAGTATGATTACCCAAATTTTTTTTTTACCACAGACCCCTGAACTGCGCCCATAACGCAATGCAGACCCCACAGATATGTTCCACATGCTTTGGGCGTGTCCCTTCCTGAAGTCTTACTGAGATGACGTTCACTTTGCTCTTGCAGAACTGGTGGGGGATCCCCATTGAGATACAGCAGAACACTGTCCATTAGGTCTGTACCCACTCCCCAAGAACTCTAAAACTATTTCACACTTTATAGACTTAGCACTCCTACTTGCCAAACGACAGATTAGCAGACACCAGAAATCCAACCGATCACCTCCCCGATGGGCATCTTTCAAGAAGAGGTCATACACTGGGGCACGGCCAAGGGACACGCATCACGTAGGGAGAAGTGTCATGGACTCCAAAAATAGCCCATAGCTTTAGTGTGGGATGGCTTATTAGAAACATTCAAGTCCCAAATGGACAATAGATAAGGAGTTGTTGGTGGGGGGAAGAGTCCACCTCATAGATATTACTGATGCCCCCGGCCTTCCTTATGGCTGTTATGTCTCAGAGCAAGCCTACTGCCTTTGTGTTGGTGCATGCCTTATGTCGGCCTCACCATAAGAGTCTTGCCCCAGTCCATCGCAAAGACCCTCATATTGATACTATGCTTCAAAAGTTACACATGGTAGGAGTCTAGTTCGGGTTAGGGTGGGGGGTAAGTTACAGATATTATGTTTGAGTTGTATTATCTCAACGATATTAGGATACACAGTCTATATACACCTCCGGTACCTTTTGCTAATATTTATCATGTGCTTTATCACCGCAATTGCTAGCTGCAAAATGTATGATGCACATATCCTCAAATATCTATAATATACAGTATGGCTATAAATACATTATATGTCATGTATTTCCTTTTGTTTTATAAAAACTCAATAAACTTTTTTTAATGTTATATTTTAATATTGTATTAATAATGTAGTCGGAAAATTCTGTTGCTCCGTATTATATTCTTAAATTAGTTCTAAGGTTTAAAGGTTGGGTCTATATGGATTGTCTTATTGTTTCATGTTCTAGTTAAAGAAAGAAGATTTGGAGTAACTGCTATATTTTGTTCTATTTTTAATGGACAATGTTATGAAACGTGTTTAACATTGTATTTTATTTTTTCGGTTTTCATATGTTTATTGTTTTTAAAGAAATGTGGGTTTGAAGGCTATCAAATCATTTGAGACTTTTTTTGTATTGCTGGATTTATGGTATTCATGTATTAGCATTTTTTCTACTTAGATTGATTTTTTTTATTTCTCCAATGGAATTAATCAAATATATGGATTAAAAAGGTCAATACAGCTGTAGCATTCTTATGTTTTTTTCTGTGTTAGTAATATAATTATTGTGCTAATTGAATGTAATTTTATTTCTGTCCTGTCAAAGCGGTGTAGGTGTTTTAAAGAAATTAATGAGGTGATTTCTTAATGTGTTTGCTATGTCGTTTTTACTGTTAATTGGTGTGAATATATTTTTTTGTTATTGATCTACAGGTAATAAATTATGTGCTATGGTTGTGATTATATTGCTTTGTTATTTTAATATAAGTTTAATTGAAAGGTTATAAATCTGTGGCTTAATACTTGAATCGGGCTTTGCAATGTATTTATTGATTCTTTTATGTTGTGCGGCTGTATATTTGGTTATTGAAATCAATATTTATTCTTCAAATTTGCATTCTAGAACATGATGGTTATATTTTGTATTTATTTATTAGTTTTGTTTGTCTAGAATGCAAATAAAGAAAAAGTATTGCCTTAATTTGAATATTATGTTAAGATAATTTCAAAAACAATTATTTTCTATTTGATTTGTGTTTTTATTTAGTAGGTTAGTGCTTTGATTATGCTGTATTGGTTTGGTTAGTTTATTTATCTCAAAGTGTGGGCAATACTTTCTAAGTATAGTAGATCTTAAACATATTTTGGTTTTTCTGTTTTAGATACGTTAGGACTTAGTGGGTTGGTTGGACTCTGTGTCATATTTTTTCATATCTGAGCTCCAAGTAATTTCTTCCTTTTTGAACATGTCAATATATTGATAATGGTTTGGGTGGTGTCTGCCTAATTATTCCACCCTTCATATTATTTAATTTTTTTGCAGTTTGGTCATATTCCACCGATGCGTGTCGAACCTTAGTATTCACTGGTGTTCTAAACCTTGCAGTGGACGAAACTCAAAATTGATAATTATTTTACAGAGGACGTACTTGGTTTTGAATGTTTTGCTTTGCTTATTAATTTGTTAATTAATTAAAAGTTTCATGAAGATTCAGATTTTCTGAATCTTCACAAAACTTTTAAAAATATCTTCATACACCTCAGCTCCTTCCTCAAAAATGTTTCAGGGTGATCCATCAAATGATGGCTGAGAAAAAGAGAGGGGGGGGGCTCTAAAACGTGTTTACCCATGCAATTTCCACAGGACCATAAGACAATGCTACAGCCACAATGGCTGACGAAGTCTGTCGAAGCTGCATCGTACAGCTCTAAGGACCGTATTATAATGTTGGGTTCGGACAGCCTTTCCAAATCGGTGTGTCCGACATGGAACGGCTGTCGGAAACTGACTTTGGAGGCCCGTAGCAGGCCCCCATCACCTTGAGGCCTCCGGGTTGGGGCTCGTGGGGGTACTCAAAGGACCCCCCACTTTAAAACCATGCACAGTGTGGAAGGCATCATGGGGTGCCTGCGACAGGGTGCAAGGTTTTCTGCAACCACCCCTTTTTCAATGGGAGCCTGTGTTGTTGGTCGGAACAAAGGATCCCATAGAAGTCAATGGGAGGCTGTCCCAGTGGTGTTCGGAACCCTCGTAATCAGTCGGTCGGACTCCCCGAACTTGAGTTGGTTGGAACCGCTTCTGAAAAGGCCTCAGTCGGATTGCTTTCCGACCAACATCGTAATGAGGCCTTATGTTTCAAAATGTATAGCTATCTAGCAAAGCAGTGCTACTGAGGGAGCACTGAGAGAGTACTGAGGGAAAAATGACAAATTAAGCTTTCTGATTGGCTGGCCCCCGGAACTGGGACCAGTCCTGTGAGACCATGTGCTTTGATTGGCTACCACAACATGAAGATACATTTTGAAGTTGCCTTTTTAGAACTTGGGACTTGTGCCATGAGAATTAAAATAAACACACATATAAGGGTGCAGGGTAGGGGTACCATGAGCTTCTGGCCCTTGTTGGGGGGGGGTGGGGGTCTTAGAGGGATGCCCCGGGGATAAAAGTGCAAAAAGATTATTTTTTTCATGTTGCTGTGGACTTGCGGTACTCTTGCTGTTACTCAGCTCGACCCCCTCGCAAAACATCTGCTGGAGTAATTACCATGAGATTACCATGAGATAACTGCGTGACTAAAAAAAGACAAAAAAAGGTGGGTCAGTGTCCTTTGTTGTCACGCAACTGTGGGGAGTTGGCCATCAATGAGGGATTGGCTGTCTCCGAGGTTTGGACCAGGACCTCACCCCAAGCCAGGCTCTGCTGAAGGCCATGAATGGCGGGGATTGGCAACCCACGGTGAGGTTGGGCACCCAACCCCATGCTAAACATGTTCAGAGGTTTAAGGATGTGCATAGCAGTAGGTTGGCCCCCGCATGGGCTTGGGCGCAGGGTCTCACTGCAGGTGAGGCTCAGCACCCACCCCACTCTGGCACACGGTCACAGGCTGTGTGCTGCAGGGAGGTTGGGATAGTTAGGTATGGTCATTAAATCTTAATTCATGTTAAAAAAACCACTACAAATATACTGAAAGAACCAAAGGTTAAAGTGACATTATAGTTATGCATGGTAATGTTTTACTTTCCATTAAAAAAATCTTAGAAATTCACTGAAAACAATAAAGGTTATAGTAATGTTATAGTTAGGTGGACATATTTGTTAAAAGATAACACTGTGCACTCAAACAAACACTGAAATTCACCAATTATAGTTCACTGAAGTAACGATAACGTGCACTTGTCATACACTGTTTATGACCTCATATATTACATTATTCCTAACATGTTCTACGATATACCTGAGGACATCTATAAATACATCATTAGTGACATCTCTGTGCATGGTCTGTGCATGACACAGTTATAGTTACTTCAGTTATCTATGACTGGTAAATTGCAGTGTTTTTTTAATTATAACTTTTATTTTTAACAGGCATTTTCACCTAACTATAACGTCACATTAACTTTTTCTTTCAATGAATATGTTATTTATATATCTTTGTGTGTCTATATATATGTATATATATATGTGTGTGTGTGCATCCATATATTCACACACAGATAAAATTTTCACTGAAAAAAACAAAGGCTAATGTGACCGTGTTTCCATAGGAAAAGTGTTTTTTGACTTGCCTATATCTTTGTCATCATTTGACGAATCTTCACGAAATGTTCCCAAAAAATTTACTGGTGATTCTTGTTGCACATGGAAAGTTTTGGGGTGATCCGTAAAGCAGGGCCGAAGAAAAAGTGGGGTTCAATAAACATGGCTTTCCCATGTTAATTCTCATAGGAACTTTAGACACGGCTGCAGCCTAAACTGCTGAACGGAATGATACCAAATTTGGCAGAAAGGTAGATGTTTGTCCAGAAAGCCCCCTTTATGGAAATTGGCATAAATCTGTTCACATGAGTTTTGGAAATATTAAGGAAAATCCCAATTTGTATATATTGGGTTGCAGATCCTCCGAGCATCCAACAGTCAACATGCTCAAATCTAGTTGGCTGCCAACACTTCAAACAACGAAGTGTTAGCAGCCATCTTGGGACTTGACTTGAGTTGAGTCCCAGAATATTTTTGTGGGTATGTGAGTACTGGTACGGGTCTGTGAATGGGTAATTGAGTGGTTGTGTGGGTATGTGAGTGGGCATACAAGGTTGTATGGGGGTGGGAGTGGGTGTGTGAGTGAGTGGTTCTGTGGGTGATGTCATTAGTGATGTCCCTTACCTTGTCATGAGGGATGTAATATGTGAGGTCATAAGCAGTGTATTGCAGGGCACAAGTTATAGTTAACTCAGATAACTATAGCTGCTAAATTTCACAGGTTTTGTACGAGTAAAATGAGGGCATAATAATTATGTCTCTGTAACCTTTGGTTTTTTCAGTGACTTTCTAAGGTTTTTATAATTCTCTTTCCTAACTATAATGTCCCTGTAACCTTTTATTTTGACAGTGTAAAAAAGAAATATATATATATAATTATACACATATATATATATGTCTATATAGATAAATATATACATACATACACATATATTTACATGTGTGTATAAAAATACATTTTTATATATAGTAAAGTAAATTTCCTGCATGGGCCTCTGGGCACAGAATTTAACACAGACCACGTTGGATGCTTGAAAGATTTTATTGCTGTTGCTTGATCGCCGTTACACGTTTCAATCGCAGCCGGTGCCTTGATCACACTAAAGTGGCGGCTCCATTAATGGAGGATTTAAATGTTACGGTAAACACTTACATAAACAAAATACTCTTAACTTTTTTGGTTTTTTTTACATTCTAATATTCTTTTTAAACATTATATCACTGTTAAAACCAGTTGTTTTGCACTTCATTAGCACAATGGGAGACACTAACATATATATCAAAGGCAATATAAAATCAATATAGTACAGATAAGATTGTCATGATGTTAAATGTATTTCTTATATTTCCTCCTGGATCCCTTATCTCAAAGAACTCTCTGGACTTATTTTCTGTCCATGAGATTGCTAATATTTACTATGGAGCTAGGCCTGACATAGAGACAGCTATCTCTAACTGGCTCAGTCTTGAAATGAAAGTCCTCCCTACAAGAAATAAAGCCTGGGTGGTGAACTCCGCCCATTCGTGGTGTTTGAGGAGTTTTCTGCACTCTGCCTTCCGCAAAGCTTGTGGATGTCTGAAAAACTCCACTCCCACTCTCCAACGTCAAGTTGGCAAGTGCAAGCAAGGAAAATCCACCTCCCGGCGAGATTTTTCCTCTCCCGTGCTCCCCAACGTCAAATTGGTGAGCGAGAGTGAGAAAAATCCACCTCCCGTGAGATTTCTCAATGTGGGCGGTCGGATTTCTCAATGCAGGCAGTCACGGGTGGTCGTGACCGCGAGCGATGATAAACCTTCTGTTTGCGTTGAGAAAGTTGCATTTCTAGTAGAAAAGCTACTTGAGTGACAGAAAAGAAGCAGCACCCTCTGGCGCTGCACATAGTACTATTTGTGTTGATTTTCGAGTGCAGGTCAAACACCCAGCGCTGAAAATCAATGCAAACAAGCATGACCAAGCGCACTCCACCACTTGCGGAATTCCGCATGGCGCAGTGGCGTTTTCAGGTCACTTTGCAGAGTTCTGCATAGCGGAACTCCACGAACTCCGCCCAGGCTTACAAGAAATTGTTTAAATCTTATTCCATATTTAACCCATTAGGGGATATGGAATTGAGATTCAGGATGTACATACTTTCTATTCTTCGTAGGGTTTTAACCCTATCACCTCTGCTGATGGTATAAGGTATTGTGTCGATTACATAGTATGTCACTTGAGTAACCTCACTTTGATGGATCTTGGCACAGTGCCTGGCCAATGGGTAGATTAAGTCCTTGTTTTTTATAGCATGCATTTGCTGCAGTGTCAGCCTGGGTACTAGCAATACTGTGATTCCTACATATCTCAGGTTACAGCTACATGTTAAAACATATACAGCAAACTCGCTTTTGCAATTGTAATCACCTGTGATGGAAATAGGTACATGGGAAACTATTCCCTAGTGCTGATCACTATTGTGCACACTTTCTAGATTATGGAATCTATTTGTACTTCTGAGTCAATTGGTTGGTGTTCCTATTTCTGGGCTAGATCTAATCAGACTGTCCCCTGTAGAACTGGCTCTGGGGTACGTTATTTGAGGTTTGGTCGGACCATATTCCCTATGATGGAGTCTGAGCCAATTAAATGACAATTCTTTCTGACTGCCTTTGCTAGTTTTTTATGTTTTTTGCTGTATGTAGTTATTAACCTTACTGTGTTGTCTGTCTCAACCTTTTTTGCTTGGGCCAAATAAAATGCATTCCCTAGATACTTTATTGGTGTTTTGTAGTGCTGTAGTGATTATTTGTGTGCCATATCCTCTTTCTGTGAATCTCTATATCATGTCCCTCTGACCCGATTTAATGTGTTGGCGTAAACTACAATTTCTTTTGGCGTGCATTAATTCCCCATGCTAGGTACTTAGGGGCCGATTACGATTGCGGTAAATCCGCATCCTCCGGGCCGGCGGAAGCCACCGCCGGCCCGGAGGATGCGGATTCACCGCTGCGGTGACTGAAAAGATCCCCGCCACATTAGGATGGCTGGGGGGTCCGTGGCGGACGGCAAGACCGTCCGCCGCTTTTCCGCCGGTCGCCTTTGTGACCGGCGGAAATAGTGCATACATATGGTGGCGGTGTCTGCGAGACACCGCCAGCCATATTATGATGCCCGCGGTCCCATGCCTTTCCACGGCAGCATTGCCGCAGTGGAAAGGAATACGGTCTTTCCTTTCGGGGCCCCTTGTGGGCCCCCAGGGTGAAGGGGGGTGCACATGGGGGGTACCCACCGCAATGTTAAATATACAGGATGTGACCACCAGGGTGGCGGTCACATCCTAATTCCGACGGAGAGACCGCTGCTGCCCCTGTGGACGGTCCCTCCACCTCGGGGGTGGCGGACAGACGCAGGTCCATCCGCCATCATAATAGGCCCCTAAATGTCTTGGGTGAAAACTAGATGCATGCAAAAAGGAATTGCCTGCCGTGCATTTTCTATGGAGCTTGATTTCTAATTTTACTGTCGACAACATATACCACAAGGACTAGAAATGCATTTTTCGTTTACTGATTTTTCCGGTAAAATAGAGGTTGAGGTTGTTGATATTAATATGTGATATAAAATCAATGGCACTTTTTTCTGACCCTCTCCTTATGATGAAGAGGCTGTCAGTTTAATATAACCAGACCACCACATTTTGTTCCCGCTCAGTGGAGTGATACACTTTGAGTTCCTGCTCATCCCACCAGCCCGGGTGTAAACACTCATAGCTGAGGGTGAAGCAGGCGCCCATTGTAGTCCCCCGTATCTGCTGGTATATACAGTTATCAAACTGGAAAAAGTTGTTGCTTAAACATAGCTTGATCATCTTCATCAACATTTTGGTGTGTTGGTGTAGTGCCAGTGGTCTGTTGCTACGATAATGTTCAAGCTCTCTTATTCCATCATCGTGATTATTGCTTGTATAAAGTGATACATCATCAAGTGACATCAAAATATATATATGTATTACTCTGACAAAGCATTTTTGGATTTCAAAGAATTTTCTAAGGTTATGTTATGTTACATTACGCTATGTTATGGTATGTTATGATTTGAAGAGCCCACGTTCAGCACAGGTTTCTTGGTGCTTTGGAGTAAATTGTCTGGAGGGAACGCTTAACACAGCGATAATCACTATTGATAAGCTTGTCTAAATTAACCTTGGGCAAAGCACTACGCTATGCTCGCGTAGTTTGCGAAGTTTGCGCTACTTCGCACTACGCGTACTGCACGTAGCACAGTGCAAACATGCGTAGCATAGCGTAGTGTAGTGTTGCGTAGTGCAGCGGTCACTTTTTTCTTGCTCGCGGTCCTCAACGTGAAGTTGCTGGCCACGAGCAAGCAAAATTACATCCCGGCGAGACTTTTTCCTCGTTCGCGATCAGCAACATCAAGTTGCTGATCCGAGTGTGAAAAATAAACCTCCCGGCGAGATTCTCAACACGGGGAGGTCAGGTTTCTCATTGCTAGTGGTCGTGTATGCTCGCGACCGCTCGGGATGCGAAACTACCTGTCCTTGTTGAGAAAGCTGGCGCTCGAGTAAAAATCTGCTCGAGCGGCAGAAAACTATAGCTCGCACTGTGCAAGATGCCGTTTTTAATGATTGCACAGTGCCGGATGCTTGTCCGCACCGTGCAATCATTAAAAAACGGCATCTTGCACAGTGCGAACAGGGTACTACGCAGTTCGCGATGTGCTACGCTTAGTGCGAAGTGCACTTTGCGTAGCTACGCGTAGCACTACTTCGCGATCTACGCCCAGGGTTAGTCTAAATAACCAAGTCGGTAGGTTCTTCCTGACCGATCCAAGATTGGCTTGAGAGTGTGCATTCAGTGGTACAGAGTTCCAAATACATGGCACTTGTATAGAGTTACTGCACCCGCTCATGCGTTCCTTCCTAAATCTTGTCATGGTAAGTAGATTTAGTGACAAGGAGCGAAGCGTACAAGCTTGGGAGTTGAAGATCCTGTTTTCTAATAACAGGGAACCCTAGTATGTAGGGCTTTAAAAGTAATGCAACATATTTTGAATTTGATTCTCTGATCTAACTATAGCAAGTGGAGATTCCTCAACAGAGGGTTGACGTTGCAGCTTCTAGGTCAGGGATACTCAAAGTACGGCCCGAAGGCCACATGTGGCCCTCCTGACATTTAAATGCGGGCCACCTGGTGAACAGCAGCACTGGGCTGCTCTTCACTTGACAGATCAGGAGCATTCAGAAAGCTGTGAGACGGGCATACTTTATTTTCAGGTTAACTAAACTAAAGGTAAAGAAGCAAATAATGTTTCCTAGACATCTTGGGCCAGATGTAGGTCGGTCGGTAACGGCCGAAAATCGGTATTTTCGGCCGTTACCGACCGGTATTGAAGAATTGGTATGTAGGGGCATATTTTTACAGAATCGGTAAATTTACCGATTCGGTAAATTTACCGATTCTGTAAAATACCGATTCAGTATTTGTACCGAATCTGTAAATCCCAGATGTAGGTGGGACTCTTCTGAGTCCCACAGGCCCTACAAAATCGGTTTTTTAACACACAATCCAATTGGGTGTTAAAATACCGAAATCAGGTGTGCATGCACACCTAGCCATGTGACAGACAGACATGCCCTTAGGGCATGTCTGTGTGCCACATGGCGCACATGCCTATTTATGGGGTGCCATAGGGTGTCAAAGTGACACCCCCTGCACCCTTGCAGAATTCGGTATTTACCGATACGGTAATTACTGAATCGGTATTTCCCATTGATTCCTATGGGCTTCACAGCCCATAGGAATCAATAGGGAATACCGATTCAGTATTTACCGAATCGGTAAATACCGAATTCTAAAGAATCGGTATTTCAACATCTGGAAATACCTACATCTCCCCCCTTCATATTTACCGACTCTTAAATACCGAATCGGTAAAATTTGGTATTTAAGAGTCGGTAAATATGAATTACCTACATCTGGCCCCTTATCTTTAGCATCATCTGCTTCACGTCCCCCTTTGCCCAACTTTCTACACCTCGACCCTCGAACTGCTGGCATCGGTGCTGATCTCAGGAATCCACACACAGTACTTTGTGGCCCCTGGTGAAATGTTTGTGAGTGCCCATGTTCTCGGTAGTTTGAAAATCTGCCTGGGTGCCTGATTCAAAACCATCTTCAGTCTATGGAGTAGGGTCTTTGGTAGGCTGATGTATACTGAGTTTGCGTAGTCCAGCCTAAATATTATTAGGGCCATTACTACTGGAGTTAGGGCAACCCGCGTGAGTAACATAGATATCTTAATCATTCTCGGTGTGAAGATGTACAAGGAGGGCACTGCTCCAATTTGGGATTTGAAGGAGAGCGCTCTTTCTATGATGGCTCCTAAACGTTTGTCTTGTTTCTTGGAGGTAGGGGCAACACCCATTTCAGAGGCTTCCAGAAACAGGCTTTGAAATTCAGAATTACTATTTTAGGTTTTTTTCTGCGTTAATTTCCTACTGTTTGAAAAGTCTGCATGATACTAATGGCACCTCGAGAGACAATGGTTAAGCTTGCCATGTTTTGTGCAGATCCATGCAGATTTTTAAAAAAGTAATAGATGGGGTGGAAGTTAAGAAAAATAGAAGCATTTACACATTTTTTTTTTCTTCCAGCTTCCCTTTCATCTTGTGTTGGCATAGCCCCGGTAGTGGGGGGATCTTCTATTTCCTGCCTGCTATATGCAGACGACATTCTCATCCTAGATTTAACTCCCAAGGGACTGGCCAATCGTCTGCAGGCTTTACATCTTTTTGCAGAGACCCACTACATGAGGATAAATGCCACAAAAAGTAAAATCATGTGCATTACAGGGAAGAAAAAATCTAAATCGGAGAATTTTGGTTGGGCAGTAGGTGTTCAGAAACTGGAGGTGGTTAAGACATATACCTTTTTAGGAAAAATAATTTCTGCCAACTTGAGCGAAAAGCCTCATATCGATAATAATTCCCGTAAAGCCAGATCCCAAGGCAAAAGTCTGAGTGCCCTTTACTCCGCCACAGGGAGAAGACATTTTGCTTGTCTACTGGAGGTTTTTAGGGCAAAAATTCCACCAACCCTCCTGTACGGAATGGAACTGGTTGATTTAAAGCATTGGGGTTTTTTACAGACGGTAGAAGAAAAATTATTAAGGTCTATAATTTCCCTTAATCCGGCCTGTTCTGTGGCCGCCTGCAGACTGGAATTCGGTCTCCGTAGCAGTTGGGCGCAGGGCCTGTCAGCTCTAGTTTGATGGGTTGTTAGCCTAGCTAGAGGAGAAAGGGGGTCTCTGAGATTCCTTCTCAAGGGGGAATTGTTGGGTAATTTAAAAGAGTACTCCCAAATTGTTAAGAACTTTAGAAAGGCTGTGGCACTTCTTGAATTGGAAGAGAGTACCCTTTTTACTATCTCTCCTACCCAGTTAAAATCCCTTTCGAAACAGGCTTCATGGGATCTTTGCTTCACGTTGGACAAGAAGTCCATGCAAGTAAAGAGGGGAGGTGATCTCCTTGCTAACACATATTTAATGAAGCTTGCCCAACCCTATGTCGCCTGGAATTTACCACACGGTGTTCGGAGATTTTGGTTCCTCCTAAGGCAGGACTTGTTGCCCCTGAACATTCTTTTGGCAAAATGGTATGGGTCCTCTCCCACATGTAACTTTTGTAATATGTCTGTTCAGGATCGTTCTCATGTACTGTTTATATGTCCTGCATTGCGTCCACTTCGGTTGAAGTGGTTAAGACCAATATGCTTGCAATTGGGTATCCTTAATGTGATTTCTTTTTTACAGGCCTTATATACTCCTCCAAATGAAATGTTTCGATTCAATATTTTTAATTTTTTTAAGGTTTTTTAGCTATTTATTGATGAAATATGGAGGTTTGTGCCGCTGATTATCTTGTTTAGTGGAAAATGTTGTAGTTGTCATTTTTATTTAGAGAAATGTGTATTTGTATCTGTGTATTTTGTATTATGTGGACCTCTTCGGAGTGCCAAAACATAATAAAAAAATAAATTGATAAATTGATTACATTTTTTGCCAACCTAAGAAAGTTTGATCTCCGCTACAGGAAGAATCTCTAAACAGCATTGCGCCAAATTTGTCATGAAAGTACAACTTTAGTTAGATGAGTGCCTTTGCTTTGCTTGGTGTGATACAGATCCAAAAAGGGGGTGAGGCAAAGTTAAAAGAGGGGAAAAATTATTTGATTTGCTACAACGTTGGTGCAGTTTCATGGATCTACATGAAACTAGACAGACATTTCACAAGTTTAGCTTACCTTCAATATTGTAACCAGGAGTAGCTCCTCCGTAAGTGCCAGTAACTAAAATTCCCCAGAAAATAAAAAATGTAATGATAATAATGTTAATTTATTACCATTTTATTTTTCAGTAACCCATGTCCCAAACCGAGTGGCAGGACGGAGCGGGACCATTGCTACTGAGTTGCAGCAGCAGGGAGGAGTGGTGAGCCGGGTACTTAAGTTTAAAGCATGCATGTCACTTTGGTCAGCTATCTTGCGACAGGCAGCCAGACATGCGCACTTTCTCTGGTCCCAAGTTTTTTTCTCTCCTCCAGGCTCCAGTGCAGGCCCCAGTACACTTCCCTAACCAATCCTGATGCTGCTCTCATGCTGTTAACCAGCATGAGAGAAACACCAGGATTAGAAGGGGGGGACTTTCTCAGCGCATCCAAGGGCACTGGAGGCATGTGCTTGCTCTGACCACAGCTGACTAAAACAGTCAGGTTACAGAGGTTTAAAGTGCGCATGTCTGGCTGCCCGTTACAAGATGGCAGCCAAATGAACAAGCATACTTTAAACTTAAGTGCCCAGCCCACCACTCTGTCCACAAGCCAGAGAAAAAAGTTGTGATGGCCATAATAGGAATCAGGGACTCTTGGAGAAGCACCCCACCACCACTCAGGCCAAAAAGTAAAACAAAAAGTGTTTTCTTTCTGCAGGTACAGCAGTACTCCTGCAGGATCCAGTGTAGCATTAATGCGAGGTACTGCAACACTCCTGCAGGAACCACCACTCAAACTTCACCAAATGGCACCATGATACTGTGCAAGATCCTTAGAGGGAAGCGTGCATGGTATCGCGGTACTATGGCCATAAACTTTGTGTACTGGCACCAGAGGAGTACCGTGGGACTGGTGAAAAAAAAATTAAACATGGGTTTGGGATCTGTGGAGGGCTGGCTGCCCGCAATGGGATCCGCTGCAGGGCGTGGCCTGAGGGCAAACCCGCGATGAACAGCCAAAGATGGTGGCAGCAATGGTTGGCCACCTGTAGTGCAGTTGTCCAGAAGTCTTGGCTGGACATTTACCACCAGGGGCAAGCCCTGCTCCCAAACCCCCACCACCCTCTGCACACACCCATCCAGCGGGGGAGTCGGTTGAAAGTGATCCAAAAAGCCCAGAATTTCACTGAAAAAGACAAATGATAAAGTGATTTTATAGTTAGATATTGAAATAACACAAAAACTAACGTTTAAAACCAAAAAATACTGAAATTCACCAATTGTCGTTAACTGAGCTAACTTTAATTTGTGAAACGCCATACCGTGCTTATGACATCACATATTACAGCATGCATGACATGTTAAATGACAATTTATTGACATCACTGTAGATATCTTAAATTACATTATTGACTTTATTGATGACGTCGCTGATAACAAGATAGTCATAACAGCATTGAGTTACTGTGTTAACACCGGTACGAGCATAGCATGAAAATAGTGTCAGTCCTTGAGGCAATATTGATTGTGCTTGTTCAAAGTTATATGGTGCACCATTTGCAAATCACCAAAGATTGGGGTAAATTAGTACTCCTTGTTAGACAAGGTAAAGACTGAGCACATGTGAGGTGTATCGCAGAGTAGTGTTTCAAAGTAGAATATTCCTTAACCGCTTAACTGCGGCGGCAATTCCGCCGCGGTGCGGCAGTTTAGCGGAGTGGCCGGGGCCACGTTGGCCAACAGACGTGCGCAGCACTACAGAGGTAGTGCTTGCGACGGCCGTTGGCCGACAAATGCATGGAAGGGATTAATGCCAAAGCCTATTGCAAAATATCTGATAGTAACCCCAAAGCTGCTGCATACAATAGATTATCGACAAATGTACCTCTCGACACGTGCCTGTGTTAAACAGTTGAATACAGTGCTATATACAAATTATTTGCAACAAGAATGTTTATAAGGAGTGGATGTTTATTTTCAGAACTACTTTGTACAGAACATATGAGAAAAAGGAAGTAGGAAACTCTATAAAGTTCCCAGGTTTAAGGTGGAGAGCAGTTACTTCATTTTTTTGCATAATTTATGAGGAACTCTAAGCCTGTAAGCCATTATCTTGATTTATACTGGGTTCTCCCTTGAGTCTGGGTAATGCAATGCCTCTCTGCTGAGCTCTCAGAAGAGCGAAACACATGTCAGGGTCAGCTATTACTCACTGCAGATTGGCATGGATAGAATTTGACCAGGTTTTACACAAAATGTGGTGTTCCCCATGATGCAACAGGGGCACGCCCCTCAGGGGCACTGTTAATCAACCAGGATTTGAATCTTTGAGGGGCCACATCCAGGAAACGACAGTGGCACAACTCTCAAGGGCCCTGTTAAACTACCAGGGTGCAGCCGCAGACGGTACAGGGAGTACCTGCCGGGCGGTGACGTGGGGAGGGGCAGGGTGGGGGGTAGTAATGTATGGATTACGGAGTTTAACAGGTAAGTAAACATATAAATAAATAAAACGAATTTCGTTGCACGCATTGTATCGCATTTGGTGATGCAGTGCACGCAAAGAAATTCGGTTTATTTATTTATAAGCTTATTTACCTGTTAAACTCCGTAATCCATACATTACTACCCCCCACCCTGCCCCTCCCCCTCCCCACGTCACTGCCCGGCAGGTACTCCCACTACCGGCCGCGGCTGCCAGGGTGTGTGCAGAGCCGGACCATCCAGAACGGATGGGGGCACCACTCTCAGACACACTGTTAAACAAAAAGAGTGTGTACTGTGTAGGGATAATGTGAAGCAACAGAAGCACAATCCCTGGGTGCACAATTAAACTACCAGGCTACACGTGCCACGAGAGCTCCACCCAGAAGCTACTGTGGACAAACGCTGGGGGCACAGTTAAAGAACCAAGGTATGTAGCATGCAGGGTCTGCCCAACAGCAATAGCTACATTATGAGGTGGAAAAGCAACTAAAGTTGGCAACTTGGAGCAGAAACTACATGGTGCCTCATTTATGAAATGTGACGCATCGCTGCGAGAAAACATCGATGCGTCACTTTTCGTTGCGCCCTCCTTGCGACACTAATGATGCGTCATATTTACAGTATGATGCATCATGTCGCAAGGAGTTACAGACACAACAGTATTCCTGACATCTGTAGGTGCAAAAATGACGCATTGCTGTGTTGAAAGTTGGGCTGAGACCGTCAACATTATCGGCGCCCTCTTGCTCTCCTTAACCCTTTTTGTGCGCGTAAAACAGCCGCCATTTTGAACACCATGGTTTCCCTGCTCTCGCCGAGAGCCAGCGCGCCTCTCTCCCCCCCTCCTAGCTTCGCCGGCATCCCCCGCATACTGACAACCCCCCTGCCTGCACCTGCCGCGAATCATAAAACCCCTCTTCAGCGCTGCTCTGCCCCGGGCCCTCGTCCTGTTCTCAGCGCTACACCTCCCCTCTTCCCATTTATGATCCCCGGCCCTTTGATTCAAACCCCTTTTTCCCGTGTGCCCGTTCGTCCTCCTCGTTCCCAGGCCGACACCCAGCCCTGCCGATACCATTCCTTGCCCCTCCCCGTACAATAGAAAGCTTCCCCCACCAAAGGATCCCCGGGTTGATCAAAGCCCCCACTCCATGAGATCCGATCAAACCCCCCACATTCCGTGAATCGGCGGAATATCCAGCTGCGCGATACTCATCACCTGTTGTGACTAGGGTGGGGACTTCAACTGTAAATGTGTGTGGGAACGGGCCCAAAGGGGAGTTCCGGGAATGTCTTTTCCATACATCAAAGCTTTAACATGAATATGTAATCTGCAATAAAGTCATAAAACAGTGTATAAGAGGCCAGGCCTCAGAAATGTAGCTAGAGCACCTCAGAACGATACCTTCTGTCCGTTTCGTTGTGTTCTCCTCCGGAGAGAATAAAAAAATCTTGTTTCCTGCCTTCCAGTCTCCAGCGCCTGCCTCTTCAATAGTTTAACTTCTTTGTGGGTTCAAGAGGCGACACCGCCGGGCAATACTTAAGGATCGTATATTCTGGTTGGTAGTGCCACCCTTTTTTTTCAACAATTGGCGTCCCAAGCGTGGGGCCCATCAGCGACCCATGGATCCAGTGGGAGAGGTCCTGACGACAAAGTGAACGACTGCAACGATCAGGAACGCGTCTGTCCGATAGACCCTCGTCTGACAGCCGATCATCCGAACTTCACTGGTTCCGAACAGACCTCTCTCGAGTGATCTACGGTCCTGACTGGGAACCATAAGGAGTGCCGCGAGGATAACGGAGAAGAGAGGACGATCGGGCGCTGGATTCGGAAGACAAGAAACTGTCCATGCGGTCCGGGTAAGGTCGTGTAATCACGACAAGTTGCGAAATGATTGCTTGATTGCTTGATTGTTTAAAAATACTAGTATTGCTCTTTTTATTTATTTGGAGATTCACTGTCTGCAAACGGAGAAACAACGGGCTCTCTCTTTGCAAGCAGTGGAGGATAGGTAGGGCAGCAGCCGTGCTTATTTTTTTCTCCCCCACTCAATAATTACTTGAAACTGAACTGTTGTTCGCAAAACTATTGTTTCCTGGAGATTCCCTGTCTGCAAACAGGGAAGAGACCACCCTTTTTGCAGACAGTGAAAAGGGTAGGTAACGCAGATCTTTGCGGACCTACTCATTCTCCCCATTGTTATTTATTGGTCTTTTGTTATTTTGATCCATGAGGTATTCACTGCCTGCAAACAACGTAGAATAGAAATATTCTGTCCAGTCTTTGCACCTAGTGATAAGATAGGCAGTGCTGACTTTTTAGTCCCTCGTTACGAGCCGTCATGTCTGTCTTCTCCCCACTGATTAGTAGCCTGTTTAGCCCGGACCGCTTATTAGAGATGGACCATCCAGCCCCACTGGAAGGCACCCCTAATAAGGACATGTTCATGAAGCATGGATTGACCGCTATAGCCTATAGTAAACTATGGCATAAATATACGAAAAAGGGTCAAGAAAGTCAGTGGCCCCTGATAGGATCCTTCGATGATGATAAAATAAAAACGCTAGAAACTGCCCTGGGTAAAAACAAGACAACACCCACTATGCTTGACAGTTTCGGCATGTGGCGAAAAGAAACTGAACAACGTAAAAAGAAAACTGAGAGTAGGCTGGAAAAAGAGCTGCGAAAAGCAGCCCACCTAGCTGCCCAGAACTTAGAAAAAGAGATAAAGGAAAGAGAGAAAGCTAAACAGAAACTAGAAATGGAAACGCCAAGCCAGTGTCCGGTTAGAACTCCCTCCATGCTCTACCCTGATTTACCCTCGAAACAACGAGCCAATGAGGACCTGCTGTTAGGTCCTCCTATCATCTACATGCCCCCTCCATATGCCCCTTCTCAACCCTTGGCGCAGCACGCGCCACCCCCAGGTACAAACGAAGGTACCGCCACAGCGTCGGCCCCAATGGCCTCTGTGCCGGCCGAACCCCTTGTATTAAAACCCGCATCAACAACAACGTTAGACGACCATGAGACTCGAGGGGCTGGCCCTGCAAGAACAAACAGACTAGACAAAGATGAGCGAGCGGGGATCGACAAAATAGCAAGGACACTGGTAGAAAGGAAGGATGATGAAGAGTACATCACAGATATGTTCAGCTCGTATACAGGGAGTCACAGACGACATTTTACCGTACGACTGTGTTATCATGTCTTGAATGCATACGAGGACCGATATCGAGACAAAGGTCCCGAGAGCCTAAGGACTCTGTACCGGAAGGTCGATATCGGGGATGAGGGCGAGTGTGATGTGTCGGACCTCCTTACGCGTACGCTTGAGGTTTTCCGCCACCTCACTGAACGAAAGCCGGGAGCTAAATCCGCAACCTCCGTAGTGACCGAACCACCAACCGAGCAATCTAACACCATGATGCCGATACGAGAGGCTGCCCCTTACTGGGTTCCTCCTCGGGGTACAGGGACTCACGATGATGCAAACAACCAAGATGCGAAGGGAAGGGTAGTGTACAACTGGGTCTACCAGCCATGGGACCGGCAAGAGATACTGACATTCCGGAAATCTCTACCCGACCTACGTAAAAACCCCACTGCCTTCTATACTGAATTGGGTACAGCCCTGGGCTCAACGATTATGACCCTGGCTGACATCGACTTGTTCTTCGGGTTATGTCTACCAGCTGATGTGTGGAAGCAAATCCGGAAAGTCGACCACCTTGAGCTGTTTGGACATACCTGGTCACAACTCGATGACCTGGATAAACAACGGGGACCAGGACAAAAGCCTTTGAAATCCATTCTAGACCTCCCAGATAAAATCGTAGAGAAATTAAAAACCCTAATCCCAGAAAAGAAAGTGGACTGGTCGATAGTAACAGCCTGTCGCCAAAAACCCCAGGAGGATGTATCGGAATACTTCTCCCGGTTTGAAACGGTGTTCTCCGATTACAGCGGCCAGGACATGACCACTGCAACCGGACACCATCTGTTTGTCCAGAATTATGTTAAGGGCCTATCATCGGAAATCTCCCAGAAACTACAGGCCAGCGAGAGTAGTTGGGCAGCCTCCAAACCTACAGCGATTCTCCAAATGGCCCAATATTATGAGCATCAGAAAAATGAAAACGATAGGGCGACAGAGAAAAAGAAGAAGGACTTAAAAGAGAGGGTGATGATTGCCAAACTGCAAGGGGTGACTATAGGACGAGACCAATACCGGGGAAACTACCAGACAAACGTCCTTAAGACTACATTTCCCCAGGACCGCACTCTGACTTCCTACAGTGGACGCACAGACCTTAGAGAAAACCAGTGCGCTTTCTGCAAAGGGACTGGCCATTGGAAATCCCAGTGCCCAGTTCTTCTGGAAATGATCAGAAACAAAGACCCCAGGGATGTAGCAAACGGACCGAGACCTAAGGGACAACAACGAGGGCCCCCAAATGACGCGACTAACAACAGATCAAGCAGACCAAATACGTTCGATCGACCCAGGCAGAACCAATATCAACAATCTGACTATGACGACACTCACACCTTCGCATAGGACAGCCAAGGGCGAGGGAGGGATCCAGTCGAGCTCTATGTTGACCAGCAGGGCCCTTATGTCACTGCTAAGGTCCTGGGTACCAAGTCTCCATTTCTGGTAGACACTGGCGCAACACGTAGTGCGTTATCTAAACGACTGATTCCAAGGGCACCCTTGTCTGGCTCACTCATAACATCGACAGGTTTCGATGGAATGCCCTCCACCAACCCTTTGTCTGCCCCGATTCTCTTTGACGTAGAAAACAACACCACCGACACCACGTTCTTGCTTTCCTCCAATAGCCCTGACGCCATTATGGGACTTGACTTACTGAAACACTTCCGAGCGACGATCAGGTGTTCTCAAGATGGAGTTCGAGTGTTTCTTTACGACAACCCCGTTCTGCTTAGACATTGCTCCCCCCGACACATGTTTTCCATCACCGACGTTGACGCGCCCCTGCTTGACACTCTTCCTCCGTATCTGTGGGCCAAAGCGGATTCGGACGTAGGGCGTATGTTAATTGACCCAGTGCACATTACTGTCCGACCAGACGCAACACTCCCAAAACTCCCACAATATCGGATATCGCCAGAGGGCGAGAAGGCATTGGTAATGATTATCCAGTCACTGATAGACGCAGGAGTGGTAGAGGAAGTGGTTAGCAACGTTTGCAACAGCCCTATCTTGCCCATTATCAAGAAGCAGGGAGAGGGAGATGAGAAAGCATACCGTTTTATCATCGACCTCCGAGAGATCAACAAAGTGGTGGTACCCCAGTACCCTGTGGTCTCAGACATCACCACCATCCTGACTTTGATTCCATCCACTGCCACCACCTTTTCCGTCATCGACCTCAAGAACGCATTCTTCTCCATCCCCATCCACCCAGACAGCCGATATCTCTTCGGCTTTACCCTAAAAGCCCGCTCATATAGGTTTTGCCGAGCGCCTCAAGGCTACACGGAAAGCCCTAGCATTTACAGCCAGGCCCTCAAAAGACAACTAGACCAAGTCCAGTTACCCGACGGAGTGGTGTTGGTACAATATGTCGATGACATCCTTTTGGCAGCCGACACCACCCCTCTAGCGGTTACCGCCACCATTCAACTCTTGCACTTCCTTGCGGAAAATGGCCACAAGGTCTCCAAGAAGAAGTTGCAATTCTGCCTACCCCAGGTCACTTACCTAGGCCACCTTTTGTCCAAAGATGGAAGAAAACTCACCCCTGATCGAATCCAAACCATTCTAGATACCCCTGTCCCTAAGACCCAGAAGCAGGTTCGCTCCCTATTAGGCCTCACCTCCTTCTGCCGACAATGGTTGCCAAACTTCAGCCTCGTTGTAAAACCACTGCTTTCTCTGCTAAACAAAGACGTCCCTTTCCCACTCCCTTGGACCCCTGAGTGTCAAACTTCCTTCACGGAACTGCGAGATGCCCTTTGCTCAGCCCCTGTCCTAGGTACCCCTGATTACAAAAAGCCCTTCTCCCTTTACACTCACGAAAGGGAGGGGTGCGCTTTATCTGTCCTGACCCAGGCCATCGGCCCTAAGCAACGACCGTGCGCTTACTTCTCTGCCACTCTTGACCCTGTCGCCAGAGCCTTGCCTGCCTGCCTTCGAGCTGTAGCTGCTGCTGCAATCTCTATCCGACAGAGTGAGGGGATTGTACTCTCGAATTCCCTCACGGTACTGGTACCCCATGCAGTCGACACCCTCCTGAACCAAACCAAGACGCAACATCTGACGAGTGCACGACTGACTGGATACGAACTGACCTTGCTTGCCCCCCATATCACCCTGAAAAGATGCACCACACTGAACCCAGCAACTCTGTTACCCTTGCCAGAGAACGATCCCAATGTGCACCCCGTACATGACTGTGTGACTCTTACGGACGAACAGACCAGGAGTAGGGTCGATCTCAGAGACACGGCTTTCCCTGACCCCGACGGGGAGCTGTGGGTGGACGGTTCTTGCATCAAACTCTCCGATGGTACCACTTCCGCTGCCCATGCAGTCACCACGGCTCGAACTGTAGTAGAAACAGCCCGCATCACCCAGCGATCTGCCCAGGCAGCGGAACTGATTGCTTTGACGCGAGCCTGCATCCTGGCAACAGGAACCACAGCGAACATTTACACCGACAGCCAGTATGCCTTCGGGGTGGTTCACCATTTTGGGCTCCTCTGGAGGGAGAGAGGATTCTTGACCTCACACGGCACACCCATTTTGCACGGGGATTTAGTCTCCGCCTTAATCGAAGCTGTCCTCCTCCCCAACAAACTTGCCGTTATCAAATGCCAGGCACACAAGAAAGTGACAGACATTATTGGACAGGGAAATGCACTAGCCGACATCACCGCCCGAACGACAGCTGAAAATAGAACGACAACACGTATGTACGTGACCAGGTCACAAGCAGAAAACTGGACTGACGCCAAGGACACAATTAGAGACATACAAACGGCTAGCACACAACACGAATTGACTGAATGGACACGGGTGGGATTGAAAGACGATGAAGGCTGCTGGCGGACAAAAGACACGAACAGATGGTTGCTACCTGATTCGTACTTGATTCCCATATTAACCATGGCACACTCCCCTGCCCACATAGGATCAGCCCCCATGATCGAACTTGTCTCCAGGGTTTGGCACAATGACAAGATCCCAGATTCCGCCAAACGCCTGGTCCAACAATGCTTAATATGCCTGCAACACAACCCCGGGAAAGGAACTGTAGTACCCCGGGGGGGATTTGGGGTCCCAAACCACCCATTTGAAGTCCTGCAGATGGACTACATCCAGCTAGACAGATGCCAAGGCTTGAAATATGTGCTCGTCGTGGTGTGCGCATTTAGCAAGTGGGTGGAAGCATATCCAACCCGTGACAACACCGCTATGGCCACTGCAAAGGTTCTGTTAAAGGAGTTTTTCCCCCGTTATGGCCTCTGTCGTGTTTTATGGAGTGATAATGGCCCCCACTTCGTAGCCAAAGTTATCCAGCTCATCCTAAATGGGCTGGGTATTGAACAGAAATTCCACGCAGTCTTCCACCCTCAATCTGCTGGGCTTGTCGAACGACACAATGCCACACTAAAGCTTAAACTGGCCAAAATAGTGGCTACCACGGGCCTGAAATGGCCAGACGCCCTCCCATTGGCATTGCTATCGATGCGCTCTACCCCCACCCGACATCACTTAACCCCTTATGAAGTTGTCTTCGGTCGACCCATGAGCGTCTGGTCTGCCCCGAAACCAACTTCCATTCATGACGTTCCGGACGTCCTAATGTCTGATTATCTGTACAAATTGACTGAAACTTTGTCTGTCCTTCATCAGCAGGTGCAGCAGGCCATCCCCGATGCTTCCAGGGGTCCGGGTCACGCCATCCAGCCGGGGGACTTCGTGCTGATCCGAAATTTTCAGCGATCAAAGAGTTTGGAACCCCGGTGGACGGGCCCCTGGCAAGTGCTGATCACCACTCGGACCGCACTTCGAGTGGAGGGGAAGAAACACTGGCTGCACGCTCATCACTGCAAAAAGGTCTCTCCAGCCCTGGGCACGACAGACACCGTCAACACCCAAGAAGAGCTCCTGAACCAGGACCGACCATCGTTGAACTGCTATCCTGATACTGAGACACTTGAACTTTCAAAACATCCTGACCCCACTGTGCCATCTCGAGAAGGGTATTTCCTGCGTCGAAAGGAGGGAGCTTCGGCTAAGTAGGCCACGGACTAGGTTAAAGGATCTCAGAACGGTGACCCAAACTACCAAGGGTTACCTGGAGAGAAGCTAAAACTAAGTCTGTGGTCCTGCCCACTACCGAGCACCTTGAAAACGAAGATGATGGAAGCGCCAGATAAGAAGATGATGGAAGCGCCAAACAAGAAGCCGACGGGGACAGCAGGAAATACCCACTACAGAAATCCGAGAACAGACAGACTCCATAGCTCAAAGACAATTGCACTCTTCATCACAATCCTCTTCTGTTTTCTCCTCATGACCACGCTCTGGATTTTGGAAGAACATGCACCTGCTCACGAAACATTCCTAACCACTGCTCAGCCTACCACCATGAAGGACCATTATCTAATTTCGCTCTCTCCTCAATTAAGAGAAAGGCGAAAGGAGTTTTGGAACAACTCTTTCGTGCAGCTACTTCACCAGCACAATCTTGCCACCAATACCACCAACTGCTGGATCTGTGGGTTGCTACCCCATGCCACTGGACATTCAATACCATTCATCCCTTCACCCTTCTCTGTCCACGGCTCCTGCCTTGCTTGGCTGATCCTCCTGCAAGAAAGCTATACGGGCAATGCCACCTCCAGCAAAACTGCAACACATTCTTCTCACAGGGCCGGGCGAAACAAGACAAAGACACACTTCTGCCCGCTGACCCCCAGCGACTCGATCCAAATGGACATCCCGGCTAAAGAACTAATCGAAATGCAGGTGTTCAACAATCCAACCAGACCCACCTTCTCCTATCTGCGGAAACGAACGGCTGCCACTTTGACTGTGGCCCTGTCGGTCATCAACGTCACAGGCCACATGTGTGTAGAAGGACTTGGGACACAGCTGGTGGGTCGCAGCGCTTGCCGCTTTACCAGAACTTTGGATTCCACGGATCCACCTTCCTTTGTGTCATCCCCAAACATGTATTTCATCTGCGGCACAAAGGCCTATACCTGGCTCCCCAAAGGCTGGGGGGGCACTTGCTACATCTCCTTCGTCCTTCCTCCGACTTATGTAGCCCCAGCGAATCACCACAGGCAAAAACGAGCCAAAGACATTGAACAAGCCGACTCAACAGGGGCACAGTTCCTCGATGCTATGAAAGGACTCGTCCCCCTCTGGGGCCCGATGGCAAACAGCCGTGCCATCCGACATTTGACTCAGGCAGTCGAGACGACCATGAACATCACAGCGGGCATCTTTGCCAACAACACTGCCGAGCTCCAAGCGGTCCGTTTGGTGGCTCTTCAGAACCGCCTCGTTCTAGATGTGGTTCTGGCGGACCGTGGAGGAGCATGCCGCATAATTGGGTCCAGCTGTTGCACATACATACCGGACAACTCACCCTCAGTGTACAAAGCCATCGAACATCTTCACAGACTCTCTTCGGAAGTTCACCAAGAGCAAGAAGAATGGTCGCTTGGTGGTTGGTTCTGGGACACCGTCAAAAGCTGGGGCTGGAGACTGCTCACCATTATCATGATTCCCGTAGTTGTAATATGTGGCCTGTGCTTGGGAATTCAATGTCTGCCACCTATGTGTTCTTTATGTGCGAGTTGTATTTTTCCCAAAACTGTGGACTTTGGAAGCGAACACATGAGAGCATTGTATGATACCGAAGTTAGGAATTTGATGAAAATTGACATTGAGTAAAGCAAGTTGGCTAGATATGTTGAAAAGGGGGGACTGTTGAAAGTTGGGCTGAGACCGTCAACATTATCGGCGCCCTCTTGCTCTCCTTAACCCTTTTTGTGCGCGTAAAACAGCCGCCATTTTGAACACCATGGTTTCCCTGCTCTCGCCGAGAGCCAGCGCGCCTCTCTCCCCCCCTCCTAGCTTCGCCGGCATCCCCCGCATACTGACAACCCCCCTGCCTGCACCTGCCGCGAATCATAAAACCCCTCTTCAGCGCTGCTCTGCCCCGGGCCCTCGTCCTGTTCTCAGCGCTACACCTCCCCTCTTCCCATTTATGATCCCCGGCCCTTTGATGCAAACCCCTTTTTCCCGTGTGCCCGTTCGTCCTCCTCGTTCCCAGGCCGACACCCAGCCCTGCCGATACCATTCCTTGCCCCTCGTCGTACAATAGAAAGCTTCCCCCACCAAAGGATCCCCGGGTTGATCAAAGCCCCCACTCCATGAGATCCGATCAAACCCCCCACATTCCGTGAATCGGCGGAATATCCAGCTGCGCGATACTCATCACCTGTTGTGACTAGGGTGGGGACTTCAACTGTAAATGTGTGTGGGAACGGGCCCAAAGGGGAGTTCCGGGAATGTCTTTTCCATACATCAAAGCTTTAACATGAATATGTAATCTGCAATAAAGTCATAAAACAGTGTATAAGAGGCCAGGCCTCAGAAATGTAGCTAGAGCACCTCAGAACGATACCTTCTGTCCGTTTCGTTGTGTTCTCCTCCGGAGAGAATAAAAAAATCTTGTTTCCTGCCTTCCAGTCTCCAGCGCCTGCCTCTTCAATAGTTTAACTTCTTTGTGGGTTCAAGAGGCGACACCGCCGGGCAATACTTAAGGATCGTATATTCTGGTTGGTAGTGCCACCCTTTTTTTTCAACAGCTGGAGTGTGCCACAAAAGTGACGCAACTCCAGCAATGGCTCATTACACATGGGCAAGCCCCATGTGAAATGTGCCTGCGGCAGTCTTACGCCTGCCATAAGGCAGGCATAAGATATTGACGCATTTGCGTCCTAGAAGTGGCGCAGTGAAATGTTATAGATTTTACTGCGTCACTTTTATGACCCTTTCTTGCGTCAGAATGCCCCCCCCTGCATACATTATACCAGGCGCAGGTATAATGTGGTGCAGGGGTTTACAAAGTGATGCATCTACCTAGATGCGTCACTTTGTAAATATGGTGCAACAAGGCTAATTTTTTACGCTGCTGGTGCATCACAAAAAGTGACGCACCGGGGGTGCGAAAGTGACGCAGGGGCTCATAAATAAACCCCATGATTTTTTAGAGACCTGGATTTCACCAACACCTATAAGGCCAAAGGAGGTCAAACTCTGATGGCGGAGCAGGGTGTTGTGCCCCGAGACACTTTCAGTGGCTAGTTGGGCCATGGCTCGCACCCTGGAAGGACTGGCATCCTGTGCACGTGCGAGGGCCTGTCTAGCGCTTGGAAGTCGGCTTCTCTCACAGAACACGACTGACTCGGCCCAGCGGGTTACCCTCCAGTCATCACCCTTCTGTGTGCACCCTTACTTTCTCCTACATCCCTTATATACCCTCGCTCCATCTAGCTTACACAAAGGGGCATCGTCCCCCCAATGCCCCCACCCCCACTACCACCTTTGTCATTCTAGACGCCCCCCCCATGTCCTCCCCGATGCGTTCCCCTTTTATTATTAGCACGCATTGGTATTTCAGGATGAACGGGAAACAGTGTGGCGAGAGGAAATCCACCCTTTTCGAGGACTAGCCAGGGCAGGCTTTAGCGCTGGTGCTGCCCGGTGCGACAATGTTTGTTGGTGCCCCCCCCCATCCGTGGCGGAGGTGGTCACCACCTCCACCACAGATTCCCTCACCACCACCTTTTAACAGTGCCCCTCAAGTATCCATGACCGCTCTCTTTCAGGTGCATTTAATTAGTTATATAAATAATAATAAATAATAATCCACATTTGTAAAGCGCACAATCACCCGTAAGGGTCTCTAGGCGCTGGGGGCCGTCGGGAAGATTAAGCGAGCTATTGCCCAGAGTCACATGGTGCTGGGCTAACCTGCCGCCGGAGCCGGGGATCGAACCCTGATCCCCAGATTCCAGCGTCAGTCGCCCTGGTCGTGGCGCCAGCGCCCCTCATACCAGTGTAGGGTAGGAGAGCACTTTGCACCTCACACACATTACACAGAGACAACCAATCATACCTGTGTATAGGAAATGTTGTATACGGCAGAAGACTACAAGGTGTTGGGGTGCCATGCCAGCCATACTGGTAGGCGGTGTAGTTTAAGAGTGCCTGTTCTGAAGAAGCACAAGCTAAGAATTGAAATTAGAACATTTCAATAATAAGAATCGATTTCTACCCAAATGGACCACTTTTTTCAACATCAATCTATGGTCCAGTCTATACTTTGCAATGTGCATGCAATACTCTGATGACAGCTAATAATTCACTGTTCTATATGAGCATTTTAACTTAGAAACCACAAGTAACAAATCGATCTCTTAGAAAAGCAGTAACCCACTGACCTATTTACATTCTATGCACTTTGTGATCTGTATGGTTCAGGTTCCTTGCAGCAGGCACATTTACCCTGTGTGCTATTTTATAATCATTCAAAACCTCAAATAGACAAAACTTATTCACCGGAGGTATCTTGACCTTTGCATTGTTGCCTGGAAACTGCTGGAGGCAAGGAGCGGGGTAGCAGGTGCTTTTGGAACCAAAAACAAAACAACAAACAGGGCGCCCCCTGAAGTCAGCACCCGGTGCGGTGGCACCGGTCGCACCGCCCTGGATCCGGACCTGACACCAGCATAGCACATATGTCGTCATTGTGCCTCAGTGCGCCTAAAGGGCGTTACTTTGCGGTGTGGGCACTACATATACCCGAATCTATAAATACATGATTGAGGGGTGAATGGGGCGGCAGGCAGCTTTAGGGGTGTGGTGATTTAAACCCTCTTCCTAACCCACGCCCCCTTCTCAGCTGCAGAGATCCCGCCCCCTTACATTACAGCTGCCCAGCTGTGTGACAGAACAGAGCGCATTTTAAAGGAATACACCGGTTTTACGAGAAGACTGAAGGAAGGGGCAGAGAGGAGGCGTCTATTTTTAGCCATCTTTTTATAGGAAATGTCCTTCCTCAAGAAAGCGGTCTGCTCCACCTGTCAGTGGGGGGCTGCCTGAAGCCCCCCCTCCCCTCCTGATGAGAGCGCACGCATGCCCCCAGCAGCCCCCTCCCCAGGAGCCGGCGAGGGAGGGGCGTATTTATGTCTGCTTCAGAGAAAGGGCTACTCATCTCTGCTGACACCTCTCATTCACACGGCCCCTCCTCGTCTGGGGCAGTGACGTCACCGTTCCTTGAAAGCTCTGCCCCCTCCAGCGCGCCCCATTGACGAGGCGGGCCCCAGAGACCCCCTGCCCTCGAGGAGGGGGCTGAAGGGGGGAGGGGCCATCTGCAGTGTCCCTGGATGCCCTAGTTTCCTACTGGTCCAGAGTGACGCAAGATGAGAAGGTGGGGGCTGTGGGGAAAGACAAAGCAATGCACTGCCTGGCACTACTGTAGGATACAGCACCACACACTGTGATACAACACAGTGCAACACAGGACCATACAGTGCAATATAAAGCAGTAAAGCACAGTCCAATGCAATGAAGTACAATATAATACAGTGACATTATGCCACACAGCACTTCATACTGTGATATCATACAACACAGTATAGTGCATGCAACACAGTACCGTACATTGCACGTCAATCGGTAAAACACAATTCAATGCAATGCAGTACAATGAAGTACAATACAGTACGTTAGAATGATGGCACACAGTTCTACATACTGTGATACAATACAGTACAGTGCATGCATACAACACAGTACCTTACACTGCAAAGTAAATCAGCAAGGCACAGTTCAACGTAGTCCAGTATGATGTTGTACAATATAGTACACTAGAATGATGCCATACAGCACTAGATGCTGTGATACAATACAATATAGTGTATGCATCCAACAACGCACCATACAGTGCAATGTAAATCAGTAAAGCACAGTTCAATGCAGTCCAGTACGATGAAGTACAATATAGTACAGTGGAATGACGCCATCCAGCACTACAAACTGTAATACAATACAGTATAATGCATGTATGCAACACAGCACAGTGCAATGTAAACCAGTAAAGCAGAGTTCAATACAGTGCACTATCATAAAATACAATACAGTACATTGGAATGCTGCCACACAGCACTACATACTGTGATACAATACAGGACAGTGCATTATAAATCAGTAAAGCACAGTTCTATGCAGTGCAGTACAATAAAGTACAATACAGTGGCATTATGGCACACAGCACTACATACTGTGATGTAATACAGTATAATGCATGCGTAAATCAGTATTTATAAAGTTTAAGTATAGCGAAAACATGACCCTGGAGCAGAGGTCTTCAAACTTTTGGATGCTGTGACTCCCCTGTCAAAATTTTCAGGAGTAAGGACCCCCTACTGGCAAAAATTTCTAAACCTATAGACAGGGCTACAGGCATTATGAGGACCTAATTATGCGGCATGTTTGACTAAATTGTGTGGTAAGAAAATGTAAATAATGCTTTGTGATGCTGCATATGTTGGTATAGTATTGCTTCATTATGCACTGCGTCTCAGTACCAGTTTATAACCAAAATACCCCAATAAACAACAGTCAACCTTTGTGAAGGGCCTTCACTCTGCAGGAATACATGTTGCCAAAGTAAAAGCTCACTTGGCCCTACCCAGGAGCAGCAAGGGTCCCTTAAATCCCTGGCAGTCTTGTGCAGAGCTTTGTAGTTTACCCATGCCTCTTTCCTCACAACCCCTTCCTTCCATCTCTCTCTACTCTCTCAACCCCGGACCCCTCTCTCACTTTGCGGGCCATTTTCTTTCAACCCTGTTTACAACTTCTGAACTCTCCTTATTCAACCTCTCACTTCACGTTTAATCACCTCTTCCCATTCTGTCTTTTCACTGCCTCATCTCCAACAGTCTCTTGCATTTATCGCATGGCCTCTCTGGCCCCGTCACCTCTCTCGCTCCTCGGCACTTCTCATTTACCTCAAGTCTATCCCTTCAAATTTCAGTATATTTGTACCCTACACTGCTCCAGTCCCCTATTCATCCTGAAAGGCTCTCTCGGCCTGTGCCAATCTTACTATTGTTCCCTAATTCAGGAAGTCACAAATTGTCGGTTTCGCTGTTTTGGTGCAGCCCGCACAGTTTTGGAACTTGCACCCTCCTTTGCTTTGCTCCTCCAACAATCTATTATCCTTTAGGGAGCGATAAAAACCTGGCTCTACGCCCTGTAGGTTACCCCATTTGGCTGGTTCCCCTTTCCCTTCTGTGTGTTTCTCATTTGCCATTTTAGGCAGAAGATGGTTATTATCCCTAGGGCACCTTTTTAGCACTCTACAAATGGAACTAATAATAGGCAGAAGTGTTACCGGGAATGTGCAACCCCTGTTTCTATAACTCTCCACAGTTTGAAGACCTCTGGTGTAGAGCCATTACAAAGGTGGTCATCCCTTCGATTATTTGAAAAACACTGGTGAAATTTCACTTAAAATAGGAACTGTGTAAGTGCCCCACACCCCATGGGTCACACTGCAGCCAATTTGTGCACCCAATATATACTTCCGATTGTGCCTTGAGTGTTTTCTACTGGGCACCCAATTCTCTTACTGACATATATAACTTTTAGAAGGCTGTGCTGAAAATGCACTCTGTTTTCCTATTTTTTCCTACACTTCCTGGGAAGAGACCCTTTTTCCCCATTAATGATCTTGAGAATGTCTTGCTTACTATCCCCCAGATTCATCAATGTCCCGATTTGCGAGTCCTTAATAGCGATTATTAAGGAATCGCTATTAAAGACTCGCAAAACGGGATTCATGTAGAAATTGCACAATTAAATGCGATTTCTACTGCTTCCTTATTTGCGATTCCCTAATTGCTAATCGCAAATAAGGAATGACTCCCCATTCATTCCTATGGGCCAAACCAATAAATTGGACTCAGAAACACACAGAAATTTTAAGATCATTGCAAACAGACATGTTAGCTAAAACAAAATTGCAAACACGCAGAAACGTACGCAACCTTGTAATCCGAGTCATCCCAGGAAGATGCGGATTCACGTACCTAACCTCTAATGAGGGAGAAACGGTACCAATAGCTTACAAATCACATTTGTACACACGAACTGAAATGAAATTAGGTTCAATTGAAAAACTTCTAATAGCGGTTCAAACTGCTGTAGCAAAAGAAAGAGCCCAAGCCCAAGGCAGAAGAATAACTGTTTAACAACAGAATCAGCCCTTGAGGCATTAACAAGCCCACACAATTTGAATGCTGTGGCATTAGATCCAAAATGGATACAATGGGAAAATTCTCTTGCTACAGAAGACGTGAAATACTATTTTGACCCGAAAATGAAAAAACTAGAAAATCTAGAATATGAAGAAGAATATCCTCTGCCAATCGAAATTCTGCCTCTCGAACAGTACACATGTGTAGTCTACATGGACAGATTTGCACAACACTACGATGTAGAGTAAAAAATCCTACAACGCAGCGTGCGCGATTGTTAAAGGTCACTCGCGCTTTGGTAAATTCATACCAATAATCACCAAAACTGAATCACTCAGAAACTGTTCAGCTCAGCGAGCTGAAATAAGATCTTTAAAGATGGCGCTTGAAAATGCCGATCGCGAATTCCCGACACCGATAGTGTGCGATTCGCATCTCTGCGTCAGGTCTTACAATAATGACATGCAGACATGGATCAAAAACGGTTACAAAGATGAGACTGGTGCCACAATAAAGCATAAAAAGCTTTGGGAACAAGTAGTTCTTTTGCAGAAAGAACTACGAAAGACTCACGTGATACACACACTGAGTCATCAACGTGATGGTGTTCACGTTGCAGGGAATTCATTGGCTACCAGAGCCACAGCGGAAGCATTTCAACCGGTTTCCGTAGCCACAAAAAATGGTACTAAAAAATACATTGGCTGGAGAAACTATGCTCGCGGTAAAAACCTCATTAAAAGGCGACTATGCAGCATTACCTCTCGGCTATCCACTCAATTATACATACATAATAGATGCAAACTTCGTTCCTTTTGCTCAAATCCCTGGAGTGGGGGATAGAGTAATTCCAAACACGAACAGGAGAGTCTTCTTGATTGAAGCGGCACACATGGGACTGGGTCTAAGGCACCAAGAGATCAAGGAATCTCTAAAAGAATTACAATCAGAATACTGGTGGCCGGGGATGAGCCTGCAACATTATACATTTGCAAAGGATTGTCCAAACTGCAACAGAGATCGCGGTTGTGAACCTGACCAGACTATTGCCAGGACCCCTTTATTAGAAAGCATTAGGCTATCTATACGCAGAAATCCAGTAGGAGAAATGTGTCCCCATAATATTTAAGACTAGATTCACTAAAAATGCAGACACCAGCGCTCGGCTGACGCCAGAACTGTTATAAAAGATTTGCGAGTCTTTATCGGCACATACGCAATTGGCATGCTACATTCTGACCAGGGTCCTGCGTTTAGCTCTCGGGCTTACAAGGAGGCCATGGCCAGCATGGGCATTGCATTGCGGTACTATTCTCCATTCCATCCTGAGGGAAATGCGGTAGTGGATAGAAAAAAACGGAACATAAAGCAATCTATAACGGCGAGGGTATTAGGTTCGGGTGATGGGTGGGTCAAACATTTAACAAGTGTCCAACGTAGTCTTAATAATCTGCCAAGAAATTCTCTAAAAGGTCTCACTCCATACGAACTATTGTTCGGTACTAGAATATACATTCAGGATCTTGATAGTCACACTTCAGTGGTAAAATTAAAATCCTTTGATATCACAGACCGTTTGGCTGTTTTACAGGACTTAAATGAAACAAGAAGAAGCCTGAGCAATATAAAGTTAAAACAACAGCCAACTGCCACTGAAGAAAAACCACCTGTCCCAGCAAGACCTGTCTGGATTCCAAAGATTGGGGATCTGGTCAGAGAGAAGATCGCGGTGAAGAAGGAATTTGGGCCTTCTTACAGAAAAGCAGTACCTGTCTTAGCTGTCAGCGGAACAAGATCAGATGTACTACCGCCCCTTGCTGGTAAAAAGGAGAACCGAGTTGTATCCATCGACCTGGTAAAACCACAATCATGTGGCCAATAATAAGTAGTAGGCCCAGTGGACTCCCAAGAAATAGCAGAATACCAAAATTTGCTGCAATCCAAGAGGTTCAAACTGAGAGACTAATCACATTTGATAAACCTGCAGTAAATAAAAAAGGACTATGCTACAAAGCCATGGAACTAGTGCCTCTTGAAACCCAAATTGCAACAGTTCGTCAAGAAACACCTGTCTACAATGATGTAGCATCGGACTATACTAATGTCTCCAAGAAAGATCCAAAGACTAAAGAAAATCCGGAAGCTATTCCAACAATTGACAGAACTGCATCTGGCTACTTCATCAATTTCGATGACTTTTCTGATGATCCAAGTGAACATGAAGAAACGCCGGTAACAAAAACGTTCAAAGACAAAGTAACTGAACTCTTTCATCAACTAAAAGAAACCTATCTGATCTCACCATGGATTGAATTTTGGATTGTGTTAGGTGTACTTTTCCTCCTGCTTTGGCTCATCATGGTTCTTTGTTTGGGAAAATTCATTGAGGGAAAATACAGTACAATGGACACAGCAAGCCAGAACATCAACTTGGTCCTTAAGCCTCACAAGTCATCTCACATCGAGAAAAGAGAACTGTCATCAGTGAACATCACAGCCAATCCAATACCTGGTGGGGTAGCATGGGACAAAACGGATTATGAAATTTATGGCCCGATTGAGCTCTTGAAATATCCACAGCAGTTCAAGGTTTCATTAAGTGACTTTGTAAAACCAAGTACTTTCTCTGATGATTGGGACTTTGAGAATATTAACAATATGATGTCAGATTTAGTAATGTCAGCAAAATTTACAGAACATGATTATTTACAGGGTTCATCAAATTATGAAGAATTGTATTGCTATAATCATTTTGGTCATCACTATTTGCATAAATCTGCACAGCCTAGAAATGTTTTTAATTATAACCAATGGGAACATTGTGCAACACCGCCTAAAGGCAGCTCGAAAACATTTTATGAGAAATTCCCATACTTCTCAGGGTTTAACACAAGTGATGCAGAAACGTTTTATTTTAAAATGTTAAATAAGACAGGAATGAAAACAATGTTGACAAATACTAAATTGATTTATTCTGAAACATTTTATGAAAAAATGACTACATTTGGTTTTGAATTTTGGAAAAACAACATTGAAACAAAGACCATCTGGGGTACAAAAGAATGGCAGGTCCAAGGTTTAGAAACAATATTTAGAGCCTGCATGATCCGAGAACAATTAATATTCCTGAATGACACCATTCAGCAAACAACCTGTCTTGGTCTAGCCAAGATAAAAGACTTAAATAAACCGTCTTTTCCGAAGCCCATACCTGATAGCAATAGCACTACAGATGTGGAGATAGACGTATCCCATATTGTACACCAAAACAGAACACATCCTGATTGGAATTAATGGTTGATCTGGCCCACAGACACAAATAACTGTCAAGATAGATTCCTGAACAAAATACAGGGGTTAAAACTGAACAGGCCAGACCCAAGATACTCCCAGAGACAACATCCAGGGATAGTTACAACATACAGTGTAGGGAAACTATGTCTTGAGTGACTACAGAAATCCACACTGGCTGAAATTAAGCAACACTTGACTTTACTTAAAGACGGTGCTGACTTGCGTGATTTCATACTGGGACCACGCAAACAGCGTCAAAAACGTTTCATAGCGGCCTGTATATACGCTGCATACAACGAGGCTTGGAAAGTAACACAAATTGAAACAGCAGAAAAAATACGAGAAATTGATTGTATTAATTTGGAAAAATCACTTTCTGTTGTGGACAATGGGTTAACGACTCTGTCCTCCAGAATATATTCACTGGACAGTATTTTATCATCTGCTATTGAAATAATAGAGCAAGACTTACTAATGTTACAACATGGTCAGTCACAATTACGTTCTATTGTACAGCTTGGCTGGAAGTTGCAAAATCTGCGTTCAGGCTACATGCCATGGCGTTTAAACAACACAACATCATTATTCTCTATCTTTAACCTTACTGATAAACAAATCAGTTTGCCACAAAAAGGAACAGACTATACGATTCTGAGCATTGAAAAACTTGAGAGATTACCATTGACAATGTCAGAAAGACCTGTCATTGAATGGATACTACATGGAATAATTACAATTCCGATAACAACTTTCCAGTTTAAATATTGCCAAGAGTATATACCAGTGGGCCAGTATGAAAGGTTGGGTAAAGGATACATCAAGTCAACATGGAAATTACCTTATACACACAAATGTTATAGTGAAAGAAAAAAGGAGGTATTTCTTAGTGGTAACAATTGTAAACAAGCACTGGCGTTACCAATAGGTTTCGCATTTGGAAAGTTGGAGCTATTGGTTTTGTAAATGACATTTTATATTTATATATTGTTATTGACAATGCCAATAACGATATATAAATATAAAATGTCATTTACAAAAACCAATAGCTCCAACTTTCCAAATGCGAAACCTATTGGCAACGCCAGTGCTTGTTGGGAATAACTGTTCAAAATCTAGTTTTCCGATGCTTAGACGTAAAGAAGGAAAACCGAAGTTGTTACCCACTTTTCTGATGTCATCTGAGGAAGACCTTCCTTCTCCTGTGTCCTGCTGTCTTACCCCGGGTGTCCAGAGATCTAAGCGTTGGACAAAGGGTGGCTGATGGCCTATCTTGCCTTCTACTGCCTCTCCTGGGTCCCCACAGACTTGAGGGAGGCGGTTGATCTTGGACATAGCTGTTGTTACACCACATGCCCCCTTGCCCGGTCAGCATAGGTCAATGGAGACTTGCACTGGCAGAGGTGTGGTTGATAGGAGGCCAGGTGTTTTTTTAGGGGATGCCGTGTTTTGTAAGACTCTTCCATTACGTGCTTATATGGATGTTGAAACAGGGGCAGGTGATTGAGCGGACATATGATGTAAAGCTGAAGCTGGGTTAAAAAGTGAATAACTCGAGGTGTTTCCGCCTCCAGGTTTTGAGTGACGATGTAGAAAACTCGAGCTTAACGCCCGGTGTCTATTTAAGGTCATTGCGAGCCAGTTATAATTGTGTGGTGGCTCCGTTTCTTACCTTTGTTGCTTGTTTATGTCTCTGACAGAGGGAACATATTTACTGTAACACATTCAATTGGTGTTAAAGAACGTTTACTGTAAATACATGCAGAGCATGGTTGCAGTGATGTGCTGAGACTGCAGACTGTAGCTCAAGGAGGCAGTCCACAGTCTCTGCTTCTCCACTTGCGCACATTATATAATCTGTGGCAAACCAGTCCTTTTACTGTGAGAGTTCCCTTGATTGCAAACCATGTGAGCATCTTTACCAATCACTGTCTCACCAACTGTCCATTTACATAGGTCAATGGAGACTTGCACTGGCAGAGGTGTGGTTGATAGGAGGCCAGGTGTTTTTTTAGGGGATGCCGTGTTTTGTAAGACTCTTCCATTACGTGCTTATATGGATGTTGAAACAGGGGCAGGTGATTGAGCGGACATATGATGTAAAGCTGAAGCTGGGTTAAAAAGTGAATAACTCGAGGTGTTTCCGCCTCCAGGTTTTGAGTGACGACGTAGAAAACTCGAGCTTAACGCCCGGTGTCTATTTAAGGTCATTGCGAGCCAGTTATAATTGTGTGGTGGCTCCGTTTCTTACCTTTGTTGCTTGTTTATGTCTCTGACAGAGGGAACATATTTACTGTAACACATTCAATTGGTGTTAAAGAACGTTTACTGTAAATACATGCAGAGCATGGTTGCAGTGATGTGCTGAGACTGCAGACTGTAGCTCAAGGAGGCAGTCCACAGTCTCTGCTTCTCCACTTGCGCACATTATATAATCTGTGGCAAACCAGTCCTTTTACTGTGAGAGTTCCCTTGATTGCAAACCATGTGAGCATCTTTACCAATCACTGTCTCACCAACTGTCCATTTACATTTTTCAAAGAATTGAACTTTTCACGATTTTCTGAGAATGAAAATGATTTGATTTTTATGTTCGCGTTAGGGCTTACACTGAGGCCCTGTTATTTAATAGTTGAAATAGTGACAAGAATCGTACACATATGGTATAAAATACTAAGCATGCTATGGAAAACAGTCTTTAAAAAGTACATAATGGGTTAGTAAGACTTTCTGAATTCTTGTGAGATTGTAACTGTTTTTTAAAGGTACCAATATTTTCAGGTACAATAAAAACTGTAATTCTTTTTTTACAGTTAATACTTGCAAGCCAAGTGGGTTCTTTGTACATGAGGCTCCCAGTTTCCGCTTGATTTTCTTTTCTTCATCATATAAATACAGACAGACCAGCATCTGCTTTCTTGTCTGCGTATTTGTTGATCCAGAAAAAAACAAAATATGTCTTCCTTTCAGTAATTCTCAGTGCCATCAAACATGACTGCCTGTGCAGATTGCGGCAGGAGAGTTACAGAAAAAAGAGAATAATTCTCTTAATTAAGTTGGGTATGCTGCCATTTAAGGTGTCCGACAAGGTTAATGTGTCCAGATGAGTATATTATATTGTATTGCATGTCGCAATTATGTACTGCTAACACCGCTTAGGCACTCGAGTATGAGGACACATGTAGTTGTTACATGTGGAAATATACGAGTTGCAGTTTAATTTTTACACTAACAAAACAGAAATATGGATAATTACAGAAAAAATGGGGAAAACAAAGTGTGGTTAAATGCAGACTTAAATCGAGAACAAGATGTAGGATTGGCCACTGGAATACACATTGTCTATAAAAACGTATGCACCCGCACTCACCGACTGTCTTCTGGCGGGCGGGGCTCTCCTCCTCACACGGGAGCCTTGCTCCCTGCAGCACTCCTCCGGTGGTCGCTTTGGGGCCGCGGGCGGGGTTCCTCTCCTCCTGGGCTCTCCTAGATGCAGCAGGGCTCCCTCGCATCACGGGAGCCCTGCAAACCGGCCGCCATGCTTCTTCTTTCTTCCCCCCGGGCTGCGGGGGCGGGCACTTCCGGCCGGCCGCGCTGGGATTGGCCGGCCGGCCAACCACTTCCGGGTCGCTGCGGGCAGCGCAGCGGCCCTTCTCCTTAGGTAGGCAGGCGGGGGCTGATTTTTACGGGCAAATGCCGGGTGGGCACCGGCTCTAGATCACCATCAATCGGGGCGGGAGTGGACACGGACGGCGGGAGGGGGCGGGAGTGGACACGGACGGCGGGAGGGGGCGGGAGTGGACACGGACGGCGGGAGGGGGCGGGAGAGGACACGGACGGCGGGAGGGGGCGGGAGAGGACACGGACGGCGGGAAACGTGCACAGGACAGCGAGGGGACAGCGCATCAGTGAAAGGGGAGGGAACGGGAAAAAACGTAACTCCGCCCTGGGAAAAAATCTCGGGAACGCCCCCGAATCTGGTCCGGCCTTGACGGACAGATCTCTGTTCCAATGGCTAGCCTCCATTTATGGAGCTAGCCAATGGGACAGGGGGGCGTATTCCATTCTCCTTACTGGAAATCAAGAGATTTCTCTGGAGGCGGAGCTAAGAGCTCCGCCCTCCAGCGAAACCTAAAAATCACTAAGCAGTACACTTCTGTGTCAAGGTATTAACTTGCACGGAGCTTGTGAAGGGTCTTCAAATAACCTTTAATGTCACCTTCACGGCACTCCTGCAACACAGATAGAGCCATTCTTTAGACAGCTTTCCAACTGCAGCTATGTTCTAATAAGTGACCACAGTTGTGGTGGCATGGTGCCAGAAAAAGCCTATCTTGTGAGCGTTAGTTCCATGGTCACTTGCTGTATGCAAGTATTGTATCCAAACAGCAATCCAGACACGGAGGCGGCAATATGGCCTTAACGAATATCTCTTCTATTCGAATTGATACTTTAAGCAGAATGAAGTCAGTTCTTTTACAGACAACTGTGCCTTTAACCTCGTCCAAAGAAACGTATGATCTGCAAGTTGCAAGGACAACGGCAGAGATACATTCCCTATTATCAACAAATTGCCCCGTGCATATGCTAGAAATGTTAAGTCAAATCTTAAACATGTCTGATACCAGTGGCATCGCACATGTATTTAAGACAATTTTTTCGGGACTGTTAGCACCCTCTGAAACAGTTCTGGGCATTATCCCGAATTTTGTGCATTCCATTTTTGGCGGTCTGCCTCTTCTTTTGGGACTCGTAGCAGGAATTTTATTTTTGATCCTTCTGCTCCGATATGGCAAGCCAAGCCACAGACAAGACTCCAGCGACGATGGGAGAAACGATCCTAGCTATACGCTACCGGGACCGCATCACTAAAGTCCTCGGATTTGCCCGGCTAAGAGATCTAAGTACAACTTGGTTTCTTTCATTCAGACCAATCTGGCAGAATTGCATCTTACCTGTGCTTCGCTGTCTGCTATGCGGAGAAGAATGCGTGTTGGACATCTGTCTTACACTACCATCAGCAGTACCAATGGATATCGATACTTTGCTAGGTCCTGTAACGACTCATGCATCGTGTTGTCCCCAGCGGCTACCTATTCTGATGACGGCATTCGTTGAGACTTCACCACTACGAGTAGGTAGCGGTGAAGTACGAGAGGAAAGCAGCACCAAACAGGTACAACCTTCTGTGAGCATTGCTGATCCAGACATCGATGATAGCAATCATTCTCACATGTGCACAATTTCAACTTTTTCAAACTTGGTCGAACTTTCCCCTGATGTCGTAGACCAATTTTTTGCAAGTCTGTCTGAAATGAGGTTCTCCCCTGAACAACGAGAATAACTTTTAAAAACAACGAGCACACAGCGTTCCCTGAACTCTGAATTCGGCCTTCAGTTTTTGATAAACACAGCTACTGAAAACATTTGGAACTAATTTTTTTTTCCCCTGAAAGAGAAATTGTTTTTTTTTACTTCCAAAATATTTACCCTTTTTCTGGCACATGGTAATCTGCTTAAAGTAGAACTATTCTTAGAGAACAGAGCTTCTAATTTAGGAACTCTAGAGACAATATTTTACCTCAGCCTCTAGCACATGTACAGCATTTGCATAAATATGTGATGAAATGGTCTTGACCTTCTTTTCTGTATTCAGAGCCATTTCATGTCTAATTTCGCTATTCATTCAGCTGATATAAATATGCATTTAACTGAATGATACCACTGCTTGAAAAGCGTACAGTACCAATACTCATTTTCGTGTATTTACCATATACCATTTCAAATGGGATTTATGTATTTTGGGGTGGGTTGGAAAACACACACGCATCGTTATATGTTTACTATTGCTTAGTTTTAGTAATAATGGACATTAATTTGTGGAGTGGGTGTTGTGTTTCTATCTAGGACCCTAATTCGATATTTCCAATTTATGCCCTTATATGGCTATAATAAATAATATCCTTATAAAGGCATAAGAATCATATCCATATTAAGTCATAGCCCAAGCAGTCCAAATTAGGCAAGGCTACTTCCCTAGACTCCTAGAAAGTACAACACGTTCTTTAAACAAACCAAACCTCCAGCAACCTGGGAATTCCCCATGCATTTGTTTTGATTTGTCCTAGAACTCCTGCGAGCACTGAAAGAACGGCCAGTTCTTAGTGACATCTTTTATTGACGTCTTATGTCCAACTTTACGTCAAACCCGGCACCTTTCAGGTATAAATATACCAATGTTGCCTTAAGCAAACACACGCTGGTTTGGAGCAGAGCGGCTATCTACTTGGCCGAGAGCCCAGCTGATGCGAGAGCCCACGGACGCCGCCCCTCCCTTTTGACGCACTGAGAAAGACGCTGTCTTTTTCTCCAGCCGAGAAAATTCCAGCCCCGGTGTTTCCAGCCACCCTTGCGGGTTTCTGGGATATCGAGTCCTGAGAGAGAGATACAAGACCTCACACATTCTATTACCAAGGTACGGAGCTGACTAAACCCTTAAGAGAATTCTTGATTCAGATTCCTTGGCAAAAACCAACTTAACTTAAACTGCTACTTACTTACTCCTTCCCACATATTAGGCTTAGGTCAGGTACACCGGGGTAGGATTATTTAGAAGCACCAGTTGAGTACGTTAGTCAATGTTTTTATGTATATGTATATATTTTATCCATTTTAAAGTATCATATGGCTAAGAAACCATATCAATGCTTTTACAGTATTATTTCATAATACTCCTTTTACTGTACGCACTTTACTTTATGATAAGTATTGCAATTATGGCAATTCATTTCTCTTGCATGAGAAAGAAGACTGCTCAATAAAGAACACCTTTTATTAAAAACGCCCGTCTCTCTATTTCTCTGCACTCTGGTGAAACTAAGTATGCACGATTGACTGAGTGAAATAGCTGTCTATTGTTTTCACACGACTCTAGAGATACACTCTTTATTCTGAGGGAGCAAAGTTGTCATGTTTATGCGGTTGTCAGAAGCTAATCCCTTCTTGTCTAAATCCGGAGAGTTAACTCTTTCCTGAACATTCGAGAAAGTTTCTAGTGATTTCTGAGCTAGCTGGCAAAACTAATTAAGTCTAACATAGTCAGTAGAGACCTAGATGACCTCAGTCCTACGTCTAAACTGATGTTTATGTTGTTCCAATGCGCAGAGCCTATTGGGAATATAGGAACTACACTGTAACACTACAAAACAGTGCAACATGATACAGTACAGTATAGCACAATGAAATATAGTACAATATAGTACACTACAATACAACAGGATACAGTACAGTATAGTACATTGCAATGTAGTACAATATAGTACACCACAATACAGTGCAACATGATACAGTACAGTACAATGCAATATAGTAACATAACATGTGTATTTGTAAAGCACATGTTCACATAAAGGCATCTTGGCTCTGAATAACAGATGTTTATTTTAACCCTACGGTACTCATGTTATCGACCTCGGATGAATGAAAGGCTGAGTGGACCCGCTAGGATTCACACCTGTGACCATGTGGTCAACACAGGTCCCTGCAGTGGATATATTAATCCACTGAGTCACCAGTCCCAGTATAGAGTACACTACAATATATGGCAACAGGATATAGTGCAGTATAGTACAATGGAATATAGTACACTAAAATACAGTACAACATGCTACAGTACAGTACAGTGTAATATAGTACAATATAGTACACTACAAAACAGTGCAACATGATACAGTACAGTATAGTACAATGCAATATGTTACAATACAGTACACTACAAAATGCACTGCAACATGATACAGTACCGTATAGTACAATGCAATATAGTACAATATAGTACACTACAATGCAGTGCAACATGATACAGTACAGTATATGCAATGAAATATGTTACGATATGATAAAGTACAATACAAAACAGTGCAATGGAATCCATGATGGTTTGGTGAAAACCATTACATTATAGTTTATTACAATACAGTGCAATAGTGTATAGTGCATTGTGATACAATATATTACAGTTCAAGGCCATGTGCTACAATACAATATTGCAATATGTATTTGCAGTTGTATTTATGTAACACAATTGAGCAACTGAAGGTACCTTGGCGTTATTGTCTAAAATGAGTTGCTCAGTCAAAACCAAACTCCGAATCCTATTTAAAAAACTACAATGGTGGATAGAGTCTTCGGTGATTTCTCAAAATGTAGTCAAGAGGACCGTGAACAAAGATAGGGCAGTAGTGAGTTCCTAAGTCTGGTTTCAGCAACGGAGAAGGGCATGCCTCTCAAAGTAGCTCTGGAACTTGGTACTATCACAGAAAGGACAATTCTGATCTTCGATTTCTTTTTGAAACATAACAAGAAAAGTGAAAAAGAGGCTTGTTATGCTAAGCAATGAGAACTTTATGTACTAGACATAAGGATTTAAAAGGAATCCTTTAGTTTATAGGAAGCCAGTGTAGAGAAGCCACCCCTGACATAGTGGAGTCAAATCATGTTAAATTGAAGATAAGCTTTGACAATAGATTTTGCAGACGTTGAGGCTTCTTTCCAGATGTTGTAGGCAAGGCAAACAGAGTTTTACAATATTCCAATCTTGCTGAAATAAATGCATCCAGAATTTGGAGTTTCTGGGTGAATGAAAACAAATAGAAAATCTGTCTCACGATTCAGAAAAATATAATCTTACAACCTAGTCAATTTTATTAGGCGTGGTTGACAGGAGTCAAATTTAACAACCGTATTTTAACACATTCCATAGGTGTAGGTTCATTCCAAGGCTTCATGGCCAATAGGAAAGCTCGCTGAATGGCAATGCTCTTCAAGGGCCAGGATGTCTATTTTTCCCCAATTTAATTTTAGATGTTTTTTTACTCATCCATGACTCGATACAGTACAATATAATATGTTGCAATTCAGTGCAGTACAATGCAATACATTACAATGCAGTATAATGCAATACAGTGCAATAGAATACAATGTAATACATTGCAAAATCTGCATCATAGTATAATATGGTACAATCCAAATGCAAAAAAGCACGGAGACCACAATACTACAAAACGCCTATGTTACGCGGCAAGGCAATGAAAATGATGTGTCATATCATGCAATTAAAAGGATATTATGAAGCAGACTGTGTGATATTATTGCCTTGCTTGTATGGCATTATCCCACACATGTATGCAAAATAAATCCCAATGCTGTAGAAAATATATTGTTTTATATTGAAATGGTATATGCATTCACCAGATCCTATTGAAAATGTTATTCACCAACAATTAATGATTTTATGCTTAATGGAAGGACAGAAGTACCATTTTAGTATTCTTCTTTCTACCTCCCAGAGTAAAGTTATGTGGGAAAAAGAGAACATTATTTCACTTATCTGAAATCTAGTCTAAACGTTCATGCATCCTAAGACACATGTTGTATCTCTTTAACTCTTGCCATCCCAGCCGTGTTTAAAAACAAGTCATCCAGAAATTAGTTTTGTGTTTATTCTGTCTTCACATCATCAGATCTCTGCACACAATTATTTACATCAAGAAACATCTCTGCAGAACATCACTGTACATTACACACTTATTAAGTGAACATTTTAATAAGAGACACCTGAAAGTCAGAAACTTCGTATCTTAAAAATAGATTCGAATTTTGTGTTTTCTTACTGAACTCGGAGTGCCCTCTTGAGAAACTCCTGTTTTGATAAGATTATGTTGTGAACCTAAAATTGTGCCAATAGCTTAATAAAAAATTAATAAATTTCAAAGAAGACCTCTTACGAACATGTCTGGTTGTATGTTGAATACATTTAAATGTATAGTGTCCCTGTTACCTCATACACACAAACAGCTTTCCTACAACCCATCAATTGGGGGTATAAAGGTTCTTGAGACAACATTCTCTGTTCCCTAAAGCATGGATGGGGCAAACATGTGGTCAAATATTTTTTTCAAAGTGCTGGGAGCTGTGTTTTGTTCTATGTGCAAGATTGCAGTAATGTTTCATGACTTTGAACTCTAACTTGTATCAGGCTCTCCTCCCGCTTAGCCCTTCCAGCTCATCTGTTGCTTCACCTTTGGCTGCACTGATGCTGTGAGCTCAGATGGTGCAAGTGTCACTTCCCCTCTTCTCCTTCCTGCCCTCAGCACAGGCTGCTCCTGGTGTAGGCCGAGGTGGTGCAGGTGTTGCTGTCCTGCCCCTCTCTGTCCTGTAGTCGGTCCTCACTGCCCTCTTCTCCTTCCTGCCCTCAGCACAGGCTGCTCCTGGTGTAGGCTGAGATGGTGCAGGTGTTACTGTCCTGCCCCTCTCTATCCTGTAGTCGGTCCTTACTGCCCCCTTCTCCTTCTTGCCCTCAGCACAGTAAGTGCTGCTGGAGTAAGTGCTGCTGGAGTAAGTGCTGATGGAGTAAGTACTGCTGGAGTAAGTGCTGCTGAAGTAAGTGCTGCTGGAGTAAGTGCTGCTGGAGTAAGTGCTGCTGAAGTAAGTGCTGATGGGGTAAGTGCTGCTGGAGTAAGTGCTGCTGGAGTAAGTGCTGCTGGAGTAAGTGCTGCTGAAGTAAGTGCTGATGGAGTAAGTACTGCTGGAGTAAGTGCTGCTGAAGTAAGTGTTGCTGGAGTAAGTGCTGCTGGAGTAAGTGCTGCTGAAGTAAGTGCTGCTGAAGTAAGTGCTGCTGGAGTAAGTGCTGCTGAAGTAAGTGCTGCTGGAGTAAGTACTGCTGGAGTAAGTGCTGCTGAAATGAGTGCTGCTGGAGTAAGCTCAGAGGCTGTTGGTGTCCTGGTTTGCCCTTCTGCCCCTCTCTAGGCCGGTGGTGCCTCTCACTTCTTCACCTGCCCCTCTAGCCCCACCAGGATTCCTCCTGCCCTTCTGCCCCTCCATCCCCTGCATGAGTGCTGCTGCTGTGAGATGGGACGGTGCTGCAGGTCTCCCCGCCCCCCCCCTCACCCCTGGGTCTTCTATGAGCTGTAGATGCCCCTCTCTCCTTCACCTGCCCCTCCAGCCCTCCTGCCCTCCGTCCTCAGCATGAGCGCTGCTGCTGAGAGCTGAGATGCTGCTGGGGGTCTCCCTGCCCCCTCCCCCACCCCTGGGTCTTCTATGAGCTGTAGATGCCCCTCTCTCCTTCACCTGCCCCTCCGTCCTCAGCATGAGCGCTGCTGGTGTAAGCTGAGATGCTGCTGCGGTGCGATCTCCCTGCCCCCCCCCCCCCCCCTCCCCAGGCCCCGCCCCTCCTCAGCAGCAGTCTCGCTGAGCTCAGAGCAGCCGGAGCTGTATTCCCAGGCTCGGGCCCGCGGAGTGAATGCATTTGTTATAAACCTGGTCCCGGCCGCTCCCTGCCGCCCCCGCCTCGGCCATGGGGCCCCGGATAGGAGCAGCTCGGGGTGGGGTGAGCAGCCCTGGGGGGCCCTGCTGGCGGGGGCCCCTCTGAAGGAGACGGGTGCCGGAGGATGCCTTTGTCGCCCCTGTGCCTGGAAGAGGGAGCGTGGCGCCTCAGCCACTGCTAGGACCCCCACCCCGGGACTCTGGACCCCCCCAGACCCCTGCCCCCGCGGAGGGACACCTGCCCGGCCTGCTGGGTGCCCTCTGCCCCCTCCCCCAGGAACACATTCCAGAAATAACGCGACATTTCCGGGGGCACGGTGCCAGCGCCAGGGAGCAATTCTCTTGAAATTACATTTTATTGGGGAGGCTGGTGCCAGCCGCCCTTGATAAGGAGCCGGGCCGCCCTCTCCCAGTGCCCCCGTAGCCTGCAGCTTTGCTGTCACCGCGGTCCTCCCAGTGCCATCCATGGACAGGGGGGGTCTCAGACGGACTCCCCACCCCCAGCCTTCTCCGGCAGCAATGACTTCACCCCCGGGGCGGGCAGCACCCCTCCCCCCTGCCCGGCGCACCCTCTGACTGCGGGAGGCCGCGGGCTCTGAAGGGCACCCCTAGACCCGACAGCAGTGGGGGGTCTCGGCGGGCCTCTGGCGCTGAAGGGCACCCCTAAAACCAACCAGGCTGGGTGTTCGTGGAGGGGTACACGGGCTTGGTACCCTGAGGGTCACCCCCTGGACCAACAAAACTGGGGTTCGTGGAGGGCAGAAAACATTCAGGGCACCTGTCACCCACCAGGACGCGCGCTCGTGGAGGGCAAGACGGCGCCCCCTAATCTTCTGACGGGCAGCCAGGAGCCCCCATCCGCGAGGGACCCTCGCTGGAGCCCCATTCTATCCGGAGGCCCCCCGAAAGGATGACCGGGGGAGGATGATGCTTGAGACGCAGGTAGGTGTGTGTGGGCGGGAGCGCGGGGGAGGGGTCTGCTGTTTGGTAACGCGTGTCTCGGAGTGGGCAGAGCGGCTGCTGGAGCCGGGGGTGGCACAAATCAGCGCGTATAGCGATGGTCTCTGCCCACTCAGCTGCCCACACAGGGGGCTGCCTCTCATTCTCAGGTCCGGCTCTAGGGCGCTGCGACCGGTGCCACCGCACGGGTGCTGACATCAGGAGTCCCCTTATTTGCACGTTTAATTTGGTTCCTAAAGCACCTGCTACCGCGTTCCTTGTCTCCAGAAATTTCCAGGCAACAATTAAAATGTCAAGATATCCCCGGTGATTAAGTTTTGTCTATTTGAGGTTTTGACTGATCATAAAATAGCACACAGGGTAAATGTGCCTGCTCAAGGAACGTGTACCATACAGATCACAACCTGCATATAATGTAAGTAGTTCAGTGGGTTACTGATTTTCTAAGAGACATCTTTTTGTTACTTGCGGTTTATAAGTGAAAATGCTAACATAGAACAGTGAATTATTAGCTCTGATCAGAGTATTGCATGCACACTGCAAGTATAGGTTAGAGCACCGATTGATGCAGTAAAAAGGGTTCATTTGGGTAGAAATCGATTCTTGTTATTATAATGCTCTAATTTCAATTCTTAGCTTGTGCTTCTCCAGACCGAGCACTCTTAAACTACACCGCCTGCCAGTATGGCTGACATGTCAGTCCTACACCTCGTAGGCCTCTGGCTTATGTAACATTCCCTATACAATGATGTACACAGGCATGATTGATTATCTCTGTGTAAAGTGTGTGTGTGAAGCAAAGTGCTCTGACACCCTGCACTGGTATGAGTGGCGCTATATAACTAATTAAATGCACCTGAAAGAGAGTGGTCATGGAGTCTTGAGGGGCACTGGTAAAAGGTGGTGGAGGGGGGTCCCCGCTTCCACCACGGATGGTGGGGCGCCAACAAACATTGTCGCACCGGCTGCCACCGGTCGCTAAAGTGGGCGTGCACAGAGTGCACAGACCCTCCTTGGGGGGGCAACGCAGGCGAAGGACACAGGGGTCTACCTCTCCTTCTCAGGGTGTTCAGAGCCTCCTCGGGCGTATCACAGGTGGAGAACTCAGGGGTCTGTCTCTCTTCTCAGGGTGCTTAGACCCTCCTAGGGCGCATCACTAGGTGTTAGTTCAGAGGTGAGGTAATAGAGTGAAGTTTGGGCTGTGTTTTAGCAGCTGGCATGTTCATTTTTAGTATGACAGCCAATACATGCTAAACTGTAGAAGCATGTGTGCTGTGCCTTCTCTTTGCAGTTGTATTTCTGCACCGAAGGGTATTTACTATTGGTGCCTTGTCATAGGGGTATTTTGCAGATGTGCTGTGGTTTAGTAGTAGTTGCACTGCATTATATGTAGAGGTGCTCAACAGTTCAGTGATGGTTGTCCTGCATTTCTGTAGTCGATGCACTCTGGTTTAGCAGTAGTTGCAGTGCATTATATGTAGAGGTGCTCCACAGTACAGTGATAGTTATTTTGCATTTCTGCAGCAGATGTGCTGTGGTTTAGTAGTAGTTGCACCTTATTATAGGTAGAGGTGCGCCACAGTTCAGTGATGGTTGTCTCGCATTTCTGTAGTCGATGCACTCTGGTTTAGCAGTAGTTGCAGTGCATTATATGTAGAGGTGCTCCACAGTACAGTGATAGTTATTTTGCATTTTAGTAGCTGATGTGCTGTGGTTTCGTAGTAGTTGCACTGCATTATATGTAGAGGTGTGCCACAGTTCAGTGATGGTTGTCTTGCATTTCTGCAGCAGATGTGCTGTGGTTTAGTAGCAGTTGCATTGCATTATATGTAGAGGTGCTCAACAGTTCAGTGATGGTTGTCGTGCATTTCTGTAGCAGATGTGCTGTGGTTTCGTAGTAGTTGTACTGCATTATATGTAGAGGTGCTCAACAGTTCAGTGATGGTTGTCCTGCATTTCTGCAGCAGATGTGCTGTGGTTTAGTAGTAGTTGCACCTTATTATAGGTAGAGGTGCGCCACAGTTCAGTGATGGTTGTCTCGCATTTCTGTAGTCGATGCACTCTGGTTTAGCAGTAGTTGCAGTGCATTATATGTAGAGGTGCTCCACAGTACAGTGATAGTTATTTTGCATTTTAGTAGCTGATGTGCTGTGGTTTCGTAGTAGTTGCACTGCATTATATGTAGAGGTGCGCCACAGTTCAGTGATGGTTGTCTTGCATTTCTGCAGCAGATGTGCTGTGGTTTAGTAGTAGTTGCACTGCATTATATGTAGAGGTGCGCCACAGTTTATTGATGGTTGTCTTGCATTTCTGCAGCAGATGTGCTGTGGTTTAGTAGTAGTTGCACTGCATTATATGTAGAGGTGCGCCACAGTTTATTGATGGTTGTCTTGCATTTCTGCAGCAGATGTGCTGTGGTTTAGTAGTAGTTGCACTGCACTATAGGTAGAGGTGTGCCACAGTTCAGTGATGGTTGTCTTGCATTTCTGCAGCAGATGTGCTGTGGTTTAGTAGTAGTTGCACTGCATTATATGTAGAGGTGCGCCACAGTTCAGTGATGGTTGTCTTGCATTTCTGTAGCAGATGTGCTGTGGTTTAGTAGTAGTTGCACCTTATTATAGGTAGAGGTGCGCCACAGTTCAGTGATGGTTGTCTTGCATTTCTGTAGCAGATGTGCTGTGGTTTAGTAGTAGTTGCACTGCATTATAGGTAGAGGTGTGCCACAGTTCAGTGATGGTTGTCTTGCATTTCTGTAGCAGATGTGCTGTGGTTTAGTAGTAGTTGCTCCTTATTATAGGTAGAGGTGCGCCACAGTTCAGTGATGGTTGTCTTGCATTTCTGTAGCAGATGTGCTGTGGTTTAGTAGTAGTTGCACTGCATTATAGGTAGAGGTGTGCCACAGTTCAATGATGGTTGTCTTGCATTTCTGTAATCGATGCACTCTAGTTTAGTGGTAGTTGCAGTGCATTATAGGTAGAGGTGTGCCACAGTTCAATGATGGTTGTCTTGCATTTCTGTAATCGATGCACTCTAGTTTAGTGGTAGTTGCAGTGCATTATATGTAGAGGTGCGCCACAGTTCAGTGATGGTTGTCTTGCATTTCTGCAGCAGATGTGCTGTGGTTTAGTAGTAGTTGCACTGCATTATATGTAGAGGTGCGCCACAGTTCAGTGAAAGTTGTCTTGCGTTGCTGCAGCAGATGTGCTGTGGTTTAGTAGTAGTTGCACTGCATTATAGGTAGAGGTGTGCCACAGTTCAGGGATGGTTGTCTTGCATTTCTGCAGCAGATGTGCTGTGGTTTAGTAGTAGTTGCACTGCACTATATGTAGAGGTGCGCCACAGTTCAGTGATGGTTGTCTTGCATTTCTGCAGCAGATGTGCTGTTGTTTAGTAGTAGTTGCACTGCATTAAATGTAGAGGTGCGCCACAGTTCAGTGATGGTTGTCTTGCATTTCTGCAGCAGATGTGCTGTGGTTTAGTAGTAGTTGCACTGCATTATATGTAGAGGTGCGCCACAGTTCAGTGAAAGTTGTCTTGCATTTCTGTAGCAGATGTGCTGTGGTTTAGTAGTAGTTGCACTGCATTATAGGTAGAGGTGTGCCACAGTTCAGTGATGGTTGTCTTGCATTTCTGTAGCAGATGTGCTGTGGTTTAGTAGTAGTTGCACTGCATTATATGTAGAGGTGCTCAACAGTTCAGTGATGGTTGTCTTGCATTTCTGTAGCAGATGTGCTGTGGTTTAGTAGTAGTTGCACCTTATTATAGGTAGAGGTGCGCCACAGTTCAGTGATGGTTGTCTTGCATTTCTGCAGCAGATGTGCTGTGGTTTAGTAGTAGTTGCACTGCATTATATGTAGAGGTGCGCCACAGTTTATTGATGGTTGTCTTGCATTTCTGCAGCAGATGTGCTGTGGTTTAGTAGTAGTTGCACTGCACTATAGGTAGAGGTGTGCCACAGTTCAGTGATGGTTGTCTTGCATTTCTGCAGCAGATGTGCTGTGGTTTAGTAGTAGTTGCACTGCATTATATGTAGAGGTGCGCCACAGTTCAGTGATGGTTGTCTTGCATTTCTGTAGCAGATGTGCTGTGGTTTAGTAGTAGTTGCACCTTATTATAGGTAGAGGTGCGCCACAGTTCAGTGATGGTTGTCTTGCATTTCTGTAGCAGATGTGCTGTGGTTTAGTAGTAGTTGCACTGCATTATAGGTAGAGGTGTGCCACAGTTCAGTGATGGTTGTCTTGCATTTCTGTAGCAGATGTGCTGTGGTTTAGTAGTAGTTGCACTGCATTATATGTAGAGGTGCTCAACAGTTCAGTGATGGTTGTCTTGCATTTCTGTAGCAGATGTGCTGTGGTTTAGTAGTAGTTGCACCTTATTATAGGTAGAGGTGCGCCACAGTTCAGTGATGGTTGTCTTGCATTTCTGTAGCAGATGTGCTGTGGTTTAGTAGTAGTTGCACTGCATTATAGGTAGAGGTGTGCCACAGTTCAATGATGGTTGTCTTGCATTTCTGTAATCGATGCACTCTAGTTTAGTGGTAGTTGCAGTGCATTATAGGTAGAGGTGTGCCACAGTTCAATGATGGTTGTCTTGCATTTCTGTAATCGATGCACTCTAGTTTAGTGGTAGTTGCAGTGCATTATATGTAGAGGTGCGCCACAGTTCAGTGATGGTTGTCTTGCATTTCTGCAGCAGATGTGCTGTGGTTTAGTAGTAGTTGCACTGCATTATATGTAGAGGTGCGCCACAGTTCAGTGAAAGTTGTCTTGCGTTGCTGCAGCAGATGTGCTGTGGTTTAGTAGTAGTTGCACTGCATTATAGGTAGAGGTGTGCCACAGTTCAGGGATGGTTGTCTTGCATTTCTGCAGCAGATGTGCTGTGGTTTAGTAGTAGTTGCACTGCACTATATGTAGAGGTGCGCCACAGTTCAGTGATGGTTGTCTTGCATTTCTGCAGCAGATGTGCTGTTGTTTAGTAGTAGTTGCACTGCATTAAATGTAGAGGTGCGCCACAGTTCAGTGATGGTTGTCTTGCATTTCTGCAGCAGATGTGCTGTGGTTTAGTAGTAGTTGCACTGCATTATATGTAGAGGTGCGCCACAGTTCAGTGAAAGTTGTCTTGCATTTCTGTAGCAGATGTGCTGTGGTTTAGTAGTAGTTGCACTGCATTATAGGTAGAGGTGTGCCACAGTTCAGTGATGGTTGTCTTGCATTTCTGTAGCAGATGTGCTGTGGTTTAGTAGTAGTTGCACTGCATTATATGTAGAGGTGCTCAACAGTTCAGTGATGGTTGTCTTGCATTTCTGTAGCAGATGTGCTGTGGTTTAGTAGTAGTTGCACCTTATTATAGGTAGAGGTGCGCCACAGTTCAGTGATGGTTGTCTTGCATTTCTGCAGCAGATGTGCTGTGGTTTAGTAGTAGTTGCACTGCATTATAGGTAGAGGTGTGCCACAGTTCAATGATGGTTGTCTTGCATTTCTGTAATCGATGCACTCTAGTTTAGTGGTAGTTGCAGTGCATTATATGTAGAGGTGCGCCACAGTTCAGTGATGGTTGTCTTGCATTTCTGCAGCAGATGTGCTGTGGTTTAGTAGTAGTTGCACTGCATTATATGTAGAGGTGCGCCACAGTTCAGTGAAAGTTGTCTTGCGTTGCTGCAGCAGATGTGCTGTGGTTTAGTAGTAGTTGCACTGCATTATAGGTAGAGGTGTGCCACAGTTCAGGGATGGTTGTCTTGCATTTCTGCAGCAGATGTGCTGTGGTTTAGTGGTAGTTGCACTGCACTATATGTAGAGGTGCGCCACAGTTCAGTGATGGTTGTCTTGCATTTCTGCAGCAGATGTGCTGTTGTTTAGTAGTAGTTGCACTGCATTAAATGTAGAGGTGCGCCACAGTTCAGTGATGGTTGTCTTGCATTTCTGCAGCAGATGTGCTGTGGTTTAGTAGTAGTTGCACTGCATTATATGTAGAGGTGCGCCACAGTTCAGTGAAAGTTGTCTTGCATTTCTGTAGCAGATGTGCTGTGGTTTAGTAGTAGTTGCACTGCATTATAGGTAGAGGTGTGCCACAGTTCAGTGATGGTTGTCTTGCATTTCTGTAGCAGATGTGCTGTGGTTTAGTAGTAGTTGCACTGCATTATATGTAGAGGTGCTCAACAGTTCAGTGATGGTTGTCTTGCATTTCTGTAGCAGATGTGCTGTGGTTTAGTAGTAGTTGCACCTTATTATAGGTAGAGGTGCGCCACAGTTCAGTGATGGTTGTCTTGCATTTCTGTAGCAGATGTGCTGTGGTTTAGTAGTGTTTGCACTGCATTATAGGTAGAGGTGCGCCACAGTTCAGTGATGGTTGTCTTGCATTTCTGTAGCAGATGTGCTGTGGTTTAGTAGTAGTTGCACCTTATTATAGGTAGAGGTGCGCCACAGTTCAGTGATGGTTGTCTTGCATTTCTGCAGCAGATGTGCTGTGGTTTAGTAGTAGTTGCACGGCATTATAGGTAGAGGTGTGCCACAGTTCAATGATGGTTGTCTTGCATTTCTGTAGTCGATGCACTCTAGTTTGGTAGTAGTTGCAGTGCATTATATGTAGAGGTGCGCCACAGTTCAGTGATGGTTGTCTTGCATTTCTGCAGCAGATGTGCTGTGGTTTAGTAGTAGTTGCACTGCATTATATGTAGAGGTGCGCCACAGTTCAGTGAAAGTTGTCTTGCGTTGCTGCAGCAGATGTGCTGTGGTTTAGTAGTAGTTGCACTGCATTATAGGTAGAGGTGTGCCACAGTTCAGTGATGGTTGTCTTGCATTTCTGCAGCAGATGTGCTGTGGTTTAGTAGTAGTTGCACTGCACTATATGTAGAGGTGCGCCACAGTTCAGTGATGGTTGTCTTGCATTTCTGCAGCAGATGTGCTGTGGTTTAGTAGTAGTTGCACTGCACTATATGTAGAGGTGCGCCACAGTTCAGTGATGGTTGTCTTGCATTTCTGCAGCAGATGTGCTGTTGTTTAGTAGTAGTTGCACTGCATTAAATGTAGAGGTGCGCCACAGTTCAGTGATGGTTGTCTTGCATTTCTGCAGCAGATGTGCTGTGGTTTAGTAGTAGTTGCACTGCATTATATGTAGAGGTGCGCCACAGTTCAGTGAAAGTTGTCTTGCATTTCTGTAGCAGATGTGCTGTGGTTTAGTAGTAGTTGCACTGCATTATAGGTAGAGGTGTGCCACAGTTCAGTGATGGTTGTCTTGCATTTCTGTAGCAGATGTGCTGTGGTTTAGTAGTAGTTGCACTGCATTATATGTAGAGGTGCTCAACAGTTCAGTGATGGTTGTCTTGCATTTCTGTAGCAGATGTGCTGTGGTTTAGTAGTAGTTGCACCTTATTATAGGTAGAGGTGCGCCACAGTTCAGTGATGGTTGTCTTGCATTTCTGTAGCAGATGTGCTGTGGTTTAGTAGTGTTTGCACTGCATTATAGGTAGAGGTGCGCCACAGTTCAGTGATGGTTGTCTTGCATTTCTGTAGCAGATGTGCTGTGGTTTAGTAGTAGTTGCACCTTATTATAGGTAGAGGTGCGCCACAGTTCAGTGATGGTTGTCTTGCATTTCTGCAGCAGATGTGCTGTGGTTTAGTAGTAGTTGCACGGCATTATAGGTAGAGGTGTGCCACAGTTCAATGATGGTTGTCTTGCATTTCTGTAGTCGATGCACTCTAGTTTGGTAGTAGTTGCAGTGCATTATATGTAGAGGTGCGCCACAGTTCAGTGATGGTTGTCTTGCATTTCTGCAGCAGATGTGCTGTGGTTTAGTAGTAGTTGCACTGCATTATATGTAGAGGTGCGCCACAGTTCAGTGAAAGTTGTCTTGCGTTGCTGCAGCAGATGTGCTGTGGTTTAGTAGTAGTTGCACTGCATTATAGGTAGAGGTGTGCCACAGTTCAGTGATGGTTGTCTTGCATTTCTGCAGCAGATGTGCTGTGGTTTAGTAGTAGTTGCACTGCACTATATGTAGAGGTGCGCCACAGTTCAGTGATGGTTGTCTTGCATTTCTGCAGCAGATGTGCTGTGGTTTAGTAGTAGTTGCACTGCACTATATGTAGAGGTGCGCCACAGTTCAGTGATGGTTGTCTTGCATTTCTGCAGCAGATGTGCTGTTGTTTAGTAGTAGTTGCACTGCATTAAATGTAGAGGTGCGCCACAGTTCAGTGATGGTTGTCTTGCATTTCTGCAGCAGATGTGCTGTGGTTTAGTAGTAGTTGCACTGCATTATATGTAGAGGTGCGCCACAGTTCAGTGAAAGTTGTCTTGCATTTCTGTAGCAGATGTGCTGTGGTTTAGTAGTAGTTGCACTGCACTATAGGTAGAGGTGTGCCACAGTTCAGTGATGGTTGTCTTGCATTTCTGCAGCAGATGTGCTGTGGTTTAGTAGTAGTTGCACTGCATTATATGTAGAGGTGTGCCACAGTTTAGTGATGGTTGTCTTGCATTTCTGCAGCAGATGTGCTGTGGTTTAGTAGTAGTTGTACTGCATTATAGGTAGAGGTGCACCACAGTTCAGTGATGGTTGTCTTGCATTTCAGTAGCAGATGAGCTGTGGTTTAGTAGTAGCTGCACTGCATTATATGTAGAGGTGTGCCACAGTTCAGTGATGGTTGCCTTGCATTTCTGCAGCAGATGTGCTGTGGTTTAGTAGTAGTTGCACTGCATTATAGGTAGAGGTGTGCCACAGTTCAATGATGGTTGTCTTGCATTTCTGTAGCAGATGTGCTGTGGTTTAGTAGTAGTTGCACTGCATTATAGGTAGAGGTGTGCCATAGTTCAGTGATGGTTGCCTTGCATTTCTGCAGCAGATGTGCTGTGGTTTAGCAGTAGTTGCACTGCATTATAGGTAGAGGTGTGCCACAGTTCAATGATGGTTGTCTTGCATTTCTGCAGCAGATGTGCTGTGGTTTAGTAGTAGTTGCACTGCATTATAGGTAGAGGTGTGCCACAGTTCAGTGATGGTTGTCTTGCATTTCTGCAGCAGATGTGCTGTCGTTTAGTAGTAGTTGCACTGCATTATAGGTAGAGGTGTGCCACAGTTCAGTGATGGTTGTCTTGCATTTCTGCAGCAGATGTGCTGTGGTTTAGTAGTAGTTGCACTGCATTATATGTAGAGGTGTGCCACAGTTAAGTGATGGTTGTCTTGCATTTCTGTAGCAGATGTGCTGTGGTTTAGTAGTAGTTGCACTGCATTATAGGTAGAGGTGCACCACAGTTCAGTGATGGTTGTCTTGCATTTCAGTAGCAGATGAGCTGTGGTTTAGTAGTAGCTGCACTGCATTATATGTAGAGGTGTGCCACAGTTCAGTGATGGTTGCCATGCATTTCTGCAGCAGATGTGCTGTGGTTTAGTAGTAGTTGCACTGCATTATAGGTAGAGGTGTGCCACAGTTCAATGATGGTTGTCTTGCATTTCTGTAGCAGATGTGTTGTGGTTTAGTAGTAGTTGCACTGCATTATAGGTAGAGGTGTGCCACAGTTCAGTGATGGTTGCCTTGCATTTCTGCAGCAGATGTGCTGTGGTTTAGTAGTAGTTGCACTGCATTATAGGTAGAGGTGTGCCACAGTTCAATGATGGTTGTCTTGCATTTCTGCAGCAGATGTGCTGTGGTTTAGTAGTAGTTGCACTGCATTATAGGTAGAGGTGTGCCACAGTTCAGTGATGGTTGTCTTGCATTTCTGCAGCAGATGTGCTGTGGTTTAGTAGTAGTTGCACTGCATTATAGGTAGAGGTGTGCCACAGTTCAATGATGTTTGTCTTGCATTTCTGCAGCAGATGTGCTGTGGTTTAGTAGTAGTTGCACTGCATTATAGGTAGAGGTGTGCCACAGTTCAGTGATGGTTGTCTTGCATTTCTGCAGCAGATGTGCTGTGGTTTAGTATTAGTTGCACTGCACTATATGTAGAGGTGTGCCACAGTTCAGTGATGGTTGTCTTGCATTTCTGCAGCAGATGTGCTGTGGTTTAGTAGTAGTTGCACTGCATTATAGGTAGAGGTGTGCCACAGTTCAATGATGGTTGTCTTTCATTTCTGCAGCAGATGTGCTGTGGTTTAGTAGTAGTTGCACTGCATTATATGTAGAGGTGTGCCACAGTTCAGTGATGGTTTTCTTGCATTTCTGCAACAGATGTGCTGTGGTTTAGTAGTAGTTGCACTGCATTATAGGCAGATGTGCTGTGGTTTAGTAGTAGTTGCACACTGCATTATATGTAGAGGTGTGCCACAGTTCAGTGATGGTTGTCTTGCATTTCTGCAGCAGATGTGCTGTGGTTTAGTAGTAGTTGCACTGCATTATTATAGGTAGAGGTGTGCCACAGTTCAATGATGGTGGTCTTGCATTTCTGCAGCAGATGTGCTGTGGTTTAGTAGTAGTTGCACTGCATTATATGTAGAGGTGTGCCACAGTTCAGTGATGGTTGTCTTGCATTTCTGCAGCAGATGTGCTGTGGTTTAGTAGTAGTTGCACTGCATTATAGGTAGAGGTGTGCCACAGTTCAATGATGGTTGTCTTGCATTTCTGTAGCTCATTGGCTATGGTTTTGTAGTTGTTGCACTGCATTATAGGTAGAGGTGTGCCACAGTTCAATGATGGTTGTCTTGCATTTCTGTAGCTAATTGGCTATGGTTTTGTAGTTGTTACACTGCATTGTATGTAGAGGTTCGCAACTGTTCAGTGATGGGTGCCTTGCATGTTTGCAGCAGATGCCTCGAAGAGAATAGAATATCTTGCGTTGTTTTTGAAGATGTGCTGTGGTTTAGTGGTAGTTGCACTGCATTATATGTAGAGGTGTGCCACAGTTCAGTGATGGTTGTCTTGGATTTCTGCAGCAGATGTGCTGTGGTTTAGTAGTAGTTGCACTGCATTATATTTAGAGGTGTGCCACAGTTCAGTGATGGTTGTCTTGCATTTCTGGAGCAGATGTGCTGTGGTTTAGTGGTAGTTGCACTGCATTATATGTAGAGGTGTGCCACAGTTCACTGATGGTTGTCTTGCATTTCTGGAGCAGATGTGTTGTGGTTGAGTCATAGTTACACTGCATTATAGGTAGAGGTGTGCTTCAGTTCAATGATTGTTGCCATGCATTTCTGTAGCACATTGGCTGTGGTTTGGTAGTTGTTGCACTGCATTGTATGTAGAGGTTCGCAACTGTTCAGTGATGGTTGCATAGCATCTTTGTAGCCGGTTCCTTGAATAGAATAGAATGTCTTGCGTTGTTGTTGCAGATGTGCTGTGGTTTAGTGGTACTTGCCCTGTATCCAGGTGCGGTGCACCACAGGTACGTGATGGACGTCTTGCACTTTAATAGTGAGTCCTCTGCTTTTTATTTGAGGTGTCCTGCATCGTATTAGAGGGTGTGCTGTACGTCATTAGTAGTTGCTCAGCTTTAGTAGTTTACACTGCATTTCACAAGTGGGGGAGCTGTTTTCAGCTGAGTGTTTTATAAAATAGATCGTCCTATACAATACTGGTGTGCTTTGCGGTGTGTTGTACGGTGCGTTATGCGATGCACCAGTGGATTGTATTTTAGGAGCTGGTGTAAGATATTTATTAAAGGTTGCTTTACTTCAGTAATGGGTGTGATGTCATTTAACAGGAGTCGTGGTATGTTCATGGCAGATGCGCTGTATTTTGGTCGCGGTGTGAGTTTTACGGAGAAGGTGTGCTGTATCAAGCCAGGTGTTACTTATGGTACTTTTGCCTTGCAGTGGTGTGTGCGCTCTACTACTGTGAGAGTTCTATTATATTAATGGACTGTATTGATCAGAAGTGTCCTGAAGTGTTAAAGTTTGGGGGAAACATCCATTCAATGCAGTCATTACAATGCACTGCCTTTACAACGCAGTCATAAGAATGCAACTGCCTTTACATCGCATGCCATTACAATGCATGTGACTGCAACGCATGTCACTATAGCGCATGCCATTACAACGCATACCATTACAATGCATGCCATTACAACACATTATAAGGTAAGTAAGGAAGATTTTTTAGTTTTAGGGTGGGTATGGGTTTTGGGGTACATGGGAATAGTAATTTTTACCCCTACACTATTCAACACTTACCCTACTGTTGCACTCACTGGAGTGGGAAGAGTAATTTTTACCCCTACACTATCCAACACTTACCCTACAGTTGCCCTAACAGTACTATACGTTGTAATGGTGTGCGTTGTAATGGTATGTATTCTAATGGAATGCGTTGTAATGGTAGTTTTAAAAATGCGTTGTAATGGCATGCGATATAAAATCAGACAATGTAACAGTAGTTGTGATGTAAAAACTGTTGTAAAAGCATGCGTTGTAATTGTTTGCGTTGTAACGTCATATATTCAAGTTTGGGCGCAGATATGGTTTGTCCAGCCCCATCTTGACAGCCCCTTTCCATAAAGTCACAGTGTAGATGTTCAGCCGTATGCTAAGCGCAGTTTTCAGGAACTTGGTCGCCACTGGGGCGTATCTGTCGTTCCTGCAGTGGCTAAAGTGACCCCGGGTTCCAGGGATGTGAAGGGCCCATTGAACTTAAATCACAACATGTTTACCATCCAAATCTTGGTTTTGGTATGACATTGCTTTGCTTGCATTGGATCCCTTACCGACTTACTGCACCAATGGTTGGCCTGAAGAGTAAAGAGTGAATCTTCCCTTCCTGATCTCAGTTGGTTTTTGAAAAGTTCTTGACACTGCTCCCAGCATGGATGTAACCTGTAGGTTAGCAGAATTTCTTCTTTTTAGGTCTTAGTTTTTAGCTGTCTGTTGTTGAAGAACTATTGTGTACAAAACCAATACTTAGAGGGAACCTTTAGTCGGCCCATTGCTTATCATATGTTTGTTTTTCCTGGCAATAACATTTGCTTGCTTTTTATTCAATGGCTTTCCTTCCTCTTTTTGTGTGAGTCCCTCCCCTGGAGCATAGCATCCTCACTGCCATCTTGATTAACTTGTAACCTTCCACTGCTCATGTCATGTAACTACTTTTTTCTTTTTCTGTGAGAACACATGAAAGTGCAGGTCATGCAGTGCTTAATTTGAGCTGGTGGTTCCTGGGGCTTAACACCGGAACTCAATTGGTTTCTGATGCTCGACACCAGCACTTAATTGAGAACACTGCACTTAGGACAGTCTGTCACATGGTGGCGCTGCTCATCTAATTTACAGATGAGCAGAACAACGGTTGTTTATGATTACAATATACATAAAAAAATTACTACTACCTGCCTCCCCAGCCTTTTCTTTAGCTCTGGGGACCTGGGATAATCTGAACTGTCGCATTTGCAGGCGAGAGAAATGGTTAGGAGATGTTCTGACAGCTATGACGGGGGCGATGGGTGGTGCAAGCTGCAGTGGCCTCCTGGTCAGGGCCCTCGCACTTATTATGTCACAAATTAAGCACTGAAGTATTGTCTTTCTCTGTCGCTACATGTGCTGCTTCCCCTCTCGTATTCTCATGCCCCAACATGCTTAGGTTTGTTCTCTGTCAGGTCACCCACCCACAAAAGCATAACAACAGTTGCAATAGGGCAGGAGGAATTAAAGAGCAGACTTAACCCAAGGGCAGCTTTTATGGTGCTGGGGAGGGTCAGGCTGCTGTACCCATTCAGCCAATGCTTGAGGCAGAAGGTGTACTTAGAGTGACTGGAAAGATGTCTCCAATTCTTGAGGCCCATCCATCTGCTATTCAGGACGCTGCAGAGCATCACATGTCCGGAGCATTTGTTCCAGTTTGTTCCAGTTCTCATTCATGAAAGTAAACAACAAGTATATTCCTTTAAACTCTGACACTTCCTCAGACAGCTGTCATACTTTTGCAAATACTTGCAAAGAGTCCTCTCACTTATATGCAAGGGGGAAAACTGGCAACGGACTTTTTAACCCTTTTACTGCGGCGGACATTCCACCGCGGTACGGGCGTTCTAATGGGTGGGCCGGGCTGCGTCGGCCAACGGTCGTGCGCAGCACCCCGAAGGTAGTGCACGCGTCGGCAGTTGGCCGATGCGAGCACGGAACGGGTTAAATTCTGTTCAGAGTTTCATGTGTCAATTAAACCTGCCCGTTCATAAAGATTGAAAATATTGAATTCAAATTTCTATTTCAAGCTACTTTGGGATATATGTTTGTTTTTCATCCAGGACTTTGAAATGTTATTTTCTTGTACTTTTTTAAACAATGCTTTACAAACAAGCATTGGGAAAGTCAATGGCTTTATAAATGTGCCAGTGCTTGTTTGCTTTTGGGTCTACTGTATTTCAACATTGGATGCATTCGATTTTGGTAGAATGCATGCTCTGTTTAGTAAAAGATGGATTTCAGGAGGAAATCCCCTATATTGCAGCAGAGTCTGGTTCCTATTTTAGTAAAGGGCACCTTGTATTTATATATTGTGTGCGCTCCATTTACGATGAGTGTGTTCTGTATTTTACTAGTTGTTGTATAGAAGTCAGAGGGCGAGCCACTGAAAGCTCAAACAGGGCCCCAGCCTAAAACCTGGCTCTGGTTCAACCAGAAGTCCCATTTGAACCTAGAGCCAATGACGAGCCGCACTTTCATGTTGCTTCTGCTTTCCACCCTCGCACTACCCAGGATGTGGCCTTATGGCCAGAGCTGCCATCTTTAAAACTGGGGAACCAGGGGGCATATTACCAACGATTAGCGATATTTACCGCTAACTAGGCTTAGCAACTAATTTTTTATCGCTAAGCATCGCCGGAAATTATCGCTGAGATAACTTGCTATTAGCAAGGTTTATCTCCAAAGCGATACATTTTCCGGCGATAGCGTGAATATCGCTGAGAATACAGCGATATTCACGCATTAGCGACAAAATGTTCTTAGCCATGTTATCCACCTCCCATTGGATAACATGGCTAAGAACTGGTCTGAGCAGGCGTTAGTTTGTGGAGATATTCGCGCTTAGCGCAAATATTTCCAACGCTACGCCTGCCTTGTTAATAGGCGATAGCGACGTTATCGACTGCTTTCAGTCGGTAACTGGTTGGGTGCACCCACTTTGCATATCATTAGCGATAAACATCGCTGACATGCAAAGCGGGCCCCAAACCGCTCGCTATCGCCTAAAAGCTGTCGCTAACATCAGTTAGCGACAGCTTGCTAATGAGGCGATAGAAATATCGCTGCTTAGCGGACAAAAACGGCCGCTAAATCGGCGATAATTGTCTATCGCCCCCCCTTGGTAATATGCCCCCAGGTTCCAGTCTCGGCGTCGGCTCAGCATCCTGTGATTCTGGGACATTCACTTAATCTCTCTTTACCTGAAAAAAACATGCATGGGCCCTTGTTTAATGTAACTGATGCTCATGTAAAGCGCTTCAATACATTTGGGAGAGTTGGTGCTATATATAAAAACTCAGAAAAATGCACAAGGAGGTAAAAAAAAGCATTCACAAAAACGAAAAACGATACCCATTTAGTGATTGATTTGTGCAAAGTGAAACGAGAAAACATGGATAAATCGTGGCTTCCCCATGTAAATTGTTTGATATTAAGCAAATCTTTTCTGTCACCAAAATGACTTTTTCTTCATATATACATATAAAAGTATGTTTAAAAACATGAGTTCAGAGTACCAGCTGTACAAAACATACTGCACTTGATTTATTAGACTATATTGTTGTACTACAAGAATCTGAATCCAGATACAGGGTTCACATGACGGCTGTCTTGCCTCTTAGTTCAGTGATGGCACTGCCCCCAGGGTGGGGCTGGGGCAAGAATGGTCCTAGGTTCATGTTTAAAAACTGTCACTTTCACTAAGTACTTCTCAGTGCAGAGCTATACTGCGACATTAAGATGTCAAAGCATCCACATGATAAAGAAATACACTTTTTTAAAATTTCAGGATACCTTATTATATTTTACATGGTGTTTGTTGTAAGATTTACATGGCAAACATTTTCAGGGCTCGGCTCGTGCACGGGCTCTAACAACCAAGGCAGATCCTTGGCTCGCCTCTGGCTCGGCCCTCCCTGTGAATTTCTTGGCTCGCCCACCTCTATATTGAAGTTTGCATAGAGTGTGCGCTGTGACAGTGACTAGTACGCCCCGTTACACTAATGTTTGTGTTATATTTTAGAAGTTTTAAGCCTTTCTACAGTTGACATGTGTCTCTTGTGTTAGTGGAGTGAGTGCGCGGTTTGTATTAAATCAGCATTTACTTTTATTGTGTCTGTGCTGCCCTGTAAGACAGGGCGTGCTGCATATTATTCTGGGCTTGCATTGTTGTTACATTCAATGTGATAGAAATCAGTAGGTGTGCAGTAGCTCAACAGAAGGTTACTATATTTTAATACAGGCGTGCCGCAGTGCAGTGTTTTAGTATCCGGCATTCTCTATTTTGATGGAGTTTGTGCCTTTTGGCTAGGTATGCACTACAGAAATGCCACATAAATACATACTTACATACATAATACATACATACATAAAAATTAAACTTGTAGATATTATTGATGCCACAGCTTACAAGCATGCATGAGTCTGCAAAGTGTGGAAACATTTTTTTTATTAAAAAATTGTTTTTTTTAAATCTTTTTTTATAAATCTATTTTCAAAGTATGCTCAGACTATAACATACTTATTCCACGCATACTGCTGTAAGTGGCCTCTGACCAGCAAGCTTTTCATTCTTTCACATCCCTTCCTCATGTGCCCCCTTGGGCAAGTTCTGTTATCAAACATTAAACTGCACAACTACGTGTAGCAAAGAAGACGTATTGCTGCTTTGTGAATTCAGCTCTACACCTGACTCTGCTTCCAAAAATATTTTAACAACTATTTTCTTTCAGTAGTTTAGTTAACGTCACATGACAGCCTTCTTCAGGACCAATAGATTCAATATTCCTTCTTCAGGACCAATATATTTAATATTCCTAGATTCAATATTCCTTCTTCAGGACCAATATATTAAATATTCCTAGATTCAATATTCCTTCTTCAGGACCAATATATTAAATATTCTTAGATTCAATATTCCATCTTCAGGACTAATATAGTCAATATTCCTAGATTCAATATTCCTTCTTCACGACCAATAGATTCAATATTCTTTCTTCAGGACCAATAGATTCAATATTTATCTATTTTATCAGTGGAGCATTATTCCACACAAAGAATTTCATGGCAATATTAGAAGGCATGTCATGGCTTTAAAGCGTTGAATCTGTCTAACATCTGTATAATATCTGTGTGCATGAGATAGGGCATGAAGGTAATAAAAGAGCGTGTATGGGCAACACTGCCTTCTTGAGGTCATTATGGGTACAGTCATCTACTGTTTATTTAAAACATCAGAGTGTTGGGAGCTCCATTGAAGACAATGAAGTGTCTAACCTCAGAGGGCGGAACGCTCACATAGCATTATAGCCCTTCCGCTTTTGGCTAAACTGGTTGTTAATGGCCCCCCGCCTCGTTATCGGAGCCTGCCAGCAGCTCGGGCTATAACTTGGATTCATGGCCTTTAACAACCTCTACAGCCCTCGGTAGCGGGCTAGAGCAGAGATTCTATCTCAGGTGAATTCGGGGTTAGGGAATGCAGGCATTTACTGCTGTCCAGCTGGCTTTTGCTCCAAGAAGAGGTCAGAGAAGGAATTATGACAGGCCCTCTCATGAGCCGCCTTTCCTCCTCTGTGAACTTCAGACAGATAAGAGACTTGAAGGCAAGTATGCGCACTGAAGTCATACACTGCCCCTAGAGGGCGTGGGTGAGCCTGGTTAAAGTTTCCTTCATGGTAGGGTCCCTCTGATCATGTCCTTCCGGTTTAATTAATTATATATTCTTCCTTTGTGAAATGCTATATTATCGAGCTTTGTGGGTGCTTTATAACATTTTTTCTGCACATTAATTTCTTTTTTTTTAACCCCTTCAGCGCTCGTGACAAGGTCAGCTCGTCATGGGCGTTACCTGCGCTGCGCGTGTGACGAGCTGACCTTGTCACGCAACGAGGGTTTTTGCGAATCGTAGCGCGCAGCGGGAAAACCGCTAGCGCGCCTGCGGTTAAACGGTAAAATAGCTGCCTCCTTTTCAAGTTATCCAGTCTGTTCTATGGAAAATGCTCTTTCAGAGCATTTGATCGTACAAAGATGCCTGTTCATTATAAGTTGTTGAAATATTGTTATGGCTCGTAAAAAGTGAACTATCCGAGCATGAAATGTGTGGGGCTGATGCTCCTCAGCAGTGAAGTGTGAACTGGGGGGCATATTACCAAGGGTGGCGATAGGCAATTATCGCCGGTTTAGCTGCCGTTTTCGTCCGCTAAGCGGCGATAATTCTATCGCTCTATTAGCAAGCTGTCGCTAACTGATGTTTATTTATTTATTTTTATTTTAGCGATTTGTATAGCGCCTGGTGACCCAAGGGCATCCCCGCGCTGTAAGGAGATTGTTTATCCTGTAAGGAGAGGGAGGGAGGAGGAACAGTTATTTCGGGAATAGGTGCGTTTTCAGTTTTTTGCGAAAGGTCAGGTAGATGGCTTCCAGTCTGAGGGTGCGTGGGAGGGAATTCCATCTCACGGCCGCTTGCACTGAGAATCGTCGGCCTCCGGTGCGGGTCCTTTTGAATTTGGGGACGTTGGCTAGGTGCTCACTGTCTGAACGGAGGGATATGGATGCTTTGTAGGGGGTGACCAGGCTGCTGAGGATAGTAGGGCCAGATCCGTTGATAAGTTTGTGTGTTGTACACATGGCTTTGAATTCCACCCTTTGGCGAACAGGGAGCCAGTGCAAGGCCTTGAGGGCTGGTTTTGCTGACACTCTCGAAGGAAGGTTCGTGAGCAGACGGGCCGCAGCGTTCTGTGTCCGTTGTAGTCTAGTCAGGGTGGCCTCTGGGGCGCCCAGGTAGACCATATTGCTGTAGTCAAGACGGGACAAAACTAGCCCCTGGATGAGAAGTTCCCTAGAGGGAGGAGGAAGTAATGGGAGGATCTTACGGGTGGTGCGCATGAGCCCAAAACAGGTGCCAGCAGTTTTGGCCGCTTGCGTCTTCATGGTGAGTTCCGGTTCGAGCCATACTCCAAGGGTTTTGATTTCACGCTTCGGGGAGGGGATTTCTCCGAATACGTCGGGCCAGACTGTTGGGGGGATGGTTGCCCATTGTTTTCCCAGGAGCATCACTTCGGTCTTAGACCCGTTTAATTTTAGTGATGAATCACTCATCCAGCTGTGTATTTGGGTAAGGCAGTTCGCCAGTTTCTCTGGGTGGTCGGCTAGTTGGGATAGAGAGACGACCAGTTGAGTGTCGTCAGCGTAGCTTACCATTTTTATGTTAAATGGTGTCACCACATCTTCCAGGGGAGCCATATATGCGTTAAACAGCGTCGGGCTCAGGGAAGATCCCTGCGGGACCCCGCTTGTGAGGGGGAGGGTGGCTGAGTGGTAGATGCCGTCCCATACCTGGAACGTGCGTCCGGTGAGGAAGGATTCTGTCCAACTAAGTGCCGTCCCGGTGATCCCTGCTGCCTCGAGCCGATGGAGGAGGACACGGTGGTTGACTGTGTCGAAGGCTGCGCTGAGATCCAGGAGGATCACTGCCACTGACCCTCCTGAATCCAGTATGCGCCTTGCCTCCTCGATGACGGCGAGGAGGGCAGTATCTGTGCCATGGCCCGGGCGAAAACCAGTTTGGGATTCCCGTAAGATGTTGTTTGTTTCAAAGAACTGGGACAATTGTCTGTTGACCAGTTTCTCAGCTAGCTTGCTGATTGCCGGTAGGAGAGAAATTGGTCGATAGTTTCCCATGTCTGCTGGATCGAGCTGAGGTTTTTTAAGGAGTGCTTTAACCACCGCGCTCTTCCAGCTGGCAGGAACAGATCCCTGGGTAAGTGAGCTATTAATGAGCTCCGTGACCGTGGGAACGATGACAGGGGCAACGGTTTTGAGGAATCTGATGGGAGCCGCATCAAGTGGTGAACCACTTCTCATTTTGGTCATGGTTCGCTCGACTTCCAGACATGTTACTGGCCTGAATGTCTCAAGTTGAGGACGAGGATGACTTTCGGTTTGACTGGGGGGTGTCGAATTGTCCAAGTGGCTGGTGGGCCCGGGAGGGGGGAGGGAAACTAGTATACGGGCGATTTTATCGTTGAAGTACGTGGCTAGGTCATTACTTCGGTCCACCGATGGAACACTGGAGGACGGTGAATGGGGTACTTTGAGCAGCTCCTTTACGATTATGAAGGATTCCCTGGCTGAATTAGAAGATTCTGTAATCCGCGTGTCATAGTGGGAGGCTTTGGCGTGCCTGATGGCATCTTTGTAGAGTCTGACTGTATTGTGGTATGCATCCTTGCTGGAGTGCTGCCAGTCTTTCCTCCAAAGCCGTTCGGCTCTTTTGCAGTTTTTACGGAGGAGTCGGAGGTCAGTGGTATACCACGGGGCGGACCCAGGTTTTCCGTTTTTATCCTCCCTAGTTCTTAGTGGGAGTACGGAGTCCAGGGAGGTGGTGATCCACTCTCTGAAATTGCTGTCAGCGACAGCCGGATCGTCTGCGCGTGCCGGGCTGGTGTTTTTAAGAATGCTGGCCCACTCTTCGGTAGGAAGTCTGGACCAGGTCCTGTCCCTGATGTAGGTGGGCGGTTTTTGAGGTTTCCTGAAGAAACCTGGCAGTAGGAAGGAAATTAGGAAATGGTCTGTCCAGGGTAAGGGGGAGGAATCCTTCACTTGCATCGATGGAGTGTTAGTGAACACTGGGTCCAGCAGGTGACCCTTGGTATGAGTGGGTCCGGAATTAAGGAGGTGGATGTCAAGAGCTGCCAGATCAGCGATCAGGTCAGCTGCTGTCTGGTCGGTAGGGTCTTCGAGATGGATGTTAAGATCTCCTATTATCAGGAAATTCGATATGGAGTGGGCCAGGGTTGTAACAGTGTCCAGGAGAGCGCTCGCGAAAGGGCCTGGATGCCCGGGAGGGCGGTAGACAAGGACTCCTGTCAGAGTGTTGGTCGAGTCTAGTTTGATTGTAAATTGCAGGCTTTCAGAGTCAGGGATCTGTGCATCCTCAGATTTGCAAAGAAGGTGGTCCCGGTGGATGATGGCGACACCGCCACCTCGGCCTAGGGGGCGTGGTAGGGACTGAATGAGAAAGCCTGGAGGGGTTGCTAGCACCATGTCTGCCTCAGAATGTGGGGCGAGCCATGTTTCCGTGAGGAAGAGGATATCAATCTTTTGGTCTTCAATGAGGTGGTTGATCTGCGTCGCATGTTTGGGGAGCGAACGGCAGTTAAGTGAGGCCAGTATCAGGGCAGCAGGCTTGTGAGGTTTTATAAGTAATTTGCGTTGTACTGGCTTGCAGAGGGTGCAGCGGGTGAAGGGTCCATTTAGGTCGTGAGTGTATTTACAAGAGGGGGTGGGGGGTCTGAGACTTAGTAACTCCCGACGTGAGTATCTTACCTTATGGGCAGCTGTATCCGGCAGGGGCAGTGGCCCTAGGCCCGGTCGTGCGCAGACGGGCGCAGACGGGCTTGCCTTAGGCGCGCCTTCGGCCCGCAAACGGCGCTCCCGTTGCGCTCGTCCGCTGCGCTGGTATGGCCGGCACATTTGTAGTCTCTGGGGGTGGGCGTGGCCTCGCAGTGGGCGTGGCTACCGCCTTGGGCGTTTCCTGATTCAGCGCTGGGGTCGCTGTGTCAGGGGTGGTCGGGGGGATCTGTGAGGGCGCGTTCAGGGCAGCGCTTCCAGGCAGGTGAGTTCTAAGGTCTTTGAAATTCTAACAGAAGTGAAGATGGTGCAGTTTTTAAAAACAGATGAAGATACAGTCCTCCGGCTTCAACCTCAGATCTAACACAGGTGAAAATGGTGCAGTTTTTAAAAACAGATGAAAATAAAGTCTTCCGGCTTCCGCCTCAATTCTAGCACAAGTGAAAATGGTGCAGTTTTTAAAAACAGATGTAAATACAGTCCTCCGGCTTCCGCCTCAATTCTAACACAAGTGAGAATGGTGCAGTTTTAAAAAAAAACAGATGAAAATACAGTCCTCCGGCTTCCGCCTCAATTCTAGCACAAGTGAAAATGGTGCATTTTTTTAAAAACAGATGTAAATATAGTCTTCCGGCTTCTGCCTCAGAGGATAAGAACAGAAAGATAAAGGTTAAGAGTCAGAGTGAGGGGAAATGCCTTAAAGGGTGTTTAAATAAATCTGTCAAGAGGTGGGTGGTATTCAAAGTGGCATAGAAGATGGGTAGGTAGTGAATATATATAAGAAAGATATAAGAAAGATATAGAAGGAAATAGAGGATAGGAAGTAGGAAGATGGAAAATGATTATTACAGAGGAGAATATTATTCAGTGTTCCAGTCAATCTGTCCAAGCCTAGCTCCATGCTGTTGTAGAATTTGTAGGCCAGAGAAGCCAACCATGAGCATCAGATGGGGGGGGGAGGCCTTTCCTCGGCCTGCAACGCGATCTGGTAATGATGGGGGGCAATGTGATATTTTCTGTCCAGAGTGGCGGACATCTTAGGGTCAGGCATCATTAGTCGGCAGATTGCAGCTCAGTCCAATGATGAATTAGGCCTGAGGGGCCCATCATGTCGACAGGTAGGGGGGGCCTTGCCCAAGCTCGCTATAAGAATCAGTGAGGTGGAAGGAACCTCAAAAGTCTTCCTCTCAGGGCTATATGTCCTGGGCGGCGGCCATCTTAGGTCCAGGCGTTGCCAGCTCTATGTGATCCCCGGCTGTGGCAGTGTGCAGAAAGGATCGGTAGTGGGGGGGTGGAAGGATCCGTCCCACCATGCAGTGTTGGTGTGGGAAATGTGAGTATGATCTTAACCCTCCTTGTTGTGGCCTCCAATGTGCAAGGACAGTTAAAGAGTGTCCTGGGCGGCGGCCATCTTAGGGCCAGGCGTCGCCAGCTCTGTGATCCCCGGTTTTAGCAATAAGCAGAAGGGTCGGTCCCACCGTGAAAAAAGGGGGGGGGGGGCGCCTCGCCTCACCTCCTCGTGTTGAGACTTCCGCTGCGAGAAGGGGGCCTCCGCGCTGCTCCTCAGCGGTCGTGACGCCTACAGCGCGTTATCATTGGGCTCCGCTCCGGTCCCATCTCCCGCCCGGACTCGATCAGGCAGTGTGGCAGGCTGTTTGGCTCATCATGCGGAGGTCTCGGTCTCCGTTCTACTCACGACATGAGCGACGGCACTCCGGGAGTGCGGCAGGCTGCCTGGCTCATCACGCGGAGAGGGGAACAAATGCAGACCGGCCGGGACGTCTCACATCGAGGCTCAGTGGCCGCCGCGGTCCCCACGTCTCCCTGGTCCCCGCTAGTGAGGCGGAGGGGCCCACCAACACCAGGGTCATCGGTGGCGCCGTCCGAGCCGGAGGATCGCAGCAGACCACTTTGACCGGACGAGATCACCTCAATCGATCTCCTCTGTCCCTCTGTCGGGAACGCAGGCGGACCGAGTGCAGTTGCTCCAGTGGTGCAGTCTTGGCGAGGGTATCGGGTCCAGCTAGCGACAGCTTTTAGGCGATAGCGAGCGGTTTGGGGCCCGCATTGCATGTCAGCGATATTTATCGCTAATGACATGCAAAGTGGGCGTACCCAACCTGTTAGCGACTGAAAGCAGTCGCTAACGTCGCTATCGCCTATTAGCAAGGCAGGGGTAGCGATGGAAATATTCCCGCTATCGCCAAAAACCAACGCCTGCTCAGACCAGTTCTTAGCCATGTTATCCAATGGGAGGTGGATAACATGGCTAAGAGCATTTTGTCGCTAATGCGTGAATATCGCTGTATTCTCAGCGATATTCACGCATTTCGCCGCTATCGCTGGATATTTTAGCACAATGGGGAAAAACGTTGCTAATAGCATGTTTTCTCCGCTAACATATCCAGCGATAGGCAGCGATAAAAAAATCGTCGCTAAGAGTATTTAGCGATAATAATCGCTATTTGTTGGTAATATGCCCCACGGTCTTCGTGGACAATCTTTTGTTGATCACACAAGCGAGGCTGAGAGGCAGGGATCCGAGGAGACGTCTCCTGTGCAGACCTGACAACTTAGCAATGTATTTCATTGTGTCAGGAGGGCCTGGGGCCCTGGAGAGTGAGGGGTCTTGTTTTGAGAGCTACCTTACCCTTCACCAAGTGGAGGGGTTCGGACCCTTAAAAAAAACCAAAAAAAACAAAGAGTCATCACGAGGCTGTCGCCAATGTCCTGGGGTGTTTTCACTCACTTTAATGGATATCGGCTGCTCTGAGCTTTTCACAGGCAAACTGGAAAGCCCCTGTGTGCAGTGGTTTCAACCTTGTTTTCTCTGCCACCATGTGATTTCGACTCCTCACCGGGTGATTGGTTGAAGGAAGCCAAAATCGAGTGACATACAGTGGCACGGGTGAGTAGGCAGGTTTGGCCATGGTGGGGTACCATAGTTAGGGGAATGGTGTGTAGTTGGTGTGACGTTAGCAGGCATGTCACAAGTTCTTGCGATGTTTCATTAAAAATGTCATGCGGTGCCGAGCATAGCACAAGCATCTGTAAGAAATAAAATATCCTCCAGCCAGGGAATGAGAAAACATGGCAGCTCAAGCATCCGGCGCTATCTAATGGTATAACGGGTTTGCAGCCTCATCAATCATAAACAGAGCAAGCTTGAGTGACCAATAAACAAGGCCACGAGCATTATGCGATTCTGCTGCTGGTATGCTTTCCACATAATTATGGATTTGTCACATTTGCCACATAATCAATCATCTTCTTTTTAAGTTGCAATTTTCAGTGGAAAAAAATGTTGTTTCTAGCTCAATTTGATGAAAAGTTACTAAAAACGAAGCAACATGTGTTTCCGTGCAGTGGAAGGCCCTTCGTAAAGGTTGACTACTCACCTTAATGTTACTTATTTCTGTACTTGGGGAAGTGGAGAAGTGTGGCTCAATGGTTAGAGCAGCAGATTCTGATGCAGAGGTCTAGCCGGGACCAGGGTTCAATTCCCCGCCTTGGCGGGCCTAGAGCTCAAAATTACATGGACCTGATAATTCTTGCCTCGGTGCCTATTCCAATCATGGAGTCCCACTCTGCAACTCTGGGCAATACCTTGCTTAATCTCCACAACGGCCCCCACAATGCTGAGGATGCCTGGCCTCCACCTTGGGGGTGCCCAGGAGTGGACACCTCACAGGGAAAGCCAGGATGGGTTCCACAGTGGTATTCGTACAAGCGCCTTGAGACCCTTACGGGTGAGTAGTGTGCTATCAATTTACATTTTTTTTTTTTACTTGGGTGTCAAAGTGGTACTAATGAGATGAAACCTTTGCTCAAGCACAAACTTATGCTTCAAGATTTCATAAATGCACGAGGACCTGGTGGCCCTGGAGCCTGGCATGGCAGCGACTCGTTAGTTGCTGCACCGTCTTCTCATTCAGTGATGTCATGGAAACGCACTTGCAAGTTTGCTGTGCATTTGCGTAGATCACTGCCACCTGCACTTTATCCCGCAGTGTCAATGTGTAGTCTTGAGATGGAAGGCCCGATTCACAAAACTATATGCAAGTGTATGTTAACTTACAAGAGGAAGCATCCTTTTTTATAATTCTAAACTCATGTGAATTTACTGACTTATTACCGTATTTTAATTACTAGTCTGTTTTATTGAGCTCCGTATTTTAATCACAAGTTTTATACTTATTTGAGTATCGTATATCTGAATCACCTATAACTGTATTTTCTATGTCCAACTATTTCCAACATCTGTCATGTAAAGCGCTCTGATAACCGCAAGAGTCTTGTTCACGCTATATATAACCTCCAAAATAAATAAATAAATAAATAAAATAAAAAATTCTAAAATCACTTTTGGAATTCATAAAAAGTGGGTGCAATCTTATAAAAAACATTTACTCACACAAACTTATTTTGTGAGTAAATCTTCTCTTAACGATAGACAGAGATTGTTCTAGGTCGATAATACCCTGGAAGTTTCTGCACACTCACAAACATATTTTTCGTGGGTATTCACAGATTTTTCACAGTTGTAGATTTACTCCAGTCAACATGAGGAGAAACCCCTGTTCCAGAGTTGGAAAGGAGCTCTGAGGAAATTGATGGGGTGCAGAGGAAGGAGTTTCTCCACAAGGAATATATATATATTTTCGGGTGAACAAAAAAACATGCAATTGCACACATGGGAATGCATTTTACTATGCATGTTAGAGGATGCATAATTTATTCTTGAGGAAATATTTCGGTATTTGTGCATATCGGAATTCACAGCTATTTTCGCGTCGTGCACCTTTGTGAATTACAAAAACTCAAAACGTTTGCCCTCCTCGCCCACGGCGAGGTCAGAGCACTGCCCTTCTGAATTGTTTGGGCGAGCAGGCCTCTGTCTTCCACGGTAGAACAACCCTTTCTCGCACTTCTTGTGCACTTCTGTTCTTGTGCTTGAGGGCCCTCCATATATTGCAGTATTATACCTCTATGTTTACTTTGTACGCTTTTGTAACCTGCACACGTCACTTTTTCCTCCTGTAATGCACCGTTTGCTACCTCTTGTATTTTATTGGTTCACGATTGTCACTTTTGTAATGCACCATTTGCTACCTCTTGTATTTTGTTGGCTCACGATTGTCATTATTGCTTCATTTAATGTAACGTTTGCTTTTGTATTTTGTTCACCTGTAATGTTCTCATGTATCTTTTCTGTTCCTATTGTGAAGCGCTCTGACACCTTCGGGTAAAGTCCGCGCTATATAAAAACGCACAAATAAATAAAAATTCCTGTTTGGAACCCACATCCAAATCCATTTCAGATTGGTGTTGAATCTCTGCCTACCACTGGGTGGCGCCCTACCACTGCTAATGAACCAGCAGTCGCAGACTCCAGCCCCTGAAGGTGGTCCCAACATGTGCTCCCGCCCTGCTTTGGTAATCTAAAACCTGCTGGACTGTGAAACCGAATAGCTCCTCTGAGCTTCTATCTGGACTGATTAGTCATGCTTCAAATTGTGCACACTCCGCACCACGACGTGGAAGGAGGGGGCGGGGGAGTGGGACTACGTCAGCAGCCGGGAAGATGGCTCAGCAAGTTAAGACATCCAGTGTTGCCTGCAGAAAAGCGGCCTTAGCCTTTCATCCTTACGAGGTCGATAAGCAGAGCACTCTGTGACTAATGATAGCATCTGTTATTTAAACTGCAAAATAAGTTAGTTATTGTAGTAATGCTTCAAGTGCTGATCACTTTTATGTATTTGAGGTTTTTGAAAAGTGCTCTTACAATTGTTTGTTCTCACATTCTTCTTTATTTTTATTTTTTATTATTTTTATTTAATGCGATTTTATATAGCGCAAACACTGACATTCAGTGCTGTGGTGGCAGCACTCAAGTGACAACAACCACCTCACGGCACTGTACCCTGCCTTCCCATCACGCCTCATTCTACCCTGGTCCACTCCTTCCCGTCACACCCTATACCACATCCCACTCTGCGCTACCCTACGCTGTCCCATCGAACCAACCCCCACCTTACTCCCAACCAGTCCATCTCATCCCTCCCCGTCCCCTCAAATCTCATGCTGCCCCATCCGATTTGCACCAAAATCCCACCTCACCTTCCTCTCATCCCATCCGAATGCTACCCGATCGCCCCAAGCCCGCCCACCCTGTCCTTATCTCGTCCCGTCCCTCATGTCCCACCCCACCCCACCCCATCCCTTTTCCCTCCCCATCCCCTATCCCATTGCATCCCATCCTACCGCTCTCCCATCTCATTCCATCTCATCACATCCCATCCATTATATTTAGGGCTCCCGGTTTAATGGTATTTATTTTTTCAGCATTTCCGTCTGTATTTATCCATATTTACTTTTTGCCCACTTTATCTGTATTTATCCATATTTATTTTGTGTTTTGCGGATAAATGAAGTTGTAGAACTGTACATTTCCATATTTATACTGACTGACGCACACTCATGCTTTGCTATCTGTCAATTTTCGCTATTTCAGCTGCAAAATATTATATAACAAACCATCCACTGGTAAACATTAGCATTATACCACAAATGTATTATTTAATGAAATTGCATTCTGTTTTTTTTAATTTCCCTTGCTGTCCATCTGCTCAGCTGTTGGCCTATAATTCATGAAAGACAGCACAGAGTCCCTTAAAATAAGCCCAATTTTCTGTATTTATCCACTTTTAAAAATAAATGCAGACAGAAAACACATTCTTTTCTGTCTGTATGTATCTGTAAAAATCCATAAAAACGGAAAACCGGAAGCCCTAATTATATTCCAGACCCGTCCTATTCCCACCTCGTCCCATCCTCTCACGTCCTATCTCACTCACCCCATTCCCTTCTCATCCCGCCCCCACGCTTACCTCACCAGCCCGTACTGCATTTGACTCTGCCCCACCCACACTGTTCCAATCTCATGCCATCCTAATTCTCCCGTCCTACCACACCCAATCTCCATAGCATCTGACCCCACGTCCCTATTTCCATCTCATCCCATCCATGCTTTTCACATCTCATCTCACAAATCCCCTACCCCGTCCCGTCCCATCTCCATCCCACTCCACCCCCTCACTCACATCCTAATCGACACTTCATCTAAATCCACCACATTCCACTCTATTCCCATCTCATCCCACCAATCCCCCAACCCAAGCTAATTATGACAGCTCAAGCCAACGCAGTGCGCACCTCCGGCTTCCACATCCTACTAATGCTGCAAAAGATCTTCAAGTGGTTGCCTCAGAACACCAGACGGACCGTCACGCAAGCACTTACCACCTGCAGGCTGGACAACGGCAATGCTCTCTATGCCAGGTTCACCAAACAACTGCACAGAATCCAGACCATCCGGAACACCGCTGCAAGACTCGTACTTGACCTCTCACACCGCACCTCAGGAAGCTTGACTGGGTCCGCATACACAAGCGCAGACAATCCAAACTTCTCACGCACACATACAAAGTCCTACGGAACACAGGACCAGAATAAGTGAACACCATTATGCACTTTCACCAACCCACTAGACACCTACGCGCCGCCTCACTCTTGCTCGCACACACTCTCAGCATCCACAAAAGCAAAACTGGAGGTCGCTCATTCTCCTACATCGAACCCAAGACATGGGACGACCTCTCTCAACACATCAGAGCCTCCGCCTCACTTCTCGAGTTCAGCAAGAAGCTAAAGACCTGGCTCTTCGTACGAGCACCTTGGGGACCCCACAGCTACACACCTGCCCAAGTGCATGGATACCCTCCCAGGTGATGGATGTACGTCGTTACAACGCATGCTGTTACAACGCATGCCATTACGACGCAAGTTTTACAGCGCAAGTCGTTACAACGACTTGCGTTGGGGGGCGCTGGATAGTGAATAGTTTAATTCACTATTCCAACTCCAGTCCCCGTGGATAGTAGGGAAGGTTTTGGATAGTAAATTAACCTATTCCCTATCCTGGAGCGCCCCCCAGCGCAAGTCGTTGTAATGACTTGCGTTGTAAAATTTGCGTCGTAATGGTAGTGCGGAGTAACAGTTGCGTTGTAAAGGATGTTTCCCCAGGTGATTAGTGTGCTATACACATCAACATAACATAAAATAACATAACACAACATTCCCATTTCACCCTACCCACACCTTCTCCCATCCCCCTTTTCGATCCCACCCCCCACTCTAGCCGGGTCTGGTGGCTCAGTGTACTAATGCATCCACTGCAGGGGCCTGTGATTGACCTCATGGTCACAGGTTCAAATCCTGGTGGGTTCACTCAGCCTTTCATCCATCTGAGGTTGATGAAATGAGTACCATTGAGTTGGGTAACAACAAACATTTGTTATTCTGCGCCTTGAGAGCCACGGGTGATAAGTGTGCTTTACTACTTATGTTACACCACCCTATTACCATCTCATTCTACCCCCCTGTTCCCATTTCATAGTCTGGATTCCCCAACAGCCCCAATTAGAACCGCTTCAGTGTTCCAGGGGGCGTGACCCCTAGAAAGGCTTGTTGTGTGGATTTCTGTAAGAGGTAGGGCGGACCCCTCCTAATGGAAAACGGTGATAAAAGCCGTTTTTATTGACTACTGAGTTTATTTTTCATTGAGTGTGATAGTGAGAGCACTATCGGATACCGCCACTGGGGGCGCACTTTGTTTACTGTGCTGTGGGCGTCACAGTTGTTACTATTGTAGCGTAGGTTGTTGAGATGCACTGACTGAAAAGAAGCATATTAGCGCTATAAACACCCCCCCCCCTTTTCTTGACATGCGTGGTAGTGGGTCTACCCTTGTTTACGGGGGAGTAAGTCTTTCCTGCCTTTGTCCCAAGCCTTTTATAAATAAACAATTCTTTTATTCTGTACTTGGGTAGCTACCAAAGGCCACCTTGAAAGTGCTTTGGGGCCTCATCAAGTGTAGGGAAGCGCTATCCGAATGCTGCGGTATAACACGGAGGCCTGCTGGGAGCCTGGTCCTGGCACTCCCGGCTCTCACTGCCCTGTCTGTGAAATAATATCTCATATCTTACCCTGCCCAGGGCTTTAAGTGGGCTGGGTCTCACCGGGTCTGAGCACCGGCAGTTTTTTAGCACCTTCGGTGCTCATGACGAGCTCAGCTCGTCATGAGGCACAGTAGTGTTGTGCCACGGCGCTCACACGTGGGGATAATTCCCCTGCTGTGCTGAGCGTTCTATAGAAACGGGCGTGGTCATGAGCACAGCGCCACCGTGCTGCGTGGTGAGCCGAGCTCGTCACGAGCACCGCGGCACCGCATGCGCCCTCCTCCTACACCGCGGGGGAATTAGCCCCACAGCGAAGGGGTTAAACGGGGCCTCGAAACGGGCCTCTATCGGGCTCTGTTTTCTGCCGTTTCTCTCCGGACTGCAGTGACAACAGGCCCATCGATGTGCGCTGCTCACACTGCTCACTTCTCACTAGTGTGTGCGTGCTCACACTGCTCACTTCTCACTAGTGGAGACGTGACGGCATGACGTCATGCCAGGTGAGCGTTGTTGGGGTTTCTCTGGATTTCCCTTCTCTTTTTGAAACCCCGGAGCAGCCACACTGTCGTGGTGTCAGCAGGGCTTTAAGTGAAAGCGTATTCAATATTATATACAACAAGCCATAGTTGCTGCTTATTTATCATATGCAACTAACAACCATTGACAAAGCCAATAGTCCTTACTTGCTGTAGGTATGATGTTACTTGTATCATATATCTGGATGTAATGACATAAATAGATATATACAAGTTGGGCAGCACAGTATGCTGAGCACAGATTTTTAGCTGGTGTTTTAAGCCACGCCCATAATTACTTTGACTACGCCCCTTTGAGAGCCCCCCTAGTTGTTTCATCCCACTTAAAGCCCTGACCCTCCACCCACCCCCTCACCCCCCCTGACCCCCCTCACCCAGCCTCGATGCCGCCTGTGGTTATTGCAGCCCTCTGCTCCTTACACACTGTTTATTTCCTCAAGGCTCTCTGTCTCTGATTACATTTCTGACCCTTTCTTATAAGACTCGTGGCTTCTTCCAGACTATATTTCGGCCCCCATCTCTGGCTCGGCTCCGTTGTCTCTTGCTCCTTGTGGTGGTCTAGTCTGCATCCCAGAATCGTAGAGTCAGTCGCCCGGACACGACCACCCATTGATGCAGTGATGACGCAGTCTGTGGGTCCATCAAGGGAAGGGACTGTCCAAACACACTCCAATGCTCTTCCTGTGCGACCAAAGGCCGTACACCGTCTGGCTGCTCTAAACTCGCGCAAATGCAACATTTCCCGAAACTCGAGACCAGATGGAATGGCTCATCAAGCCCAAAGTGGTACAAAAGGGGGTGGTGATGGACGGAGCATCTGAACCAATCAAACACTCACACCCAGTCAACAGATCTGGGTTTAATCCATCACCGTTCTTTAGCCCACTCTGCCACCCCAGTTCAGACATGGCCATATGCAAATCAGTCTGACCCTGTGCCTCATGGGAACAGTCCAGCCCGAACTGCCAAGCCATGCCTTCCCTGGACCGGAAACAAGCTTCCTAGGACCGGTTTCTGGCATTCCAGCCGTCTTCAGCCAGGCTTGCTTGAATCCAGTGGCAAAGTGAGCAAGGGACTCACGTCTGAGCATACCCTGCCAACTTATGGCGAACAAAGAGGTACAAAAGGGGGTGGTGATGGACGGAGCATCATCAAGCCCAAAGGGCCGTTGGGTCTCCTTGATACTCTTGCCTCCCATCATGCACCGCGGCACAACGTTTGCACATCCAATGAAGAAATACAGGGGCATATTATCTACAGTCTGCGATAAATAGCGCAAAGCGTGCTTAGCGCGATTTAAATTATCACCGGCTATCGCTGGATATCATCGCCGTGTCACGGCGTATTAGCAACGCTTAGCTGACAGGCGATGTGAAATCAAGCGATAGACTGCGATAATGAACATTAGCGTGTGAAATCCTGCGATGATTTCACAGCGCTAATGTCAAGCTTGGTAATAGGGGGGTGTGGCCTTACAATCCACCTCCCATAGTCATTAATGGTAAGTCAGGTTTTATTGAGGCGATAGATTATTGCGATGATGGGGGCTTAGCGTGCCTTTTCTCACTGCATCGCTGTTCAGGGGCAGTGTTGGTAATACCGCGACGTAGGTTTTACGGGCAGAAGGGAACGCCTTCTTTGCATCTCATTAGCGATGTATATCGCTAAGATGAGTGGCGTTAGTAATTTGGCTGCTAACATGCGCTGATGCATGTTAGCGCAGCCTTGGTAATAGGGCGATAGGATTATCGCTGCTTTAGCGGCTAAAAGTGCCGCTAAAGCGGCAGAACTGCCCTTGATATTATGCCCCACAGTCTTTCCTCACTTTTTTTTTTTTACAGAGTTTTATATAGCGCAAACTTGACCCGTAGGTATCGGGTATCAGAGCGCTTTACATAGCACCAGTTGCGTTACATGAGGACACATTCATATTAGTAAGGAACGGGGAGATTACGTGATTTGACCAGAAACACAGGATGTTCACTTACATTTCTATTGTCCTTCTTCACTTTCTAATGGTAGTGCCTGCTGTTAGCACACAACTCTCGATCCATATGGGGCAGTCGCTAAAGTGAGGGGGGAGGGGGAGGGGGAGGGGGTATTCGACTTGGAGGTTTCAAGTCACCCTAGATAACTCGAACCTCGATTCTGGTGACTATTTCATCTCAGTTGGAAGCTCTGGGTCTTTTTGCTCAGCTGAACATCTGCCCATGGGAAGTGGCATCAGCTGAACATCTGCCCATAGGAAGTGGCATCAGCTGAACATCTGCCCATAGGAAGTGGCATCAGCTGAACATCTGCCCTTAGGAAGTGGCATCAGCTGAACATCTGCCCATAGGAAGTGGCATCAGCTGAACATCTGCCCTTAGGAAGTGGCATCAGCTGAACATCGGCCCATAGGAAGTGGCATCAGCTGAACATCTGCCCTTAGGAAGTGGCATCAGCTGAACATCTGCCCATAGGAAGTGGCATCAGCGGAACATCTGCCCTTAGGAAGTGGCATCAGCTGAACATCGGCCCATAGGAAGTGGCATCAGCTGAACATCTGCCCTTAGGAAGTGGCATCAGCTGAACATCTGCCCATAGGAAGTGGCATCAGCTGAACATCTGCCTATAGGAAGTGGCAACAGCTGAACATCTGCCCTTAGGAAGTGGCATCAGCTGAACATCGGCCCATAGGAAGTGGCATCAGCTGAACATCTGCCCTTAGGAAGTGGCATCAGCTGAACATCTGCCCATAGGAAGTGGCATCAGCTGAACATCTGCCCTTAGGAAGTGGCATCAGCTGAACATCGGCCCATAGGAAGTGGCATCAGCTGAACATCTGCCCTTAGGAAGTGGCATCAGCTAAACATCTGCCCATAGGAAGTGGCATCAGCTGAACATCTGCCCATAGGAAGTGGCAACAGCTGAACATCTGCCCTTAGGGAGTGACATCAGCTGAACATCTGCCCTTAGGAAGTGGCATCAGCTGAACATCTGCCCTTAGGAAGTGGCATCAGCGGAACATCTGCCCTTAGGAAGTGGCATCAGCTGAACATCTGCCCATAGGAAGTGGCATCAGCTGAACATCTGCCCATAGGAACTGGCATCAGCTGAACATCTGCCCATAGGAAGTGGCATCAGCTGAACATCTGCCCTTAGGAAGTGGCATCAGCTGAACATCTGCCCTTAGGAAGTGGCATCAGCTGAACATCGGCCCATAGGAAGTGGCATCAGCTGAACATCTGCCCTTAGGAAGTGGTATCAGCTGAACATCTGCCCATAGGAAGTGGTATCAGCTGAACATCTGTCCATAGGAAGTGGCATCAGCGGAACATCTGCCCATAGGAAGTGGCATCAGCTGAACATCTGCCCATAGGAAGTGGCAACAGCTGAACATCTGCCCATAGGAAGTGGCATCAGCTGAACATCTGCCCATAGGAAGTGGCAACAGCTGAACATCTGCCCTTAGGAAGTGGCATCAGCTGAACATCGGCCCATAGGAAGTAGCATCAGCTGAACATCTGCCCTTAGGAAGTGGTATCAGCTGAACATCTGCCCATAGGAAGTGGCATCAGCTGAACATCTGCCCATAGGAAGTGGCATCAGCGGAACATCTGCCCATAGGAAGTGGCATCAGCTGAACATCTGTCCATAGGAAGTGGCAACAGCTGAACATCTGCCCTTAGGAAGTGGCATCAGCTGAACATCTGCCCATAGGAAGTGGCAACAGCTGAACATCTGCCCTTAGGAAGTGGCATCAGCTGAACATCTGCCCTTAGGGAGTGGCATCAGCTGAACATCTGCCCATAGGAAGTGGCATCAGCTGAACATCTGCCCTTAGGGAGTGGCATCAGCTGAACATCTGCCCTTAGGGAGTGGCATCAGCTGAACATCTGCCCATAGGAAGTGGCATCAGCTGAACATCTGCCCATAGGAAGTGGCATCAGCTGAACATCTGCCCTTAGGGAGTGGCATCCTTACCTGACAAGCCATTCTTGCACTGTATCTGTCCAGGAGCAAGAATGCTGTGTTTTTGTGATGTGAGAATATCCCATACAAAAGTATCGTCTGACTTAAATATCATACAGTAAATATTGTTTACGACAATATCCTCCCATTCAGTGCAGATTCGATGTTATCCGCTCCAGCGGGGGCCAGTTTTAGAAACAGGAGACAGAGCACAATACTTAAATCAGATAATAATCTGACAATAATATGGCCCTCATGTACCTGCTCAGTTATTAACAATGATATCCGATGGCTCCTGGAAGGATGCAGTTCTGCAAATAGATGTTTTCTGCATAATTATGTTTTTTCTCCACTTGGCACATACCAGGCCATCTGTTGCGTAGTTTGCAGATTTCAACAACAAGTGTTTCCATCTCAAATAGAGAGTGTGGCTCAATGGATAGAGCGGCAGACCCTGAAGCAGAGGTCTAACCCGGGACCAGGGTTCAATGCCTGCCTCGGCGGGTCTTGGGCTCAATTTCCTCGGACCTGATAATTCTCGCCTCGGTGCCTATTCTAATCATGGGTCCCACTCTGCAACTCTGGCGATAGCTTGCTTAATCTCCACAACGGCCCCAACAGCGCTGGGATGCCTGGTTTCACCCTGGGGGTGCCCAGGAGTGGACATTTCACTGGGAAAGGCCAGGAAGGGTTCCTCAGCGGTATTCGTACAAGCGCCGAGATGCCTCATGGGTGATTTGTGCGCTATACAAGTACCACTACATTACATTACAAATAGGACAAATAGATCAAAACATACGAAAAAATGTCCACGTGGGGTGGGTCACAGTACCCGCCCCCTAACAAATGTTAACTGGTCACCTTCATTTGCTGATTGCTGTGTTCAGGTGCTAAACTGGTACTAAGGAGATTACACCTTTCCTGAGACAGACTGAAAGTATGCTAGAATTACACAACAGTTAATGTGCACGGAATGTGCAGCATTAGGCTGCAGAATGTGTAGTTCTGGTTGAAATTTCAATTACACCGGAGTTATTTCCGTAATTGAGCATTACTCTGTGATGCGGAATTACGGATAATTCTGCACTTACTCCTCATTTTGTCATTATAAGCAATTTGGGGGGGGAATCCTAACACGAGAGCACATTTATCGAGTGTGAGTGGCCGCTCGTCATTTGTGTTCTGCTGCATTTAGTGCTTCTTAGTGCAAAAGGCAACCGACCTTCGTCCATTTTGGAAATAGCACTAAATGCAGAATTACTCTTCTCATGTAATTCAAGAGCAAACCCACAGAATTTGTAGGTAATTCTGCATGATTACGCTACACTGAATTACGCGAGCGACTCCCACCCTTAAGAATTTGCCTTTTGTTAGTCCATAATTCAGCGGACTCAATTGCATCATTTCGTTCTCCCTTGTTGCATAATTTCAGCGGCCCTGAAAAAGCAATGAAATTCACAAGTTACAAGTAATTAAAGTAACTATAATTTACGCCCTTGCCACGCGTGCACAGTGTTGTCATCAATGATGTCATTTCAGATGTCACGTTGATGGTTTAAATGACATCATAGAACATGTCACGAGTGATGCAATATCTGAGATAATAAGCTGTGCTTGGGGAGGGCGTGAGTTATAGTTACTTAAGTTAGCTATAGCTAGTAAATAACAGTGGAGGTTTTTTGGGGGGTTAAAATGTAGCATTTTAGCTGGCATTTTCACCAAACTCTAATGTCACTTTAACCTTTGGTTTTTTCAGTGAATTTCTCAGTAAAAAAAAGTGAAGTAAGATATTACTCTACATCACTATAACATCACTTCAACCTTTGTTTTTTTTCAGTGAATTTCTAGTTTTTTTTGTTTTACTTAAAGTAAGATTTTATTACCCTTTGAGTGACTGACCCCTCCGTGCACCGCCTTTGGTGATGTCATCAATGATATGATTGAACGACATGAGTGACAAAATGTGTGAGGTCATAAGCAGAGCATGGAGGGGGCACAATCTATATTTTGCTTGCTAAACTATAACTGGTAAATTCTGTGTTTTTTGGATTTACAACATCACAATATGACTGATATTGTCACGTAACTGTTACATCCCTTTAACCTTTGTTTTTTACAGTGAATTTCTAGGATTGTTGTTAATGTAACTCAAGGGCTATTTTCTATACCTAGCTATATCGCTTATTTAACATTTTTCTCATTGAATATCAGTATCTTTTTAAGGTGAAGTAAGATGTTATTACCATACCTAAGTATAATGTCACCCTAACCTTTGTTTTTTTCAGTAAATCTATGGTATTTTTTTTACATAAAGTAAAATATTGTTGCAACAGTTAGGTACAACGTCAAGGTTATCACCAGTTTTTCTTTTGAATTTTTAGTAGTGTGCTTTAATTTTTCAACTTAATGCCTGTTATTTTCTTTTTGACTTTCAACAGGTCCCACAGTACTCCTACGGGACACCTATAACCAATGGGATGTACCCGTAGGGTTGCAAGTGGGTTTTACTTTTTTTTTTTTCAAGAGTTTTATATAGCGCAAACTAGACCCGAAGATATCAGGTATCAGAGTGCTCTACATGAGCACCAGTTTCGTTACTCAAGTACACATTCATTTTGTTAGGCACGGTGAGATTAAGTGATTTGCCCAGGATCACAGGATGTTGAGCATTGTTGCAGAGACTCGAACCCGGTTCCCCAGATTCCAGGTCGGCAGCTCTAGCCGTAAGACTACATCCTCTTCCTGTTCCGAGTCCCTCTGGAGTACTGTGGGACCACTGAAAAACAAAAAAAGTTGTATTTAGTGTGACACCGTGTTTTTCATTTAAGTTTGAACCTTAAGTCTTTCTAACCGAGCTAGTTTATGAGGATTTCCTGAGCTTTTTGCCAACGTGGCTTGTTTTTAGGTGTTTTGGTTGTCAAAGACCACACGTGAGTATCTTGGGACTACTGTTGTAGTACAGCAGGACCTAGGGCACACACCAAAAAGTGTGCAAATGGTTGAAATCACTGTCTTTCTCGACTTAGTACAAGTTCCACTCCTTTTAACTTAATTTGGGATTAGCCCTTTTGGCATCTTGGGCTGGGCCCTCTTGCTTCTTTGTGATTTCACCTATTTTGAGGGAATTCTTCTTAAAATGGCAATACAAGAGCAGAGAGAAGATCTTTAATCGGAGCAGGAACCAACTTCATCATCTGTGAGGCCATCACTAGCCTGGCAGTTCTTCACTATCCCTTAAGGGCAGAAGAAGGCGACTGCTGAGATAGATGCTATTTGCATACAGCAAGGATTTCTCTTGCGGTTACACCAAAGTGCATCCAGATGGGACATCAGGAATGTGGAAACAAATGAGGTCCATGCATCCCACATGCCTGATGAGCGGGGCAGTAATGTGATGACACAGAAGCACTCACCTCTGCATTCGGAACATCTGTAGCACCTGGGACAGTGCTCCATCTAAAGGCCTCTAGCTACACCCAACACGGTTGTATGATGTTACAACGCATACTTTTACAACGCACACCTTTACAACGCATTTTTCACAACGCAACATCCATTACAACGCATTCCATTACAACGTATGCCATTACAACGAATTTTTAAAAACTACCTTTACAACGCATTCCATTACAACGCATACTGCCTTTACAACGCATACCATTACAGCGCATAACATTACATTGCATGTATGGTAAGTATTGGATAGTGTAGGGGTAAAAATTACTATTCTAACTCCAGGGGGTGCAACAGTAGGGTAAGTGTTGGATAGTGTAGGGGTAAAAATTACTATTCTAACTGCAGGGGTTGCAACAGTAGGGTAAGTGTTGGATAGTAATGGTATGCATTTTAATGGTATGCGTTGTAATGACTGCGTTGTAATGACATGCGTTGTAATGGTATGCGTTGTAGTGTCATGCGTTGTAATGGTTGCGTTGTAATGGCATGCTATGTAATGGATGTTGCGTTGTAAAAGTTTCATTGTAATGGTAGTGCGTTGTAAAAGTTGCGTTGTAAAGGTTGTTTCCCCCAACACCATCCTTGTATGGAAATGAAATGAATGAAATAAAGAGCACTAAACACATATACCAAATACCTATAACTACTGCAAAACCAACCACGTTTGGCTGGTACCCCGTAACGGAAATACTAATGTAATTGTTTATAAAAAATAAAAAAAACACTTTGAAATAAAAAAAATTAAAAAAAGAGAATGAAAAACCTACAAAATTATTTTTATGGAGATAGGATACAAGAAGTGTTCTATAGCAATGAGCTTATTCTGGGTTTGTAGCCTTGCATGCAAATCTGACAACCCCCCAAGTGGCCTCACGGGGGTTCATAGGAGTCCAGGTATGTGTCGAGCGACTTCCACATCCCCCTCCAGGGTGAGTTTTGCAGGGCCGTGCTGTCTGCACCTCTGAGGTACGTCACCCAATTCAATGTTAACTTTATAAAAATCACAGTATCAGTTGTAAAGACGCCCTGATACTAGGTCAGCTTGGCACTGGAGATGCTGGCAGAAGTCAAGGGCAGGAGCAAGGGACAGGATTAAATCTTCACAACCTTCTTCTGTACATACATTGACTTGGCCTCACCTGATATATAGTGGTCAGTTTTGGAGGCCTCACCAGGCATGTAGTGTTCAGATTCAGAGTGACGTGGCTTTCAGATCTCGCCTGGAGTAGAGCTCTGGTGGCCTCACCTGGAGTACAGTATTTACGTTCAGAGACCTCATCAGAAGTATTGTGTCCTCATCTGTAGGTCTTACCTGGGGTTCGCTGTTCGGATCCTGAGCTCACATCTCGGGGCCTCTTTTAGGTTATTGTGTTGTGTCATGGATGAATTGTTATGCTCAGTTTTGGAAGCATTCTGTCTTTTGTCATGTGCTGGAGGGAAATCTTGTGTCCAAGTCTGAATGCCTGTTCTGGAGGCCTCATCGAGTGAGATGTACAGTGCTGGGCGGTACATCCAAAGACTTATACCCAGTTGTAGAATCTACATATGGGAAGCCTAGCCCTAACACTAACCAATCACACCATTAGCCCTAAGCCTTAGAACCAAAAGGAGACAAGGCCCTTCCAGCCAATCACAACCCTAGTCCTAACAGTCATCAGAAATCAAACCCCAAGCCCTAGGTCCAATAGAACCCTAGCCATAGACACCAAATAGAAAACCCTAATCCTACCACCAATCAGACCACTAATCCTAAGCCCTAGATCCAATAGAATCAGTGACCCAGTGACCAAGCAGAACCCTAGACGTATCATTCAATCAGAACATTAACCATAAGCCCAATAGAAACACCATATACAGCCACCGATCAGTCCACAAATGTAATGTCTAATAGCAGCTTATATAAGGTGCATGTGACCTCAAGCACAGGCTGCTGGGCAGGAGCGCCCTGTCTCCCGGTGCGGTTGGTCTACTCGGGTAGTCGACGGAATCCAATTTAAGGACGATTCTCCTTCTCGTTAAGGAACTCCTATCCATATCCACTCGCTCGTTATCCATCTAGCAGCAAACGATAGTACGACGCCCCACCTACTGCTACCTGGCTGCCTCCCACGGAATTGTGTCCATTGCATTTTTCGGTGCGGTCGGTCGACCCGGCTAGTTGACGGAATCCAATTCAGGGACGACTCTCCTTCTCGTTAAGGAATCTCCATCTATACCCACTCGCGTTCTACCCACATAGCAGCATACGTCGGCAGGGCGCCCCACCCACTACTATTTACCCGTGGTCCACTGAACTGTTTCCTCTGCATAGTGCTTCAGGAACTATTATTGAAAGCCACATTGTTCGGTTCCCTGGATTTTTACCTTTACCTACTTCCACTGGAGGGCACATTCAGGGATCCTTCAGGACTACAACGTCCAGCACCCAGTGTGAATTGAATTAGAGAGCATTACCCTTCTTGTTCGTAGGACCTCCAGCCACAAGTAACTGGGCCCTTATGATTGGAATTCCAATATAGATTTTATACCTGTTTCCCTCCCAGTAAACATCTTCTAGCCCTGACGAAGGTGTGGCCCAATTGGCCTGTCACCGAAACGCGCGTCGGCTTGTGTTTCCAGGAATACGGCATACTGTCCTATATCCATCAGGACCGTGCATATGTTATCTGCCCCATGGAATAACATTCTGACTTATACAACAAATGTACCATCTATGTGTTGTATATACCAGGACTATATGAATGAAAGTTGAATGTAAGGTGAATGAAAGAATTTTAGGTCGAGTGAACTGAAATTAGTAAGTATGAGAGTATGAATGAAGTGTGAAAAATTACTGGGTAGGTCTTAATGTAGGATGAATTTTCCTTCTTTTTATCTTTTCCCTCACTAATGGATGTTCGTTGATGTTCTAAAATATATTATGTGGATTTAAAATGCAATCGATCTTTGTACCTTTTGTTATATCAATTTTATGAATACAAAAAAAATAAAAATATATATATATTCTAAAAAATCCTCTTTGAGTATACTTGGATTGATCAGATTCTTGTCATGTGCAATGCTGGCTCTTAGATAAATCACCCCGCATATACTGTTTGGATCCTATCTCTAGGACCTTTATATCACAAGGCAGGGTTGTTTCTCTTTTTCTATCTTCAATCACACCATTAGCCCTAAGCCTTAGAACCAAAAGGAGACAAGGCCCTTCCAGCCAATCACAACCCTAGTCCTAACAGTCATCAGAAATCAAACCCCAAGCCCTAGGTCCAATAGAACCCTAGCCATAGACACCAAATAGAAAACCCTAATCCTACCACCAATCAGACCACTAATCCTAAACCCTAGATCCAATAGAATCAGTGACCCAGTGACCAAGCAGAACCCTAGACGTATCATTCAATCAGAACATTAACCATAAGCCCAATAGAAACACCATATACAGCCACCGATCAGTCCACAAATGTAATGTCTAATAGCAGCTTATATAAGGTGCATGTGACCTCAAGCACAGGCTGCTGGGCAGGGGGCTGGGAGGACACAAAGGGCACATCTGCAGTGTCGTTTCAGTTCTGGGGGCACATCTGTAGTGTTGTTTCAGTTCGGGAGAGCACATCTGTAGTTTTGTTTCATTTCTGGAAGGTACATCTGTAGTTTTGTTTCATTTCTGGAGGGAACTTCTGTAGTTTTGTTTCATTTCTTGAAGGCACATCTGTAGTTTTGTTTCATTTCTGGAGGGAACATCTGTAGTTTTGTTTCATTTCTGGAAGGTACATCTGTAGTTTTGTTTCATTTCTGGAAGGCACATCTGTAATATTGCTTCAGTTCTGGGGCCACATCTGGAGTGTTTTTCATTTCTTGAAGGCACATCTGTAGTTTTGTTTCATTTCTGGAGGGAACATCTGTAGTTTTGTTTCATTTCTTGAAGGCACATCTGTAATATTGCTTCAGTTCTGGGGGCACATCTGTAGTGTTTTTCATTTCTTGAAGGCACATCTGTAGTTTTGTTTCATTTCTGGAGGGAACATCTGTAGTTTTGTTTCATTTCTTGAATGTACATCTGTAATATTGCTTCAGTTCTGGGGGCACATCTGTAGTGTTTTTCATTTCTTGAAGGCACATCTGTAGTTTTGTTTCATTTCTGGAAGGCACATCTGTAGTTTTGTTTCATTTCTGAAGGGAACAGCTGTAGTTTTGTTTCATTTCTGGAGGGAACAGCTGTAGTTTTGTTCAATTTCTGGAAGGCACATCTGTAGTGTTGTATTATTTCTGGAAGGCACATCTGTAGTTTTGTTTCATTTCTGGAAGGCACATCTGTAGTTTTGTTTCATTTCTGGAAAGCACGTCTGTAGTTTTGTTTCATTTCTGGAAAGCACGTCTGTAGTGTTGTTTCAGTTCTGGAAGGCACATCTGTAGTTTTGTTTCATTTCTGGAAGGCACATCTGTAGTTTTGTTTCATTTCTGAAGGGAACAGCTGTAGTTTTGTTTCATTTCTGGAGGGAACAGCTGTAGTTTTGTTCAATTTCTGGAAGGCACATCTGTTGTGTTGTTTCATTTCTGGAAGGCACATCTGTAGTTTTGTTTCATTTCTGGAAAGCACGTCTGTAGTTTTGTTTCATTTCTGGAAAGCACATCTGTAGTGTTGTTTCATTTCTGGAAGGCACATCTGTAGTTTTGTTTCATTTCTGGAAAGCACGTCTGTAGTTTTGTTTCATTTCTGGAAAGCACATCTGTAGTTTTGTTTCAGTGCCAGAGGCGGAACTTGGCTACTGAATCCATTTCTTGTGTGACATCTGAAACACCATTCCTGGTTCTTAAGTGCACATCTGCCTGCACATCTGCCTAGTTCTGGAGGACACAGTGAGAGTATTCTGTCCACTTCTGGAGGCCTATCTTTCAAGCCAATAAAATAGTAGATGGGAAGGGAGATACCATTGGAGGCGGAGGCGAGGGCAGCACATGGAAGGAGCTAAATGTCTATGGCCTGAAAAAGAGGGAGAGGAGGTGTGCCAGCGACATAAAACACCTCTGCACCGTGACCACAGAAGGGGAAGAGAGTGTATTTTAACTTTGAAATGCTTTAGGGTTAGGAATGCACAAGGCAAGGAATTATGGAGATATAACCGAGACCTTTACACATTCAATAAATATAAATACAGAATGGGAGGAGAGAGATTTGATTGATGGAATTAAATGCCCCAGGGTTACAGACACAGGAGTGGGCGCTATGACTGACATATTTACACACCCGTAAAAGAAACCACAACACTTCGGGGAAGCCTAAACATTCCATTAATGCAACAAAAATGAACAGAGTGCAATCAAAGCTGTGGGTGAGAGCTGCCATCTGATTGGACCAGAGCTTCCGCCCGCCATCACTTGGAGGATATAATTGTAAGATCCACACATTCTGAACGCACTTATGCAATGTTTCTCAAATACAAGTGAATGAAAATGAGATCACGTGATCAAAACTTACGAAAAGACACGCTCACGAGAAAGAATGTGAGAAGTGGTTGAAGACTAGATGCGGAAGACACAAATAAGAGATGACTGCACTACTTTCCAATAATTACTGTTTGCGGTGCCACTCCTCCCTCAAAATGAGGCTACACTTACACAATGCAAAAAATGTGACATGTACACACGGATGTATGTCATCATAATGCATGCTTTTACTACGCATGCCTTTACAACGCAGGTTTTACAACGCAGGTCATTACAACAACCTGCGTTGGGGGGGCGCTGGATAGTGGAATAGTTTAATTTACTATTCCAACTCCAGTCCCCGTGGATAGTAGGGAAGGTTTTGGATAGTAAATTAAACTATTCCCTATCCTGCAGCGCCCCCCAGCGCAATTCGTTGTAATGGCTTTCGTTGTAAAACCTGCGTTGTAAAGGTACTGCACAGTGAAAGTTGCGTCGTAAAGGATGTTTCCCGTACACACTAAATAAAATGGATTTGATGCATTGAAAATATATTAAACAGACATACCAGGATTAATGTGCTCTTCGGGTTAATATAAAAACAACATACAGCACAAAGACAAGTACTTTGACTTTCTCAATGGCCAAGAGTTACATACACAGGAAATGATGGACGGGGAGATAAGAGGGACAAACTTGAATATCCGAGGGATATAAATAGAGGCAAAGGGACAGAGGGCAGATTGGAAATAGACACTGATGTTTCTCAGCGTGAGACTGCAAGAGAGCATGCAAGTATAGCGCTGCAATAGTATTGAGTATATCAGTGAAACACTTGAACTGTGCACGGGGTGAGTCCTTCACCATAGCCTTGACTCACTCATGCCTCACACAACTGCCTTGCCCTCCTCCCAGTCCTTGCTGTGACTTGGCCACCATTCGGGTCCATGCAGCGTGGCCACGCCCTGGCCTGCGTTCGGGCCATCGCAGGGTGGGGGTCCCCGGGTCTTGATCAGAGTCCTTGCAGTGTGGCCCCACCCTGGCCTCTGTCCGGGCCCTCGCATGGTGTGGGTCCCCGGGTCTCCATCAGGGCCCTTGCAGGGTGCCCACCCCATGGCCTCTCCGGGCCCTTGCAGCCTGGCTGTGCCCTGGCCTCCGTCCGGGCCCTTGCAGTGTGGCCACGCCCAGGCCTACGTCGGGGCCCTCGCAGTATGGCCATGCCCGGGCCTCGGTTCGGGCCTTCATAGAGTGGCCGTGCACGCAACACCAACAAGGCCCTCGCAGGGTGACCCCGCCCGTGCCTCCATACGGGCCCTCGCAGGGTGGCAGTCCCCATGTCTCTATCCCAGCCCTTGCCAAATGGTGGCCTCCTGGCCTCCATCCCTCTCTTTTTTTAGGTCGAGCATTCGAGACCTCTTGTATATACTTCAGTATATACTTATATGTGTATGTACTTTGTGGGCTCTGGAGATCAGCCTTAGGACTTGTCAGCTTCCGCTTAGGGACTTTTTTTCTGTTCAACTGCATCTATTTAATTGTCTTGATAGAAAACGACCAGCAGAGGTCAGTAAAATATCAGAATCCCTTTAGCATTCTCTAGATTCCAGTCCATAGAAATTGTCTTCCACGAGCCCCCATAGACAATAATATTGATTTCAAATCTTGTATTTGATATGAACACCGAAGACCCTGATTTTATATTAAAAACAGAGCGCTCACACTGAAAGGCAATATTTCTCTCCATGTGTTCCCATACCTGGCGTGTCACGCAGTTTGGTGCTTACTTTCCCTCCATGTTAAAGAACAGTAGATGTTTCAGCACCCAGGCTAATGTGCTGCATAGCTAAATACATATGAGGTCCCAAAGGCGAGACCGTTTACATTGCAAATGCTTGTCTGCCAGAGGTGTGCTTCCTGTTATTCTACTTTTCCCGCTTCAGTGACGACAGGGATTGGGTGGAAGTATTTGGGCGGTTGGCCAATGACACACTTGGAATCACCCTACTAGGCTTACAGCGATTTTACTCGCGTGCCAGCCTGGCAGGAAGGTTCAGGTGGCGTGCTCTCACGCGACTCTGACCCCGCCCTGTCTCCTGGAGGCCCTTGGACATACTTCCTCCCTCCATATCCACAGCCTCGCTGGAGCCACACCGCTTCCTCACTGTCATTGCACACCTTCCGCTCTGGGCTCTCCACTAAATTTATGTTTCTTGGAATACCCAATGTGCTTCCTGCTCCCTGCACGCGGTGTCCACCCCTGGGTGAACTTCCAAAAGTCCCTGTTTACACAGGAAGTCAGCAAGAGAGCAGGCAAAGACATAGAAAGAAGACTTCTAATTGAATGGACCAAGGTTCTCGGTACAAGGTTTACGCTTTAGAAGTCAAACTGCAGGTCCCAGATGTATTAAAGTACTCAGTTCTCCTACCACAAATAACAACAGAAATAGCAACAGCAGTGGTTATTATTGTTTTTATAATTATTGATATTATTTATAGTGTAAGTATTATTATTGTAGTTATTTATGATATTGTTTTTATTATTATTATTGTTGTCATTATTGGTATTATTTTTTTATTGTTGTTGGTATTATTATCATTATTATTGAAAAACAACAGTGTTTATAATAAGAATATTAAGAATATTACATTGATTGAAAGATTGAGTGATTGATTTACTGATTGATTGATTTACTGATTGATTGGTTGATTGACTGACTGATTGATTAATTTGATCTACACTAGCTCCGTGGCTCCCAGACAATTGCCTTCGCCGTAGCTGCATTTCCACCCAGACGAGAGCAGGTTAATTCTAATACCACAGCAGCAACCACCATATTAATATAATACTAACACCACCGCAACAACCACAACGCTAATCTAATACTAACACCACAGCAACAACCACAATACTAATCTAATGCTAACACCACAGCAACAACCACAATAGTAATATAATACTAACACCACCGCAACAACCACAATACTAATATATTACTAACACCACAGCAACAACCACAATAGTAATATAATACTAACACACCGCAACAACCACAATACTAATATAATGCTAACACCAGAGCAACAACCACAATAGTAATATAATGCTAACACCACCGCAACAACCACAATACGAATATAATGCTAACACCACAGCAACGACCACAATAGTAAACTAATGCTAACACCACATCAACAACCACAATAGTAATTTAATACTAACACCGCCGCAACAACCACAATACAAATATAATACTAACACCACAGCAACAACCACAATAGTTATATAATACTAACACCACAGCAACAACCACAATGCTAATATAATACTAACACCACAGCAACAACAACAATAGTAATATAGTACTAATACCCCCGCAACAACCACAATACTAATATAATACTAACACCACAGCAACAACCACAATAGTATTATAATGCTAACACCACAGCAACAAACACAATAGTAATATAATACTAACACACCGCAACAACCACAATACTAATATAATGCTAACACCAGAGCAACAACCACAATAGTAATATAATGCTAACACCACCGCAACAACCACAATACGAATATAATGCTAACACCACAGCAACGACCACAATAGTAAACTAATGCTAACACCACATCAACAACCACAATAGTAATTTAATACTAACACCGCCGCAACAACCACAATACAAATATAATACTAACACCACAGCAACAACCACAATAGTAATATAATACTAACACCACAGCAACAACCACAATGCTAATATAATACTAACACCACAGCAACAACAACAATAGTAATATAGTACTAATACCCCCTGTTAGAAGGTGGTTCTGACACTATGGGCCGCCCGGATTTTTCGCTTTTTGAGCACCTAATTATGGAGCTTTTACTGTGGGGGAGCCTCATAATCTGGGACTCACCCACAGTGAACTCATAATGAAGCAGACTGCATGGAGATTTTACTGGTGTCCCCCTGGCTTGACCAGGCCGCTGCGCAGCAGCTGGAGTATGGGACACCGGGCTGGTTACATGCAGACACAGGTGTACATAAGTGTGCACATGTGTAGGGGCTGCGCAGGGGAGATTCCTAGCGTGCGCAGTCCAGGAGCAGCTGCAGAGTGAATGGCGTGGCCAGCTTAGGCAGAATTGGGCGGTGACATGGAATAGGCTTTATACCCTGGGAAGGAACATGCCAGGGAAAGTCAGTGTGTTTTACTGTGTTTTTACTTCATTATTTCCCTATGGGGATGTGGGACCCATGGCTAAAATGACTTCCACAAAGCCTACAGATTCCAGACACGCACAAATGTCCAGTGTAGCAGATGTGAAAATGAGTATCCTGCAAAGTCCAAAGTCATATTTGTACTGCTTTTGGGTTGTCCAGCAATGTCATATTTCTCTGAGTCCCTGGCTGGGGTCTGGTCATGGCAGGTTAGATTAATGACCTTTCTTCCCAGAGCAAGATCTTCCCTCCAAGGAGAAAAGATAGGTGGAGCTAAAGCCAATCCATCAACTGCTGTCGCTGGGTGCCAGGCACCAGTTTGCACCCAGGAGAGAAGGCAGTGAAGGGGGGAAGGAGTGGGGTTTCAGAGGCCATGTGTCCAGAGACACTGGACGACTCCATTTTGAACAACCCAGAGGCTGGACAAGAAGGAGGGAGGGGGCAGGGAAGTGATGTGTCGCTGTGTGATAGGACCCACAGAGACTTCCTGCCAGCCCCCTACTCAACTTTTAAAAAGTATTTGCACAAGAAGAGAAGCTCTCTCTGGGGTGTGGTCTGCGGAGGCGAAAGGTGCTGGAGCCTGGGGCAATGGGCAGTTGGAAGGAGGAAACACCTGACTGCCCCCCAGGCCCCTAACAGCACCAGACGAAGAGCCCAGGATCAAGGCGCAGAAGAGGAGGCCTCTGCGCAGGGAGAAGAGAGGCGCAGGGAGCACGTGAAAACCGCTCCCTGCAGAATGCACCCTCTTGGAGACTCCGAGGACGAAGGAGAGTGCTCCCAGTGGCTGGGGGACACCACCAGGAGCAAGAAGACGCAAAAATGGGGCAGATCGGACCCCCAGGGGCTGAGATAAGGCCCTCGGAAGGTAGGTGACCTTTGACCCCTAAGAAGACCGACGACGAAGCGCGTGGGGCTCCGCCGCCGGTCCCAGAGATGCCCCCGGGGTGGGTCAGGTCCCGGGGGCTGCCCCCCAAAAGAAGCAAAGCCGGGGTGCGCCGTCGCGCACCCCGTGAATATGCCCCCGCGGGGTGCCAGGAGCCCACCCTGGCCCCCGCTGAACCGGAGGCTGGGGGGGTGTCGTTGTGCCCCCCGCACCCTGCAAACATGGGTCCCAGGGGCCCGGGACCCCATCCCCGGGCCCTGAAGCGAAGCAGGGGAGCGCCGTCGCGCCCCCCGCGATGAAGGCGGAAGGCGGGGCCCCGGACCCCATCCCCGGGCCCCGAGGTGCCTGGGTGAGGGTGAGCGCCGTCGCGCCCCCCGAACTAGTCCGGGGGTCCGGGACCCCATCCCCGGGCCCCGAGGTGCCTGGGTGAGGGGGAGCGCCGTTGCGCCCCCCCGAACCAGTCCGGGGGCCCGGGACCCCATCCCCGGGCCCTGATGTCAGGAGGAAGGAGGGGGGGGGGAGTGCCGCTGCACTCCCCGAGGCCAGCGGGAGCCGCGCTGGTCTCCGTGTCTGCCGCCGGCGCGGGCAGACGAGAACTGAAGGGCCGGCTCCCGCGGTCGCACACCAGGGTGCGGGCCGAGCGGGGAGCCGGCGGGGGCAGCCAGGGGTGGGCTCCTTGGACTGCCCTCCAGCATGGAAGGCCGCAGGGGTCCCGGGTGGGACCGGGGCCCCCAAGAAGACTGAAAGGAGGAGTCAGGGGCCCGGTTGGGACTGGGCCCCAGAAAACCGGCAGATCGGCCGGGGGTGGGCTCCCCGAGCCGAAGGACTTACCTGGGGGTCCGGGTGGGACCGGACCCCCCACCGAGGGCCCAGGAAGCGGCAAAGCGCCAGCGCGGCTCTCCCTGGAGCAGCGGGAGAGCCGCTCATCTATTATGCAGCCCGGCCCATAATGCCTTGCAGGCCCGGACCGGCCTGCAAGGGCAATGCAGCGTTTTCTTGGCTTGTGGTGGCCCCAGAAGACCGGGGTCACCACTATACAGGTTTAAGGGTGCTGGGGGAGCTGCAGGAGAAGCGCATTCGCCCCCCAGCACGAGCAAAAGTCCCACCCCAAGTGTCTTGGGGATTTCAAGGAAGCAACCCCTCTAGGGCTCGTCTGACAGTTAATACCTTCTGGGCTGGAACTTTTGTTCTTCAGCTGAGGGTGTTGTGGATAACTGCCTTAAGGAGTAAAGGGCTGAGGTGGGGATGTCTAGAAGGGCATCCCCTGGAGGTGTAGAGGTGTAATTGCACTGTACTGCTTTCTCGCAGAGGGACTGAATTTCACCTGGTTAATGTGAAATGCTGGTGTGAGGTGATGCCATAAGATAAATGGATTTAAGTGGCTAGACATTCCTGCTAGGGTGTCTGACTGTAGATACTTAAACCTGTGATTTTATCTGTGATGCCTTTAGGGGCTGTAATTGCAATGCATTCTAATGATATCCAAATGTGCTGAGTACTGTCATTCTAAAGTGTGCGTAAACATGTATTCTTGCTGCTGCGCTTAGGTGAAGACCCCAGACTGTTAGCCCTTAAGATGGAGAGGTGAATGCTGTATGGTGGTAGGAGATGCTCAGTCAGGGTCATGTGTCACCAAGGCAGGGGTAGCCTGTTTAATGCTTGTTGAGGTACTGGGGGGGGGGGGGTCGCCACTGGGATGGTGCTAGTGCGGAGGGCCCTCGCTCCAGGTTAAGACCAATTCACCGCATTGGGGGCAAGATGATGTGCATACATGGGAGTGGTGGTACTAGACCCCACCCCCCCTGCGGGAGGGGTGGAGATGTCATGCAATGTCACAAAGTAATTCCATCAGCTTATGTATATTTGTAAATTGGTGCATAGTATTGAGTGGTGTCTGTGTTTAATAAATGTACTCTTACTTTTATAAAGCAAAGTACAGACTGGACAATCAATTATTGAGTGTTATTTTTGCGCACCAGCAAATGGCGAATACTAGCCCACACCACCTCCCTTGAGTAAGCCTCAGACTGCTCTGCAACGCTACCCTCTGAGAGTCAGGCGCTGCCCTAGGGTGTTTGGTTCCCAGTGAAGGACAAATGTGTCATGTTATTTGTGCAGGCCTCACAGATGCTGCCTCGTTTTCCAACACCCCCGCAACAACCACAATACTAATATAATACTAACACCACAGCAACAACCACAATAGTAATATAATACTAACACTACAGCAACAACCACAATACTAATCTAATGCTAACACCACAGCTACAACCACAACACTAATCTAATACTAACACCACATCAACAACCACAATAGTAATATAATACTAACACCATAGCTACAACCACAATTCTAATCTAATACTAACACCACTTCAACAACCACAATAGTAATATAATACTAACACCACTGCAACAACCACAATACAATACCTTTCTCAGCCGCTGTTCCTCCTCTGGCCGTTGGAGTTCCGCAGGGGTCGGTGTTGAGCCCCACCCTTTTTAATGTTTATCTCTCTCCTCTGGCGGAATTGGCTGAGTCGCATGGATAGCGTATTGTGCGTACGCTGACGACACGGAGCTACTCTTCACCTGCGACAAGAACGCTGACTTCGACGGCCCCTCCATCAGGAGGTGCCTTGAGGCCATTTTTCTATGGTTTCAAGAGAACCAGTTAAAATGCAATTTGGACAAGTCAGAGATTATTTTCTTTGGCTGTCCTCCCGATGGCCATTGGAAATCCTGGTGGCCGGCCGACATGCATCCTCCAGCATCACCTACCCCAGTGGCAAGGAACCTAGGTATAAAAATCGACACAGGCTTAACTTTCAAGCCCCAGATTCTCAGCATAGTTGGCCAGTGTTTCGCCATGTTGCGTACCCTTAGGAAATGTCTTCCTCTCCTATCGCACACTCACAGGAGGATTACAGTCCAGGCATTGATTGGTTCAAGACTCGACTATTCTAACATTCTATATTTGGGTCTTCCGGAGTACCTTCTTGCACGCCTCCAGACAGTTCAGAATTCAGCAGCGAGGGCCATTTTTGGCCTTAGCCGCAGGGCTCACACCTCAGCTCTCCTCGATTCGCTGCACTGGTTGCCGGTGCGGAAGCGTATTCATTTTAAAGCTCTGACCATGGCCTTCAAATCATTGCATGGCATTGGTGCTGTTTATTTAAGGAAACAAGTGCAATTCTATCTCCCCTCTAGATCTCTCCGCTCGGCCTCACAAGCTTTGGCCATTATTCCAACCATCAAACGTGCTCGCATTGGTGGACGTTCCTACAGACTTTGGAATAAACTTCCCTTGTCTCTTAGAAAGTTAGACAATCTGCTGTCCTTCCGGAAGGAACTTAAGACCTGGCTCTATGGCCTATAGTTTCTTACTTCCTGGTCTCTCCTCTACAGATCTGTTTAGCGCCGGGACACTTTGCCCGAGTAGCCGTGTGCTCTATAAGACACCCATTTAAACATAACATAACATAACATACTAATCTAATACTTAGACCACAGAAACAACCACAATAGTAATATAATACTAACACCACTGCAACTACCACAATAGTAAACTAACACCACAGCAACAACCACAATAGTAATATAATACTAACCCCACTGCAACAACCACAATAGTAAACTAACACCACAGCAACAACCACAATAGTCAACTAATACTAACACCACAGCAATAACCACAATAGTAATCTAATACTAACACCACAGCAGCAACCACAATAGTAATATAATACTAACACCACAGCAACAACCACAATAGTAAGCTAATAATAACATACCAGCAACAACCACAATAGCAAAGCAATGCTAACACCATAGCAACAACCACAATAGTAATATAATACTAACACCACCGCAACAACCACAATACTAATATATTACTAACACCACAGCAACAACCACAATAGTATTATAATTCTAACACCACAGCAACAAACACAATAGTAATATAATACTAACACCACAGCAACAACCACAATAGTAAACTAATACTAACATAACAGCAACAACCACAATAGTAAAGCAATGCTAACACTACCGCAACAACCACAATACTAATATAATACTAAGACCACAGCAACAACCACAATAGTAAACCAATACTAACACCAACGTTACAACCACAACACTAACCTAATGCTAACGCCACAGCAACAACCATCATAGTAATCTAATGATAACACCACAGCAACAAACCACAATACTAATTTAATACTAACACCACTGCAACAACCACAGTACTATGAATGAATAAAGTGCTGGTACTTTCCCTTTAAATGTACTGCACCAGTGCTGAGAAGTGCTGGTACTCTCCCATTCAATGTATTGCACCAGTGCTGAGAAGTGTCTGCACTCTCCCTTTAAATGTACTGCATCACTGCTGAGAAATGCCGGTACTCTCCCTTTAAATGTCCTGCACCAGTGCTGAGAAGTGCTGGTACTCTCCCTTTAAATATACTGCACCAGAGTTGATAAGTGCTGGTACTCTCCCTTTATTGTACTGCACCAGTGCTGAGAAGTGCTGCCACTCTCTCTTTAAATGTCCCGCACCAATGTTAAGAAGTGCCGGTGCTCTTCCTTTAAATGTACTGCACTGCACCACTGCTGAGAAGTGCCGGTACTCTCCCTTTAAATGTACGGCACTAGTGCTGAGAAGCGCCGGTACTCTTCCATTAATGTACTGCACCAGTGCAGAGAAGTGCTGGTGCTCTCCCTTTAAATGTACTGCACCACTGCTGAGAAGTGCCGGTACTCTCTCTTTAAATGTACTGCACCACTGCCGAGAATTGCCGGTGCTTCCCCTTTAATGTACTGCACCAGTGCTGAGAAGTGTCTATACTCTCCCTTTAAATGTACTGCACCAATGCTGGGAAATGCCGGTGCTCTCCCTTTCAATGTACTGCACCACTGCCGAGAAGTGCCGGTGCTCTTCCTTTAAATGTACTGTACCAGTGCTGAGAAGTGTCTGTACACTCCCTTTAAATTTACTGTACCAGTGCTGATACGTGGCGGTACTCTCACCTTAATGTAGAGCACAGTGCTGAGAAGTGCAGGCACTCTCCCATTAAATGTCCTGCACCAGTGCTGAGAAGTGCTGGTACTCTCCCTTTAAATATACTGCACCAGAGTTGATAAGTGCTGGTACTCTCCCTTTATTGTACTGCACCAGTGCTGAGAAGTGCTGGCACTCTCTCTTTAAATGTCCCGCACCAATGTTAAGAAGTGCCGGTGCTCTCCTTTTAAATGTACTGCACTGCACCACTGCTGAGAAGTGCCGGTACTCTCCCTTTAAATGTACGGCACTAGTGCTGAGAAGCGCCGGTACTCTTCCATTAATGTACTGCACCAGTGCAGAGAAGTGCTGGTGCTCTCCCTTTAAATGTACTGCACCACTGCTGAGAAGTGCCGGTAATCTCCCTTTAAATGTACTGCACCACTGCCGAGAAGTGCCGGTGCTTCCCCTTTAATGTACTGCACCAGTGCTGAGAAGTGTCTATACTCTCCCTTTAAATGTACTGCACCAATGCTGGGAAATGCCGGTGCTCTCCCTTTCAATGTACTGCACCACTGCCGAGAAGTGCCGGTGCTCTTCCTTTAAATGTACTGTACCAGTGCTGAGAAGTGTCTGTACACTCCCTTTAAATTTACTGTACCAGTGCTGATACGTGGCGGTACTCTCACCTTAATGTAGAGCACAGTGCTGAGAAGTGCAGGCACTCTCTCATTAAATGTCCTGCACCAGTGCTGAGAAGTGCTGGTACTCTTCCATTAAATATACTGCACCAGAGTTCATAAGTGCTGGTACTCTCCCTTTATTGTACTGCACCAGTGCTGAGAAGTGCTGGTGCTCTCCCTTTAAATGTACTGCACCACTGCTGGGAAATGCCGGTGCTCTACCTTTCAATGTACTGCACCACTGCCGAGAAGTGCCGGTGCTTCCCCTTTAATGTACTGTACCAGTGCTGAGAAGTGTCTATACTCTCCCTTTAAACGCACTGTACCAGTGCTGATAAGTGGCGGTACTCTCACCTTAATGTAGAGCACAGTGCTGAGAAGTGCAGGCACTCTCCCATTAAATGTCCTGCACCAGTGCTGAGAAGTGCTGGTACTCTCCCTTTAAATATACTGCACCAGAGTTGAGAAGTGCTGGTACTCTCCCTTTATTGTACTGCACCAGTCATGAGAAGTGCTGGCACTCTCTCTTTAAATGTCCCGCACCAATGTTAAGAAGTGCCGGTGCTCTCCTTTTAAATGTACTGCACTGCACCACTGCTGAGAAGTGCCAGTACTCTCCCTTTAAATGTACGGCACTAGTGCTGAGAAGCGCCGGTACTCTTCCTTTAATGTACTGCACCAGTGATGAGAAGTGCTGGTGCTCTCCCTTTAAATGTACTGCACCACTGCTGAGAAGTGCTGGTACTCTCCCTTTGAATGTACGGCACTAGTGCTGAGAAGCGCCGTTACTCTTCCTTTAATGTACTGCACCAGTGCTGAGAAGTGCTGGTGCTCTCCCTTTAAATGTACTGCACCACTGCCGAGAAGTGCCGGTGCTTCCCCTTTAATGTACTGCACCAGTGCTGAGAAGTGTCTATACTCTCCCTTTAAATGTACTGCACCACTGCTGGGAAATGCCGGTGCTCTCCCTTTCAATGTACTGCACCACTGCCGAGAAGTGCCGGTGCTCTTCCTTTAAATGTACTGCACCACTGCTGAGAAGTGCCAGTACTCTCCCTTTAAATGTACGGCACTAGTGCTGAGAAGCGCCGGTACTCTTCCTTTAATGTACTGCACCAGTGCTGAGAAGTGCTGGTGCTCTCCCTTTAAATGTACTGCACCACTGCTGAGAAGTGCCGGTAATCTCCCTTTAAATGTACTGCACCAGTGCCGAGAAGTGCCGGTGCTTCCCCTTTAATGTACTGCACCACTGCCGAGAAGTGCCGGTGCTTCCCCTTTAAATGTACTGCACCAATGCTGGGAAATGCCGGTGCTCTCCCTTTCAATGTACTGCACCACTGCCGAGAAGTGCCGGTGCTCTTCCTTTAAATGTACTGTACCAGTGCTGAGAAGTGCTGGTACTCTCCCTTTAAATATACTGCACCAGAGTTGATAAGTGCTGGTACTCTCCCTTTATTGTACTGCACCAGTGCTGAGAAGTGCTGGCACTCTCTCTTTAAATGTCCCGCACCAATGTTAAGAAGTGCCGGTGCTCTCCTTTTAAATGTACTACACTGCACCACTGCTGAGAAGTGCCGGTACTCTCCCTTTAAATGTACGGCACTAGTGCTGAGAAGCGCCGGTACTCTTCCTTTAATGTACTGCACCAGTGCTGAGAAGTGCTGGTGCTCTCCCTTTCAATGTACTGCACCAGTGCTGAGAAGTGCTGGTGCTCTCCCTTTAAATGTACTGCACCAATGCTGGGAAATGCCGGTGCTCTCCCTTTCAATGTACTGCACCACTGCCGAGAAGTGCCGGTGCTCTTCCTTTAAATGTACTGTACCAGTGCTGAGAAGTGCTTGTACTCTCCCTTTAAATATACTGCACCAGAGTTGATAAGTGCTGGTACTCTCCCTTTATTGTACTGCACCAATGTTAAGAAGTGCCGGTGCTCTCCTTTTAAATGTACTGCACTGCACCACTGCTGAGAAGTGCCGGTACTCTCCCTTTAAATGTACTGCACCAGTGCTGAGAAGTGCTGGTGCTCTCCCTTTAAATGTACTGCACCACTGCTGAGAAGTGCCGGTTATCTCCCTTTAAATGTACTGCACCAGTGCCGAGAAGTGCCGGTGCTTCCCCTTTAATGTACTGCACCAGTGCTGAGAAGTGCTGGTGCTCTCCCTTTAAATGTACTGCACCACTGCTGGGAAATGCCGGTGCTCTCCCATTCAATGTACTGCACCACTGCCGAGAAGTGCCGGTGCTCTTCCTTTAAATGTACTGTACCAGTGCTGAGAAGTGTTTCGTACACTCCTTTTAAATGTACTGTACCAGTGCTGATAAGTGGCGATACTCTCACCTTAATGTAGAGCACAGTGCTGAGAAGTGCAGGCACTCTCCCATTAAATGTCCTGCACCAGTGCTGAGAAGTGCTGGTACTCTCCCTTTAAATATATTTCACCAGAGTTGATAAGTGCTGGTGCTCTCCCTTTATTGTACTGCACCAGTGCTGAGAAGTGCTGGTGCTCTCCCTTTAAATGTACTGCACCACTGCTGAGAAGTGCTTGTACTCTCCCTTTAAATGTACTGCACCACTGCCGAGAAGTGCCGGTGCTTCCCCTTTAATGTCCTGCAGTGCTGAGAAGTGCTGGTACTCTCCCTTTAAATATATTGCACCAGAGTTGATAAGTGCTGGTGCTCTCCCTTTATTGTACTGCACCAGTGCTGAGAAGTGCTGGCACTCTCTCTTTAAATGTCACGCACCAATGTTAAGAAGTGCCGGTACTCTCCCTTGAAATGTACTACACCAATGCTGATAGGTGGTGGTACTCTCCCTTTAATGTACTGTACCAGTGCTGATAAGTGGCGGTACTCTCACCTTAATGTAGAGCACCAGTGCTGAGAAGTGTCGGCACTCTCTCATTAAATGTCCTGCACCAACGTTACAACCACAACACTAACCTAATGCTAACACCACAGCAACAACCATCATAGTAATCTAATGATAACACCACAGCAACAAACCACAATACTAATCTAATACTAACACCACTGCAACAACCACAGTACTATGAATGAATAAAGTGCTGGTACTCTCCCTTGAAATGTACTGCACCAGTGCTGATAGGTGGTGGTACTCTCCCTTGAAATGTACTGCACCAGTGCTGATAGGTGATGGTACTCTCCCTTGAAATGTACTGCACCAGTGCTGATAGGTGCTGGTACTCTCCCTTGAAATGTACTGCACCAGTGCTGATAGGTGCTGGTACTCTCCCTTGAAATGTACTGCACCAGTGCTGATAGGTGCTGGTACTCTCCCTTGAAATGTACTGCACCAGTGCTGATAGGTGGTGGTACTCTCCCTTGAAATGTACTGCACCAGTGCTGATAGGTGGTGGTACTCTCCCTTGAAATGTACTGCACCAGTGCTGATAGGTGGTGGTACTCTCCCTTGAAATGTACTGCACCAGTGCTGATAGGTGGTGGTACTCTCCCTTGAAATGTACTGCACCAGTGCTGATAGGTGGTGGTACTCTCCCTTTAATGTACTGTACCAGTGCTGATAAGTGGCGGTACTCTCACCTTAATGTAGAGCACCAGTGCTGAGAAGTGTAGGCACTCTCTCATTAAATGTCCTGCACCAACGTTACATCCACAACACTAACCTAATGCTAACACCACAGCAACAACCATCATAGTAATCTAATACTAACACCACTGCAACAACCACAGTACTATGAATGAATAAAGTGCTGGTACTCTCCCTTGAAATGTACTGCACCAGTGCTGATAGGTGGTGGTACTCTCCCTTGAAATGTACTGCACCAGTGCTGATAGGTGGTGGTACTCTCCCTTGAAATGTACTGCACCAGTGCTGATAGGTGGTGGTACTCTCCCTTGAAATGTACTGCACCAGTGCTGATAGGTGCTGGTACTCTCCCTTGAAATGTACTGCACCAGTGCTGATAGGTGGTGGTACTCTCCCTTGAAATGTACTGCACCAGTGCTGATAGGTGGTTGTACTCTCCCTTGAAATGTACTGCACCAGTGCTGATAGGTGCTGGTACTCTCCCTTGAAATGTACTGCACCAGTGCTGATAGGTGGTGGTACTCTCCCTTGAAATGTACTGCACCAGTGCTGATAGGTGGTTGTACTCTCCCTTGAAATGTACTGCACCAGTGCTGGTAGGTGGTGGTACTCTCCCTTGAAATGTACTGCACCAGTGCTGATAGGTGGTGGTACTCTCCCTTGAAATGTACTGCACCAGTGCTGATAGGTGGTGGTACTCTCCCTTGAAATGTACTGCACCAGTGCTGATAGGTGGTGGTACTCTCCCTTTAATGTACTGTACCAGTGCTGATAAGTGGCGGTACTCTCACCTTAATGTAGAGCACCAGTGCTGAGAAGTGTCGGCACTCTCTCATTAAATGTCCTGCACCAACGTTACAACCACAACACTAACCTAATGCTAACACCACAGCAACAACCATCATAGTAATCTAATGATAACACCACAGCAACAAACCACAATACTAATTTAATACTAACACCACTGCAACAACCACAGTACTATGAATGAATAAAGTGCTGGTACTTTCCCTTTAAATGTACTGCACCAGTGCTGATAGGTGGTGGTACTCTCCCTTGAAATGTTCTGCACCAGTGCTGATAGGTGGTGGTACTCTCCCTTGAAATGTACTGCACCAGTGCTGATAGGTGGTGGTACTCTCCCTTGAAATGTACTGCACCAGTGCTGATAGGTGGTGGTACTCTCCCTTGAAATGTACTGCACCAGTGCTGATAGGTGGTGGTACTCTCCCTTGAAATGTTCTGCACCAGTGCTGATAGGTGGTGGTACTCTCCCTTGAAATGTACTGCACCAGTTCTGATAGGTGGTGGTACTCTCCCTTGAAATGTACTGCACCAGTGCTGATAGGTGGTGGTACTCTCCCTTGAAATGTACTGCACCAGTGCTGATAGGTGGTGGTACTCTCCCTTGAAATGTACTGCACCAGTTCTGATAGGTGGTGGTACTCTCCCTTTAATGTACTGTACCAGTGCTGATAAGTGGCGGTACTCTCACCTTAATGTAGAGCACCAGTGCTGAGAAGTGTAGGCACTCTATCATTAAATGTCCTGCACCAACGTTACAACCACAACACTAACCTAATGCTAACACCACAGCAACAACCATCATAGTAATCTAATGATAACACCACAGCAACAAACCACAATACTAATTTAATACTAACACCACTGCAACAACCACAGTACTATGAATGAATAAAGTGCTGGTACTTTCCCTTTAAATGTACTGCACCAGTGCTGATAGGTGGTGGTACTCTCCCTTGAAATGTACTGCACCAGTGCTGATAGGTGGTGGTACTCTCCCTTGAAATGTACTGCACCAGTGCTGATAGGTGCTGGTACTCTCCCTTTAATGTACTGCACCAGTGCTGATAGGTGCTGGTACTCTCCCTTGAAATGTACTGCACCAGTGCTGATAGGTGGTGGTACTCTCCCTTGAAATGTACTGCACCAGTGCTGATAGGTGGTGGTACTCTCCCTTGAAATGTACTGCACCAGTGCTGATAGGTGGTGGTACTCTCCCTTGAAATGTACTGCACCAGTGCTGATAGGTGCTGGTACTCTCCCTTGAAATGTACTGCACCAGTGCTGATAGGTGCTGGTGCTCTCCCTTGAAATGTACTGCACCAGTGCTGATAGGTGGTGGTACTCTCCCATGAAATGTACTGCACCAGTGCTGATAGGTGGTGGTACTCTCCCTTGAAATGTACTGCACCAGTGCTGGTAGGTGGTGGTACTCTCCCTTGAAATGTACTGCACCAGTGCTGATAGGTGCTGGTACTCTCCCTTGAAATGTACTGCACCAGTGCTGATAGGTGGTGGTACTCTCCCTTGAAATGTACTGCACCAGTGATGATAGGTGGTTGTACTCTCCCTTGAAATGTACTGCACCAGTGCTGATAGGTGGTGGTACTCTCCCTTGAAATGTACTGCACCAGTGCTGATAGGTGGTGGTACTCTCCCTTGAAATGTACTGCACCAGTGCTGATAGGTGGTGGTACTCTCCCTTGAAATGTACTGCACCAGTGCTGATAGGTGCTGGTACTCTCCCTTGAAATGTACTGCACCAGTGCTAATAGGTGCTGGTACTCTCCCTTTAATGTACTGCTCCAGTGCTGAGAAACGACGGTTCTGTCCCTTTCAAATGAAAGAAATGCAAGCACTTAGTATCGGAGGGTACCCGCCCATTTAAAGCACTGTTGACGATTGTTGACTGACTTCATAATTCGATGCAATGGGGGTGGTCCGTCCAGGCACACTTTGTGATTGGCCGAATCCTGCCTCCCAGGTTCGAACTGTTGGCTTTATCATAGTGTTTCCGGAAGATGCCTCCGTGTTAACTCTGGTAAATGGCACCATTCTCTGCTTTGTGTGAAGAGTACGTCAGAGGAGCGACTTGTGTGGGTAAACTGGGGTGAGCATTTAGATGCAGGTACTGGAGGATAGCAGTTAGGTTGTTGAAAGTCAGATGTGGGTACTGCTTGGTAGTAGTTACAAATGTGCACATTGGTACTGGGCAGTAGCAGCCGCGGTCGGTAGTGGGATGACCAGCAGGGCGGTGACATGGGGAGGAGGAGGGGCAGGGTGGGGGGTAGTAATGTATGGATTACGGAGTTTTACAGGTAAGTAAACATATAAATAAATAAAACTAATTTTGTTGCATGCACTGCATCACCAAATGCAATGCAGTGCGCACAACGAAATACGTTTTATTTATTTATATGTTTACTTACCTGTAAAACTCCGTAATCCATACATTACTACCCCCAACCCTGCCCCTCCTCCTCCGACGTCACCGCCCTGCAGGACATCCCACTACAAATGTGCACTTTGGTACTGGGTGTTAGTAGTTACAAATGTGCACTTTGGTACTGGGTGTTAGTAGTTACAAATGTGTACTGGTACTGGGTGTTAGTAGTTACAAATGTGTACTGGTACTGGGTGGTAGTAGATACAAATGTGTACTGGTACTGGGTGGTAGTAGATACAAATGTGTACTGGTACTGGGTGTTAGTAGTTACAAATGTGTACTGGTACTGGGTGTTAGTAGTTACAAATGTGTACTGGTACTGGGTGGTAGTAGATACAAATGTGTACTGGTACTGGGTGTTAGTAGATACAAATGTGTACTGGTACTGGGTGTTAGTAGATACAAATGTGTACTGGTACTGGGTGTTAGTAGATACAAATGTGTACTGGTACTGGGTGTTAGTAGATACAAATGTGTACTGGTACTGGGTGTTAGTAGTTACAAATGTGTACTGGTACTGGGTGTTAGTAGTTACAAATGTGTACTGGTACTGGGTGTTAGTAGTTACAAATGTGTACTGGTACTGGGTGGTAGTAGATACAAATGTGTACTGGTACTGGGTGTTAGTAGTTACAAATGTGTACTGGTACTGGGTGTTAGTAGTTACAAATGTGTACTGGTACTGGGTGTTAGTAGTTACAAATGTGTACTGGTACTGGGTGGTAGTAGATACAAATGTGTACTGGTACTGGGTGGTAGTAGATACAAATGTGTACTGGTACTGGGTGGTAGTAGATACAAATGTGTACTGGTACTGGGTGTTAGTAGTTACAAATGTGTACTGGTACTGGGTGTTAGTAGTTACAAATGTGTACTGGTACTGGGTGTTAGTAGTTACAAATGTTTACTGGTACTGGGTGTTAGTAGTTACAAATGTGTACTGGTACTGGGTGGTAGTAGATACAAATGTGCACATCGGTACTGGGTGTTAGTAGTTACAAATGTGTACTGGTACTGGGTGGTAGTAGATACAAATGTGTACTGGTACTGGGTGGTAGTAGATACAAATGTGTACTGGTACTGGGTGGTAGTAGATACAAATGTGTACTGGTACTGGGTGTTAGTAGTTACAAATGTGTACTGGTACTGGGTGTTAGTAGTTACAAATGTGTACTGGCACTGGGTGTTAGTAGTTACAAATGTGTACTGGTACTGGGTGGTAGTAGATACAAATGTGCACATCGGTACTGGGTGTTAGTAGTTACCAATAACGATGATAGAGACTGATTCCTGTCTTATAGCGCCTATGGCAGACGTACCTTTACAGATTATGTACATTAAAGGCACTATGGGTATGCATTTGTTTTACCTGAGTGGTAATTACTGTACCTACTCCATGTTTAAGTAACACATCCTGTTAAAAATATTATTTACGAGTTTAGTGATGAAGTGTACTAAAGTGTTAGTCGATTATGGGTCGGTGAATTAGTTCTAGAAAAGATCACGCAGAGACTTAGGCGTTCTGGCCCTTCCCGGGCTTCACCAGGGCTTGACAGCGCAAATGCCATCTGGACCCTCTGAACAAGATTGTTTTAGGGGACAGGAGATCAGACTTCCCATAGAACCGACTGCGGGGTGAACTTAGAAATGGGCCTGATCCGAATATGGCAGGCTTTGGGGACAATGCCTGGCCAGGCGGAAGAACACAGACAAAGGGGGCTGGTCATGGTTTAGAGAATTTAGGGGCATATCATCAAGGGCCGGCATTAACATTATCGCCACTTTTGCGTCTGTTTTCGTTCGAAAAGCGGCGATAATGTTAACGCCCTATCAGCATGGACATGCTAACGCATCAATCCGTGCCTTAGTGCCCATAATCTCATCGCCTCGCATCGCTAATGAGATGCGGGTAGGCGTTCCCGTGTGAACTACAGCGATATTAATCGCTAACAGGCGTTCTCCCTATCATCAATCAAATCGCTACCCGGCCCAGCGACAATAAAACTAGCGCTAACCGGCTACATCGCCGGTTTATAACACCTACTAATTTTTCGTGTTAGCCATGTGTATCATGGGAGGTGGACTGTTATGCTAAGTCCACAACTCCCTATCAGCAATGTTTTTCTCTAGAGCAGTTTTTCATCGCAGGTAATCCAGCGATATTGACGCCTACTGCCGCTATTTCCAGGATTTCTATCGCCTCGGCGATGCGCGTTGCTGATAGTGCGCTAACCGGGCGATAGAATCCGGCGATTGGCGGCGTTAGGATTTTGCACGCTACACACGGCCAGCGATAATTATCGCTGGCCATTGGCCAGAGCTGTCGACTTTGGAGTTGGGGCACTAGGTTAGAGCCTCGGCGCCGGCTCAGCATCCTGTGATTCTGGGCAAATCACTTAGGGGCATATTACCAACAATTTGCGATATTTATCGCTAAGTAGGGTTAGCGGCAATATTTTTATCGCCGCGCATCACCGGTTTTTATCGCTGAGATAACTTGGTTTATCTCAAAAGTGATAAAAATCAGGCGAAATGCGTGAATATCGCTGAGAATACAGCGATATTCACGCATTAGCGACGAAATGCTCTTAGCCATGTTATCCACCTCCCATTGGATAACATGGCTAAGAACTGGTCTGGGCAGGTGTTAGTATTTGGAGATATTCGCGCTTAGCGCAAAAATTTCCATCGCTACGCCTGCCTTGCTAGTAGGCGATAGCGACGTTAGCGACTGCTTTCAGTCGCTAACAGGTTGGGTATGCCCACTTTGCATGTCATTAGCGATAAATATCGCTGACATGCAAAGCGGGCCCCAAACCGCTCGCTATCGCCTAAAAGCTGTCGCTAACATCAGTTAGCGACAGCTTGCTAATAGAGCGATAGAATTATCGCCGCTTAGCGGCCGAAAACGGACGCTAAACCGGCAATAATTGCCTATCGCCACCCTTGGTAATATGACCCTTAATCTCTCCGTGCCTTCCAAAAATGAATGTTTCCTTGTGTAATGTAACTGGTGCCAGTGTAAAGAGCTCTAATACCTCCGGGTCGAGTTCGCACTATAATAAAAAAAAAACTGTTATTGGCTCGCTCATTCATTCATCCAGTGATTTGTTGACTTGGTGGAAGGTGTGTGCTTGACCTCTCGCGGCTGAAACCATGAATGTTGTAAGTCGTGTGTAGCAGCGCACCGATACTGTGTGTTTGTGTTCCAGTAAACACCGTGGTCGCTACGGGGCCTCCTGACCTCCTGGGCAGGGTGAGTCACGCCCTGGTGTAACGCAGGTATTCCCCCAGGCATGCTGTGGTCAGGGGGGCGTGGCGACGTCCACCCCGGATTCCACAGCGTGCAGTATGTGCGGACCAGTGGGGGCTGCAGGGGGTGGGCTGGGTGTGTCTGCACATTCCGGCACACTTCACTCACCGTTGTGACATCACGACAGCCAGGCTTCTGCTGTGATTGTGCCACGGTTGTGTATGTTTGAGGGTTCGAATCTGTGAGTTGTCATGTGTCAGGCCTGCAGCTCTGTCTCTGTGTCATTGCTGTGTGCCTGTATTTGTTGTGAGTCCTGTTCTTGGGTGTCTCAGTGGATGTGTGGAATTGTTGCCTCATCTTTACTACCCGTGGGTGTATGACTGCTTATCTGCTCTAGTTGTGTGTTTACCACACTATCTTAGTGTTAATTGCTTGTGTTGTCTATTCATTTGCTCTTACCTCCTGTTTGTGTGTGAAAGTTTGCCTATTTTGGGTGTGTGCGCGCGCATTTGGTGAGTCTGAAGTTTGTCGGTGTTTGTAGTTACACTAGTGGTGGCCAAAATGATTCATAAAGGGGGTGGTGATGGACAGAGTATCTGAATTAAGCAGAACACTCCTACCCAGTCAAAAGATCAGGGCTTGATCCATCACCGTTTTTTAGCTCACTGCACCATCCCAGCTCAGAACCTGGCTACATGCAAATTAGTCTGACCCTGGCCCAGGTTCTGAGCTGGGATGGGGCAGTGAGCTAAATAACGGTGATGGATCAAGCCCTGATCTTTGGACTGGGTAAGAGTGGTCTGCTTAATTCAGACACTCTGTTCATCACCACCCCCTTTTCTGAATCATTTTGTCCACCATAAGCGTGGAAGGGTATACTCAGACATGAGTCCCTTGCTCTCTGCTCCATCAGGATTCAAGCAAGCCGGGCCGACGACGCCTGAAATGGCAGAAACCGGTCCCCGGAAGCTTGTCTCCTTTCTGGTGAAGAATTGGCTTGGTAGTTTGGTCTGCCCTGTTCCCATGATGCACTGGGCCAGGGACAGACTAATTTGCATATAGCCAGGTTCTGAGCTGGGATGGGGCAGTGAGCTAAATAACGGTGATGGATCAAGCCCTGATCTTTGGACTGGGTAAGAGTGGTCTGCTTAATTCAGACACTCTGTTCATCACCACCCCCTTTTCTGACTCAGTGCTCTCAACAAGACACAAGCTGAGAGTGGCACGATTGGCCGGGAGTGGCAGGAGACATGCAAGTGTTCCCAACAAGATGCAAGCTGAGAGCGGCACGGAGTGGCCTGGAGTGGCCGGAGACATGCAAGTGCTCTCAACAATATGCAAGCCGAGAGTGGCAGGAGACATGCAAGTGCTCTCAACAAGATACAAGCTGAGAGTGGCACGATTGGCCGGGAGTGGCAGGAGACATGCAAGTGCTCTCAACAAGATACAAGCTAAGAGTGGCACAGATTGGCCGGAGTGGCAGGAGACATGCAAGTACTCTCAACAAGATGCAAGCCGAGAGTGGTATGGATTGGCCGGAGTGGCAGGAGACTTGCAAGTACTCTCAACAAGATGCAAGCCCAGAGTGGCAGGAGGCATGCAAGTGCTCTCAACAAGATACAAGCTGAGAGTGGCACGATTGGCCGGGAGTAGCAGGAGACATGCAAGTGTTCCCAACATGATGCAAGCTGAGAGTTGCACGGATTGGCCCGGAGTGGCAGGAGACAAGCAAGTGGTTTCACACAAGAGGCAAACCGAGAGTGGCACGGATTGGCCTGGAGTGGCAGGAGACATGCAAGTGCTCTCAACAATATGCAAGCTGAGAGTGGCAGGAGGCACACAAGTGCTCTCAATAAAATGCAAGCCGAGAGTGGCATGGATTGGCATGAAGTGGCAGGAGACATGCAAGTGCTCTCAACAAGATACAAGCTGAGAGTGGCACGATTGGCCGGGAGTGGCAGGAGACATGAAAGTGTTCCCAACAAGATGCAAGCCGAGAGTGGCAGGAGGCATGCAAGTGCTCTCAACAAGATACAAGCTGAGAGTGGCACGATTGGCCGGGAGTGGCAGGAGGCATGCAAGTGTTCCCAACAAGATGCAAGCCGAGAGTGGCAGGAGGCATGCAAGTGCTCTCAACAAGATACAAGCTGAGAGTGGCACGATTGGCCAGGAGTGGCAGGAGGCATGCAAGTGTTCCCAACAAGATACAAGCCGAGAGTGGCATGGATGGGCGTGGAGTGGCAGGAGACATACAAGTGCTCTCAACAAGATGCAAGATGAGAGTGGCAGGAGACATTCAAGTGGTTTCAACAAGATGCAAGCCGAGAGTGGCAGGAGGCATGCAAGTGCTCTCAACAAGATACAAGCTGAGAGTGGCACGATTGGCCAGGAGTGACAGGAGACATTCAAGTGGTTTCAACAAGATGCAAGCTGAGAGTGGCAGGAGACATGCAAGTGCTCTCAACAAGATACAAGCCAAGAGTGGCACAGATTGGCCGGAGTGGCAGGAGACATGCAAGTACTCTCAACAAGATGCAAGCCCAGAGTGGCAGGAGGCATGCAAGTGCTCTCAATAAAATGCAAGCCGAGAATGGCATGGATTGGCATGGAGTGGCAGGAGACATGCAAGTGCTCTCAACAAGATACAAGCTGAGAGTGGCACGATTGGCCGGGAGTGGCAGGAGACATGCAAGTGTTCCCAACAAGATGCAAGCTGAGAGCGACACGGATTGGCCTGGAGTAGCAGGAGACATGCAAGTGCTCTCAACAATATGCAAGCCGAGAGTGGCACGATTGGCCGGGAGTGGCAGGAGACATGCAAGTGCTCTCAACAAGACACAAGCTGAGAGTGGCACGATTGGCCGGGAGTGGCAGGAGACATGCAAGTGCTCTCAACAAGACACAAGCTGAGAGTGGCACGATTGGCCGGGAGTGGCAGGAGACATGCAAGTGTTCCCAACAAGATGCAAGCAGAGAGCGGCACGGATTGGCCTGGAGTGGCCGGAGACATGCAAGTGCTCTCAACAAGATACAAGCCAAGAGTGGCAGGAGGCATGCAAGTGCTCTCAACAAGATACAAGCTGAGAGTGGCACGATTGGCCGGGAGTGGCAGGAGACATGCAAGTGCTCTCAACAATATGCAAGCCGAGAGTGGCAGGAGACAAGCAAGTGCTCTCAACAAGATACAAGCTGAGAGTGGCACGATTGGCCGGGAGTGGCAGGAGACATGCAAGTGCTCTCAACAAGATACAAGCCAAGAGTGGCAGGAGGCATGCAAGTGCTCTCAATAAAATGCAAGCCGAGAGTGGCATGGATTGGCATGGAGTGGCAGGAGACATGCAAGTGGTTTCACACAAGAGGCAAACCGAGAGCGGCACGGATTGGCCTGGAGTGGCAGGAGACATGCAAGTGCTCTCAACAATATGCAAGCCGAGAGTGGCAGGAGACATGCAAGTGCTCTCAACAAAATGGAAGCCGAGAGTGGCATGGATTGGCATGAAGTGGCAGGAGACATGCAAGTGCTCTCAACAAGATGCAAGCTGAGAGTGGCACGATTGGCCGGGAGTGGAAGGAGACATGCAAGTGCTCTCAACAAGATGCAAGCTGAGAGTGGCACGATTGGCCGGGAGTGACAGGAGACATTCAAGTGGTTTCAACAAGATGCAAGTCGAGAGTGGCAGGAGGCATGCAAGTGCTCTCAACAAGATACAAGCTGAGAGTGGCACGATTGGCCGGGAGTGGCAGGAGACATGCAAGTACTCTCAACAATATGCAAGCCGAGAGTGGCAGGAGGCATGCAAGTGCTCTCAATAAAATGCAAGCCGAGAGTGGCATGGATTTGCATGGAGTGGCAGGAGACAAGCAAGTGCTCTCAACAAGATGCAAGCTGAGAGTGGCACGGATTGGCCCGGAGTGGCAGGAGACAAGCAAGTGGTTTCACACAAGAGGCAAAACGAGAGTGGCACGGATTGGCCTGAAGTGGCAGGAGACATGCAAGTGCTCTCAACAATATGCAAGCCGAGAGTGGCATGGATTGGCATGAAGTGGCAGGAGACATGCAAGTGCTCTCAACAAGATGCAAGCTGAGAGTGGCACGATTGGCCGGGAGTGGCAGGAGACATGCAAGTGGTTTCAACAAGATGCAAGCCGAGAGTGGCACGATTGGCCGGGAGTGACAGGAGACATTCAAGTGGTTTCAACAAGATGCAAGCCGAGAGTGGCAGGAGGCATGCAAGTGCTCTCAACAAGATACAAGCTGAGAGTGGCACGATTGGCCGGAAGTGGCAGGAGACATGCAAGTGGTTTCAACAAGATGCAAGCCGAGAGTGGCAGGAGACATGCAAGTGCTCTCAACAAAATGCAAGCCGAGAGTGGCATGGATTGGCATGAAGTGGAAGGAGACATGCAAGTGCTCTCAACAAGATGCAAGCTGAGAGTGGCACGATTGGCCGGGAGTGGCAGGAGACATGCAAGTGGTTTCAACAAGATGCAAGCCGAGAGTGGCAGGAGGCATGCAAGTGCTCTCAACAAGATACAAGCTGAGAGTGGCACGATTGGCCGGGAGTGGCAGGAGACATGCAAGTGGTTTCAACAAGATGCAAGCAGAGAGTGGCAGGAGGCATGCAAGTGCTCTCAACAAGATACAAGCTGAGAGTGGCACGATTGGCCGGGAGTGGCAGGAGACATGCAAGTGTTCCCAACAAGATGCAAGCCGAGAGTGGCCCGGATGGCCCGGAGTGGCAGGAGACAAGCAAGTGGTTTCACACAAGAGGCAAACCGAGAGTGGCACGGATTGGCCTGGAGTGGCAGGAGACATGCAAGTGCTCTCAATAAAATGCAAGCCGAGAAGGGCATGGATTGGCAAGGAGTGGCAGAAGACATGCAAGTGCTCTCAACAAGATTCAAGCTGAGAGTGGCACGATTGGCCGGGGGTGGCAGGAGACATGCAAGTGGTTTCAACAAGATGCAAGCCGAGAGTGGCACGGATTGGCAGGAGACAAGCAAGTGCTCTCACCAAGATTCAAGCTGAGAGTGGCACGATTGGCCGGGGTTGGCAGGAGACATGCAAGTGCTCTTAACAAGATGCAAGCCGAGAGTGGCACGGATTGGCATGGAGTGGCAGGAGACATGCAAGTGCTCTGAACAAGATGCCATCCGAGAGTAGCACGGATTGGCATTGAGTGGCGGGTGACACGCAAGTGCTCTGAACGAGATACGGGCCCATGAGTTTATTTATTCATTTTATTTATTTAGGGTGTTTTATAAAGAGCGACCATGACCCGAGGGTATCAGAGCGCTGTACATATGATTGAAAAAGCATAAACATAGACAAATAGCTGAAAACAAGAAAGAAAGAAATAGACACATTATGAAAAACATACATCAAATGCTGAAGACTCCAGTAGGACATGGTATGGTGTGCAGAGATATTTTTAAGCGTCTGTCATTCATATATGAAGCACTGTTGTAGATTCTCCAAGATGGCTTCCAGAGTCTGCTCTCAGTTCGACCATCTTCCAGTTACCTGGTCGGAACAGTGTTTTTTGTGGAGTTCGACTTGGAAGGGTGGGCTTCTGCCCTGTATGGGAATTGATGTCATTGTGGCGTCCACTGCACCCAAGGGGACAGGATCACCAAGACTTTATGAAAGGAATCTATTCATTAGGATCTTTTTTACCACTTTTTTGAAAATGTGGGTCGATGGGTTTGATCTTGGTTGTTAGGAAGTTCCAATCGTGAAAAGGAGAGCGTGTTTAGGTTTTTGTTTTCTGAATCTGGAGGGTTCTGGCCATAGAGACTTTGCTCTTCTGAGGGAACCTCCTGAGATACAAATCTTTTCTGCCAGCAACCTGGCTTTGTTAAAATGTAAGCCTTTATGTGATGAGTTCTGGCCTCTAGAGGGAGTCCGTTAAGAGACCTAAGAGATGGGGGTAGTGTGGTCAAAGCGTCTAGTGGCACCTCCATATTCCAGTCTGGAGACCACTAATGGTTGTACCGCTTGTTTGGAGTTCTGATGTGGTAGGAATGGTTTCACTTTCTTCAGTAGTTTGAGTTGGAATGCCACACTGCGCGTGGTTGCACTACGTGCTTGTATGTTCAGATTATTATCCAGAGTTATTCCAAGGGATTTAGTGGAATCAATAATGGTGAGTTTGTATTTGAAGGTGCCTAGGTGATTGAGCCAATCTTGGATAAGAGTGGAGCTGTTATGAGGGGTAAAAAGCTACAAATTCTGTTTTCAGAGAGATCAGCTTGAGGTTGTTTTGGGATAGCCAGGACTGAATTTTGACTAAAGTATTATTTAGTTGCATGACATCCTCTAGGGAGGATATCTTTAAGTATAATTGTGTGTCAGATGCATACATGTAGTATGTAAGGTCCTATTGTTTGAGGGTTTCGATTAGTGGCTCCAGATATAGGTTAACCCCTTCCGCGCTCATGACGAGCTCTGCTCGTCATGAGTTACGACGCTCGTACGCTCATGACGAGCTGAGCTCGTCATGTAACACGGCGTTTTAAAAAACGCGGCGCACAGCGGGAAAACCGCTAGCGCGCATGCGGTTAAAGAGTGAAGGGGAAATGGTTGTTCCTTGGTGAGGAGTCTGAGAATGAGTTGTCTAGTTTGATTTATTTTGAGCAGTTCTGCAAGAAGGATGGGAACGGGGAGAGACTTTCCCGGATAGTCCCATTCTGTTTTCTAGCAATTGTAGTAGGTTGTTGTTGTTGACCGTGTCAAACACCGATGAACGGTCTGGGAGCATGAGTAGGTATGAATCATTGCTGTCCATCATCTTAAGGGTGTCATATCCATTATGTGAACAATGGCTGATTCTGTGCTGTGCCCTGGTCTAAATCCAGATTGGAATTGGTTGAGTAGGTTGAATTAATCAATGTGCTGTTGCAATTAGTTGTGCTCATGTTTTTCCAACTATTTGGCCAGAAAGAGAATATTTGACACTGGACGAAAGTTGCTCAGGTTTGTAGTGACAGGGATTGGCAGGACATATGTAAGTGCTCTGAACAAGACAGGGGCCCATGAACAACACAGATTGGCAGGACACATAATAACGCTGATCTATGAACGTGAGGGATTGGCAGCGCACATGCAGATGTGAGCACTGGATCCATGAGTGACAGGAGTTGGCAGGACTCATGCAAGCGCTCTCACCATCACCTGGGCTAGGGTCATATATTTAAGTGTGTCCAGCAGTCAAGAGTTCTGTTGTTTACACATGCATTATTACTCCTAAATGTGGCCCGCAAGATAGATTAACATATAAAAAGCTGGATCGCAAAAAGCCTTACCAACGCCAAACGCCAAGCTCCAACGCATCCTACAAAAAATACTAGAAATAGTAGAAATACAAATGTAACTGATATTTTGATAACTGGCTGAACTATGTGACCAGCCAAGCTTATCTGGGAAAGATTTCTTTCACCAACTTGGTGAAGAGTAGTTTTTTTTAATAACGTGTGGAGTAGATGCTTCGAAATATGCTTTTAAAGTTATTCTATATATAACGTATTCACTTTGATGCTGTTAGAATAATTTATCAATTTTCTTTAGCTGTATTGTATTCTGCACTAATTTCTAGTTTTATTTCCCCCCTTACACCTCCTCATTCTCTGCCAGGTCCTTCACAAGGTTCACCCATCTCAGTTTATTCAGCTAACAAATACTAATTTTCTTTAGACTACAATTTAGATTTAAACTTTGCTACATTTGTCATGGACTTCTGTGACATTTTAACTTGATTTCTTGTTATTTGTAGGTAAAATCTGTAATTTTTTTTATATATTAAGCAGACTGTCTGTGATTTAGAGGTACCTATGCGTGGGGACCCCTTCAGAGTCAAAAATATAAATTTCACAGATGTTTTCATGATTGTTGAAATTATTATAACTTAATGTCAACCTTAGTTTGATTTTTGGGGCTTTCCCTAGCACTCTGCACTTGTAAGGCTCATGTCTGGAGGTTTATACTCTACTGAGAGAAATTGTGCACAGTTGTCCATGATGTTGTGCATACGTACAAGTTGCGCGTGTTCAGTAGTCAGATGGTTGAGGTCATAACACACTCAGAGATCAAAGGATCCAGATAAGTTTTCCTGAAGTGAAATTAATTGAAAACTCTTCCATTTCCAAATGCCCATCGCAATGTAGGCCAGCAGTTGTTTCACGACTTTTAATGTTATCACTTGTCACTTCCTCGGGATCATGAAACTCATATTTTAATAAATAATTTGTAGATATTAGACATAGAAAAGGAACAGCAAATAGTTAAAGAGGAAAGAGATAAAAAGAGCAATAAATAAGTCATCACAACATCCTGAAATTTAGGAAGTGCAGTTCTATGAAATTATATTTCATATTAAAAAAGTACAGTGACTTGAAGATCTATTTCATATGACACTGATTTCGACCAATTCTAAACAATTAATATCAAAATGTTTGTCACCCATTCATGACATTAAATGACCAACTTTTAAAGAGAAAATAGGTAGAGCAGATTTACATAGTCATTAAAAGTTTTTTCTTTTATTCAAATCCCTAATTTAAGAACGTCTTAGTCTGATAAATTGATGTCATTTTTTTATTTTTAAACACAATGTCTCTTGTTAATTTCATGTTTATAAGTAACTCATCTATGGGGAAAGAAAGTAGTCTGAACTACATTCTATTTCCAGACAAATGTATTACCGTTAATAGCCTCGTCAGGGGTAGCAAGCACTATACAAATGCAATTACAATTAGAATCTTAGGCGCACATAGCTCATAATTTAGCAGCAGTTTCCTCCTAAGATTTGCAAAGTATCCAACATTCCGACAATGCATTGATTATCAAATTAACACCTAAAGTCAAGAATGGCTTGACTGAGTAGATGCTGATCAAAGCAAATTCTGTTGCCTAATCAATTTACGCAAACGGGATGTTTTGAGTCATATATGTCACTTGAATTCTAGGCACTGAACAGTAGAATATGGTTCTAAATTCTCTGTTTCTCGATGGGTAATAATCTCCCCAACCTGAAAAGAAAAATATATGCGTATATGTGGAGCATTATCTCACGATGGAGATAGAATAAAAATATGCCCAAAAATCTAAACATCCAGTCCTTAAACGGAGTGTGATGTCCACGCTGCTTTTTCAAGGATTTAACCCATATCTCCTGACTGGGGATGAATGTTTTGATTTGTTTTGCATTCCATCCATCAATTGTGTGTCTTTTACTTTTTCAAATTTGGCACATGAGCAGTGTTTGCCATGTTATGCTTAAATTAAATACTTGTCGCCAGACTAGGCTTTCCACATGCACCTAACATTGTGATGACAAATTGTATGATCTATTATTTCTAGAGTAAGAGGGAACATGGTGGTGGAAATACTGGTCTCCATATTAGGCTTTCTACTTTCAAGCATTGTTCCAAACTCAGTGGTCTTTTAGGCTTCAGTTGGAGTGAAAAAGTGGTCGCCATGTTGAGTGTACCTCAAGCTTCTAGCACAGTTCTGCCAACAATTAAGTTGGCAATGTAGGAAGCTCACTGTACAGAATATTAGTATGAAAATTAAATTGCTCAAAACAATTGATAATAATATGTTAGCTGAAAAAGTCAAGAGTTGTAACACTGTTCAAAAAATATTGGTAAATTATTTTTTAAGGAATTATTTAATTTTCACAAAGGAATTGCTTATGAACAATTGTCAACATGGGAGACTGAACTGTATATCTGAGACTTCACGGATCACAGCTCTAGGTTTATGGTGATATGACAGATCACTCCTTTGACCAATTATGATGTATAGGCCTGGGCGGAACTTGCGGAGTTTCACTCCGCAGAATTCTGTGAGTTACAAAAACACTCTGCAAGATTCAGCGGAACTCCATGAACAGGCGGAAATAGTGCCCCCGCTGTGATTTAGCGCCTGGAGCTCATTCCGTTATGAAAAATCCTCACGAACAGCACCACGCGGCACGGCAGAGGGCACAGCTTCTGAATTTGATTTTGCTGCCACCGAGCCAATTTTCTACTTAAGCGGCAGCTTTCTGACAGCAAACGGCCGCGACCGCCTGTGACTTGCCGCGTTGGAGACATCTTTAACTCATTTGCCCTCCTAGCGACCAAAAATCGCAATAGGGCATGCCAGATCTCGCTCACCAACTTACAGTTTGTGAGCCATGTGTGAGAAAAACCTCAGCCATGTGGCGGTTGGCGGAATTTGTACGGAACTCCCCGTTACAAGAGTAACGCGGAGTAGCCAAAATTCCGCACATTTCTCCGAGGGAGCGGTATATATCGCCCACTGCTAGTATTAGTTGCCTTATTATAATATTGCTGTTGTAGCCTCTTTCCAGAAAGGGAATGATTGTGTGGACTCAAGAACAGCTAAAGGCTGGCCAACTATATCCTTTGATTCCTCAAAACTTTGTAACCTCAACCCCTGTCTCCTGGACTTCACCTTGAGCAGTGTCAGAGGGATTGTCTACAGGGTTCAGGCAGCGCTGGTCTTCAGTGAGCTATTCCCCTCAGTGCTGTTCAGCTGTTCATGCGTTACATTGGGTGGCGTGTCATTTGTGCGTGTCTGCACTCGCAGGGAGGCGGGGAATACCTTGTATGTGCACGAGTCACCTGTTATTATTCGCAGTCTGTCCGGTGTTTGTCTGTTTGAGTGGTTATTATGTCAGAAAGGAGCTAAGCTGATCAGATGGCTTCTGGTCCGCGGGCATCACTCGTCCAAAGACAGTATTGCATTGGTTATGTGTAAGGTCTTTAAAAAGGATCCCTTACAGCCTGACGAGCAGAACTAGGCGGCTAGCTGCATCTCAGGCTACTTAGTAATCCAACAATATCCGGGCCCCGAAACCTCTCTGTCCAATGGCAGAGCGAGCTTCAGACCCGACTCCGCTCATCTCCGCGACAAAACCCAGCGGATGGTCATCCAAGCGAACACGCTCTTCCAATTCAACTCTTCTGTGAATTTGGAGGGTTGAGTCAAATTGGAAATTGACTGTAAATTGGCAGGGTGATCTGAATCTAAATAAGTTATTTGTTTACATTAAATATTATTTTATAGCGCCCATTTTCTCTGCCGACTGCTTCAGTGTTCTTTTGGACACCTCAGAGGTAATAACAGAATGGTTTGCAGGAGCAGGGGCTGTAAGTCGAGGCTGTCAGTATTTTAAGTTGAGTCCAAACTATTCACTAAGTTGTCGGAAAAGATCACTATTTCCTGTTATGGTGATGGAAAAACATGGTGTAGGCCGGCTGCTACTTCCCTCCCCAATGCCAACGATTCCAATCATTTCTCCATTACTGGCAGTATCTGGGGTCCAGAGTACCCTGTCATAGGTAGCAGGAGGCGACAGGTCATCAGGTGAGCCGGCACATTTACTTTCCGCTACTAGTTTATTCAATAACTTATCGTAAGTTGCTTCATGCGTGGGGCCCACCCGCTGCGAGCCGGAAGCGGTAATGTCCTGCTCAGAGTCCCCTTGTGACGTCTGTTGACAGTCCGGCCAATCATGAGTCATGTTTCAATGGCTTTGGAGATCACTGAACTTTTCATCATGAGGAGGAAGAGGAAAGCAAAAGCGGAAAGAGGAAGGCTGGATATGGGTTTGCAGCCATGAAGGTCTCCGGAAGCCTGCTAAATGGTGAAGACCTCCTTTTGAGGACAGCAGGCCTCCAAGATTCGTTATATGATATCTCTTATGGTGCTGATTGCAGTAAGGATTTATAATATTTTTAATGGTGAATTATTTCTCTTTTTGAATGTGGCTCATAATTTGGTGGCATTTTCTTTCGACAAGTCACTGTGTTGTTATGGTGCCACTTAATTCATAATGAAACCATTTTACCATGCATTTTCTTTGCCCCAGGGCAAGCTTGAAACAGGGTGAGATTATGCATTGTTTTAATTAACTTACATGAGTTATTTATTTGCAAAATAAAATTTTGAGTAAGATCAAATGTGTGAGCGTTTCACTATGCACCAGCACATATTCTCTATTGACACAGGGACCCTTCAAATGTGGATTTGTCAAATACATTTCGGCTACTTCGAGAGGGACAACTGTATACACTATACTAAATACTGCTTGAGTGGGCCCAGGTGGCCCAGCTACACTTAAATGGAGTAAGAAGGGACAAAAAACTTTGTTTCACAGTCTCATTTTTTCTCTTTATTGGTTATCAGACTGAGGATGGTAACTTGGTGATTCAAGGGCCAAGCGATTTGAGCGGAGCTTGTCAGATTTGTTAAACGATTGGTGATACCGTGTCTGATGCTAGACAGTGAACCATCAGCCTGGTGAGGTCTTGAAAAAGGTTACATATTACAGAGAGTAGCACGGGGTGCAGGGAGCGAGACTTCTCGAAAGCACACACCCCCTAATGGAGTGCTTCACCCACAAAAAGGTAGTGCTTGAAAAGCGAGCAGTGGAAGCAGCGATGCCAGCCAGTCAAAGAGATGGTAAAGAGGCAGTGCTCTAGGGGAGGAACAAACACAAGACTGACAAGCTGGGACATGAATGAGAAGCAGGCAAATTAGAGTGACAAGGGAAGTCAACCAATGGTAAACAATCAGCAGGCTTGAAGCCTCTTGAGGTTCTTGGGAAGCCACAATGTGTCTTGCAAAAGACAACAGTAAGCTCGACTTTACAAGACATGGGTAAGAAAAATTGTAGATAGTTTATTATATGTTTTATGCCAAGATTAGATAGACAAGTATCTAAACTTATTCTTGTGAGATCCCGCCACGAGTGGGGAGATTCTGCCACGAGTAATATAATAATATAATAATAATAATAATCCACATTTGTAAAGCGCACAATCACCCGCAAGGGTCTCTAGGCGCTGGGGGCTGTCGGGAAGATTAAGCAAGCTATTGCCCAGAGTCACATGGTGCCGGGCTAATCTGCTGCCGGAGCCGGGGATCGAACCGTGATCCCCAGATTCCGGAGTCAGTCGTCCTGGCCGCGGCGCCACACCTCTGGGGAGATCCTACCATGATTATGGTGCCTCTGCCATGAATGGGAAGATCCCGCCACAACTGTGGTGCCTCCGCCATGAGTGTGGAGATCCCACCATGTCTGTGGAGCCTGTGCCATGAGTGGAGAGATCCTGCCATGAGTGGGAAGATCCTACCACAAGTGGGGAGATCCCACAATGTCGGTGAAGTCTCTGCCACGAGTGGGGAGATCCTGCCATGAGTGGTGTGATTCTGCCACAAATGTGGAGCCTACGCCACGAGTGGGGAGCACTCCCACAAGTGGGAAGATACTGCAACAAGTGTGGAGATTTGGCCATGAATGGGGAGATTTGGCCACAACTTGTATAGCATCTGCCACGAATTGGGAGGTCTTGCCACGACTGTGGAGCCTTTGCCACAAGTGCAGAGGATCTTTGTGAATCAGGCCCTCAGTAACTGCCACCGCACGACGTCCCAACCTGTGTGTCCCTCACCCAGTGCTCACCCGTTGCAACAACCAAAGCTCCTTCAAGAAGAGCAAACATAGAATAATCTCACTGGAGCCGAGGCCTGCACTCTGGGACCCCTCAGCCTGACCCCGGGATCCAAACCCAACCCCACTCGGTTCAGGAGACCTCTTTAAACGGGTCTCACCTAGGGGGACCGGCGCCTCGAGTCTCCGCGGACTGTCCCAGTGTCCTGACACTTTTCTCTATTTTAGGTAAATGTCTCGGTTTTTGGGACAAAGGTCTGGACATTCTGCAAAGCAGAACTGAAAGTTATACCTACATTCATGTTAAGTGATCTGTTTCTGTCACGAAGCTCAGGAGGGGGGGCGGCTGCCTGCTGCCGGCAGAGACAGAATGTGATGTGTATCTGTATATAACAGCGTGCTACTTGCCAAAAAAGCACCTCAAAACCCTATCAGGGATAGCAAGCGCTATATAAATACAAACCTCTCCCTCCTCTATACCTCCGCCTACCCTTCTCTATCCATATAACTGAAAAACATATCCACCGCTCAAATATATATACTGTATTGTAATTGCATTTAGATATAGCCCTTACTACCCCTGACGAGGCGTCAAACCACTTTTTTGGCGAGTAGCACGCTACTCCGGGACCCATAGAGGATTAGGGTTGAATTAGTACAGTGAAAATTGAAAGTAATTTAAGTGGTGGATAGGTTAGTCAGTTATTTGGAGTGAGAAGGATAGCGGAGGGATAGAAGGGGAAGATAGGTTTGTATTCATATAGCACCTGTTACCCCTGATGGGTGTTCAAGCGCTTTTCTGATAAGAAGCATGCTACTCCAGAACCCATAAAGGATTAGTGTTGAAAATTAGTATAGTGAAATATGAAGTAATTTGAGTGGTGGATATGTTATTCACTTATTTTGATAGAGAAGGGTAGGTGGCGGGATAGTGAAGGGAAAGAGGTTTGTATTTATATAGCGCTTGCTATCCCTGATGGAAGTTTGAGGTGCTTTTTTGGCAAGTAGCAAGCTACTCTGGAGCCCATAAGGATATATATACACACATATACAAACACACATACATTTACAAGCCTATTGTGTGTACATGTATATATGTGGCTATGAAAAAAAAACAGGACAGACCAAATATAGAAGTAAGGCTAAAGACTTTAGTCCTACTTTTATGTCTGAGCTCTCCCAGCTTTTGCTTCTCAAAATCTGGTCACCCTAGCCTTACCTCTAGAGAGCCATGAAGTAACCAAACGTAGGATACAGTGCTTTATAAAACCTTTTATTAAACTCATAAATCTTTAAACAAATAATTATAATGATCCCATGTTTTAAACATTTAGAAATGTTGATAATAAATTCTAGGGACAGTTTATGATGTACATTATTTTTGGCTCTGGTTTAAGACACATTAATATGCTTTTTTGTGGTCCTTCTAAGCGATGTTACTCCTTATAAGGTATAGAAAGTCGAAGATATCTGTGTAGATTTCCACATATTTTTCCTCAGATTTCAATTGCCTGCAGCAACCACTGGGGTACTGGTGCCATGTGTAAGTTGACCCCTGACCCCATTAATGTCTGAAACATGGAGCTTAGTGAAAGGGCTCACCTGGCTTCACTTTCTGGCCGGGGTCGGGAGAGGGGGGCCTCAGAGGGCCGTGGGTGGTCGTGTGTTCGACCACACACGTCACCCTCTCGCTGCCTGCAGTTCTTTTGTTCCCACGGCCTTATCTGCTTGATCTTATCTCGTAAGCCGCGGCTCTGGGCGCCATCGGGACATAGTTAGGTATTTTATCAAAGTCCAGGGGTGCTGCTGTCCGGCCCATCCCCCCCCTCCCCCCCCCCGGACCACCCCACACACAGACACACGTCATAAGCCCAGGATCAGTCTGCTCACTTCTGTCGAGGTGGCTGCCGGGATTCAGAATGGTGTCTGTTTGCTGCTGTGGTTGTGTGTCAGGGTGTGTGCCAACGTTTTATTTTATAAAACAGCTTTGGGGCACTAGAATGGATTCCAGAAACAGCGTGGCTAGTGTTTGTTTCTCTCCTCAGTGGCGGCTCGTGACATTTGAAAGTGGTTGGCGGTGCTTTAAATGGAAATATAGAAGTGCAGGTACTCGGGGACATATTTATGAAAAAGTGGTGCGCGGCATCACTGGGGAGGGGCAGGAATGGGCCGTATTTGAGGCAATAAGGCGCATTGCTCTCCTTTCCCCTGCTCTGACGCACAGCGGGCTGCCTAACACCAAAGCAGGCTCCCTGCCACCATGGTGCAAGGGTGCCTGTACTGTAGGCAGGATTGTTTTTTGGTCCGGAAGAGGCATCTTCCGGCGTAAAAAACGATCATGAGAGGCTGTTTCCTCTTTCTATGTGTGCTGCACATAGAAAGAGGGGAAAACGTTACGCCTCTCCTGGGGAGGAATATCTTTTTGGCGTGTTCTGAGTTTTACGAGCTCTTGTAAATCTGGGAATGTGTAAAAATACATGGATGTGTGGGAACACACAAGAAACACCCATGGAAACGCCTCCCGGGTGCAGAGAGTAATGCAACACAGCGATTTGCGCTGCCTTAACTTTACTTTAAGGGTGGGCGTAGTTCGCGAAGTAGTGCTACGCGAAGCTACGCGAAGTGCACTTCGCACTACTCGAACTTCACGTAGCACTACGCGAGCTGCGTAGTAGCATGTTCGCACTGTGCAAGATGCGTTTTCAATGATTGCACAAGGCGAACAAGCATCCGGCACTGTGCAATCATTGAAAACGTCATCTTGCACAGTGCGAGCTGTAGTTTTCTGCCGCTCGAGTAGATTTTTACTCGAGCGGCAACTTTCTCAACGCGAACTGGTAGTTTCTCAACGGGAGCGGTCGCGAGCATGCACGACCACTCGCAATGAGAAACCTGACCTACCCGCATTGAGAGTCTTGCCGGGATGTCATTTTGCTTGCTCGCGGTCGCGAACATGATGTTGAGGACCGTGAACAAGCAAAAAATGACCGCTGCACTATGCTACGCTGCGCTACGCATGTTCGCACTGTCCTACGTGCAGCTCGCGTAGTACGAAGTTGCACAAACTTCGCAAACTACGTGAGCATAGCGTAGTGCTTCGCCCAGGGATACTTTACTTGAGATTTATGAAGCCACGCAGGGACACGCAAGGTGGCCGTGCGTGACTTTATAAATCTAATGGTCCATTTGTGTGGTTATTGCACCACGTTGCGTATTGCAAGAGCGACGTAAAGGGGCGCATACACTTGTCCCTCAGTATTTAGAGTACCAGTTACCTCCTGAGTGGTGCCAGTACTCTCCCATGAAATGTATTGTATCGGTGATGGGAAGTGCAGGTACTCTCCCTTTCAAATGAAAGAAGTGCAGGTACTCAGTACCGGACAGTACCTGCCCGTTTAAAGAACTGGTGATGAGGCATAAACGTAGGTTAAGACGTTTATGCAGCAAGTGAGCAACCTTGATGGACAAATGTGTTCGGGGAGGGATTCCTCCCAAGAAAAAATTCAAAAAGATTGGCAAATGGTGCATTTTAATGCAAATTAACTTACTGAGAAAGCCAGGTTTATAAAGCAGTGGGAACGTATAGACTTGAAATATTAAATAGATTAAAAACTGCCCCTTATCTTACTGCATTCATTTGTTCAACAGTTACTGTAATATGCAAATTGTACAGAGCGACAACTTCAGCCCTTTAAAGTGTGTACTTGCCCAGTGTCCGACACTGCATGCGGCATCAACTTTGGAAGAAAATGCTCTCTCCAGGCTTTGGGGTGCACCCACCGCTCCGGGCTGCCATCGGTCAAATAGAAATATGTGCAGACTGGTCTTTAAGTGGGATGAAACGGGTGGAGGGTCTTTAAGGGGAACATGAAAAATGCATTTCTGTGACTCCCAAAGTGTGCCACCTACTGGCATTTTGGTTTCTTTCTGAGATGTTATTGCCTCCAGATGTATAGCACAACAAATGACATACAAGTTAAATCTGCCAGTATTATTGGCTTTGTCAATGGTTGTTTGCTGTTTAAGATGAATGAGTAAATGAGTAGCAACAATGTCTCCTTATAAATAATTGACATTGGAACTGTTTCCATTCTGCAATTGTGCATGAAACAATTTTGAGGTCTGTGGAAGGAGTATTGGCACTTTATGGAAGTAAATTCACCAAAGTGCTACGGACAGCGGACGTGACATCATGTACCCTTTCACCCTCAATGACGTCCCAGGGCGAGCCCCTTATCTGACCCTCAGCCCCGCATCCGGTTTGGTGTGCTGATGTAGGGTTTCAAAAAGTAAACAAGACCCAGAACTTCCGGAATAATTTCAGGGGATTGATGGCGCTGAGACCAGAGCTAGGGCAGTGCCAGGGGTCAGAGGGCAAGGCCGGAATGGGGCAGCCACCACTGCCAAACCCCCAATGGAAGTCCATGTTTCCTGTACAATAGAATGTCCTGCAGAGGGGGCGGGGCAGGGCTACAAAACGCACCCGCAGCGGCATTATTTCATATAACAGGCACTTTACGTGTTCAGCGGAAGCACTTTGAGTACAGAACAGCGTGGATTGTTCTGTTGTTGAAGGGTGGGGGGCGTCCTCAGCGCTCATCAACGATTCATTCAGAACAGTTGGCTTATTAACAAGAGCCACCGAAGCGTCATGAATTCCAAATTAAAAATAAATTAAGCGTTTTGTGCAGCACGGAAGCTGTTCCGGTGCCATTGATGATGGACCGAAATAGAATGTTCTCGAATGCGGGAGTAGATGCAGAGTCGCTTGTTTACTCTGCCCTTTCAGTGCATGTCCTGGGCACACAGCTGCCCGGGGCTGCAGCTCTGCCCTTCCATCCGGGGGCACGTGCGTACCCCGGGCCTCTGTATTCACGGGCTGTTTTTGTTTCCACCACCCCCGGGGGCCTGCTCCGTGCATTCACTCCTCTTTCCACCGGTGCACATGTGTGAATGTTCCTACACTGTCCCTCTCTGTGCGCGTGGCGCCTCGAGGTGCTTCGTATTTACTGCCTGTGAGTCGTGGAAAGCGTTGGAGGGCGCAGGTAAACATTTCCAAACAAAAGGTAGGAATACACTACGTTTGGAAAGGAAGCCATGCTGTGGAAACCGGGGGCAGGAGGGCGTGAGAGGTGTGCTCAAAAATAACTTATGTGTGTAAATTATGCATTCGGATGTTCCAGCGGAACAGAAGCTAGTAGGCAGGGGTCTGGGTATGAGGCTGGCAGGGGTCTGCATAAGAGGCTGGCAGGGGTCTGGATATGAGGCTGGCAGGGGACTGGATATGAGGCTGGCAGGGGTCTGGATATGAGGCTGGCAGGGGTCTGCATAAGAGGCTGGCAGGGGTCTGGCTATGAGGCTGGCAGGGGTCTGCATAAGAGGCTGGCAGGGGTCTGGATATGAGGCTGGCAGGGGTCTGCATAAGAGGCTGGCAGGGGTCTGGATATGAGGCTGGCAGGGGTCTGCATATGAGGCTGGCAGGGGTCTGGATATGAGGCTGGCAGGGGTCTGCATATGAGGCTGGCAGGGGTCTGGATATGAGGCTGGCAGGGGTCTGCATAAGAGGCTGGCAGGGGTCTGGATATTGTATTGTATTGTAATTGCATTTATATAGCGCTTTCTACCCCTGACGAGGCGTCGAAGCGCTTTTTCGGCGAGTAGCACGCTACTCCAGGACCCATAGAGGATTAGTGTTGAATTAGTATAGTGAAACATGCAAGTACATTTTAAGTGGTGGATAGGTTAGTCAGTTATTTGGATTTGGAATGAAGCAGAAGGATAGAGGAGGACAAAGGTTTGTATTTATATAGCGCTTGTTACCCCTGATGGATGTTGAAGCGCTTTTCTGGCGAGTAGCACGCCACTCCGGAACCCATAAAGGATTAGTGTTGAAAATTAGTATAGTAAAATATGAAGTAATTTGAGTAGTGGATATGTTATTCAGTTATTTGGGTGGAGAAGGGTAGGTGGCGGGATAGTGAAGGGAAAGAGGTTTGTATTTATATAGCGCTTGCTACCCCTGATAAGGTTTTGAAGCGCAAGTAGCACGCTACTCTGGAACCCATCAGGATTAGTGTTGAATTAGTATGGTGAAACAGGAAAGTAATTTTAGTGGTGAATATGTTAGTCAGTTATTTGGATTGAGAAGGGTTCGGGAAGGGTAGAAAAGAGGGAAGAGTTTAGAAAGGTTTGTTTTGGGGATCGGAATAGTAAAAGAGGTGTAAGATGATGCAAGGAAAGGTAGAGTAGGAAAAAGTCTTGAAAGGGTTATTTTGGGGATCATAGTAGTGGTATGGGGTTTGGGGTTAAATGAGAGAGTGGATGTAGTGGATATATTGAGCGAAGTATAGGCTGAGAAATAGGGAAGTGCATTGGAAATGCTAAATTAGAAGAAAGTGGTAAATATAGAGATCTATAAGTACATTGAAAGTATATAGATGCATAAATGAGGTATGTATATTGGGCAGCATTTCTGGCCCTGGCCCTGGCCAGTCTCGAACAGGCTCAAACAGGCAACTACCCTTGTCCTCTCCGCCTTTAACAGGCTCAAACAGGCAACTGCCCTTGTCCTCCCCACCCTTAACAGGCTCAAACAGGCAACTGCCCTTGTCCTTTCCGCCCTTAGCCTCGACTACCGGGCTGAGGCGCCCTAAGCCTGGCTTTTTATAACCCTAGTAATCAGGTGACCCCGTCAGCTAATGGGAACCCTAGCCCTAACACTGTCCAATCACAACACTAGTCCTAAAAATCTAGAAACCAATAGAAGACCAGGACTTAGTGCCCAGCCCTGCTCACTACGTTACAGAGTCGTCAGTCCAATTCGGAAGAACAATCCCAAATTAAATTGTATTTTACAGTTGGTTTGCATTGCACTAAATTTCGTGGTGTTCGCAGCTAAGATAAAGATAGAATCGGTCTGATAGATATACCAGTTGATTGGCTGATATGGTAAATATAGAACCTGATTGGGTGATAAGATAAGAATAGAATTGGACTGGTTGATAAGGAAGCAGACTGTGATTGGCTGAATAGTAAACTGTATAATCTGATTGGTTGGGCGGAACACACAGTCTCCATTCACTAGCTGGCCTCAGAGACTAGACTGTTAGTGTGTTTATAAACTGGACCAAGCCTTTAACCAGCATATTCCAGTGAGGCCAGCCTGTCTAAAGACCAGGAATGGTGGCAAAGGGTGGCAATCACAGAACCAGGTGGAGCAAGCAAGAAACTCCAGGTAACATTTCAGCCACAAAGCCAGGAGCATATTTTATGCATCACTCAAAAATAAGTGTACCATACAAGCAGAAGAGGTCGTTTTGTGCCATCAGTATTGATAAGAATCATTGAGTTCAAAAGAACTTCGTGGGATGATACTAGAACTATGAACTCCTTTAAGGAGTGGCGAAAATCCTCCGGCCTGTCCGGTCCCAGTAGCCTTGTGGGGTGTTGGCCAGTTATGACAACCACCCATAGATGGAGGCTAGGGCCGAGGGTGGAGCGCAGAGAGGGAGGGTTGAATCAGTGATACTGCACCCTGAAAAACAGAGCGCCTAGCTGACAGACCTCATTTTGGTTTTGTGTATTTATGGAGTTTTATGTAGGGGCGGGCGGAATTTGCGTAATCGCGTTACGCAAATCTCCGTGAAACGGTAAAAATTCTCTGCGAACACGCAGAAATTCTGCGAACACGTGGAATTGCTTGTTCGCGATGCTTTTTTACAGTTCGCAATCGATGTTTGCGTGCTCGGGGGGAAATATCTCGCGGACATGCATTTCGAGAACGCGAACAAGCAAAAAATTTCGCAAAGTCGCAGAATGCAGAATTTTGGGCAATTTCGCGTCCTCCACGGAACGCGAAATTACCCAATTCCACAAATTCCGCGAACGGAACGGAATTTACCACCCAGGCCTAGTTTTATGTAGTGCAAACTAGACCCGAAGGTATCGGAGCGCTCTACATGAGCACCAGTTGTGTTACAGACAGACACATTCATTTTTTTGTAGACGCGGGGAGATTAAGGGATTTGCACAGGATGTTGTGCACTCCTACCGAGACTCAAATCCGGTTCCTCGGCTCCGAGGTCGACAGCTCTAGCCGTTAGGCCACATCCTCTCCCTTAGTGTCTTCCATGAGGAGCACTTTGGTTCCTCACAGTCATCGGCTGGGCCTCCGAGCTTGCCTAGGCTGGGATGTGATCTATGGGTCACTGCTGGTGAGACGAGGATTGCTCACTACCCTTCCTAGAATTGCACCCCCTGCTGCTGGAGTAAGGATACCACACTCCCCTGGTCTAGCCTGTACTCTCCTGGCGTAGAACAGCATATCACAAATAGAGGGGCTAGCATACCTCTCTTCCCTGGCCTAGGACTGCACTCACACCTGGCACAGAACAGCGTACACCCAATAGAGGAGCTAGCATTTCCTCCCTGCTTCACTGTACTGTTTTTAATCCTGTCCCTGGCAGGCAAGAATAAAGTGCAGGGTCTGACCCAGCTACAGTTATAGTATTCCGACACCATATTTCTTGCACTCTGCTTATCTGGCCCATATCCACACCTTAGACTTCCGGATGTACGTTGTTACGACGCATGGTATTACCACGCGTACCGTTACAACGCAAGTCGTTACCACGACTTGCGCTGTAGGGGTGCGGACTTAGGAATAGTTTAATTTACTATTCCAACACCAGGCTACGTACAGTAGGGAAGGTGTTGGAATAGTAAATCTACTATTCCTTGTCCTTTAGCGCCCTCCAGCGCAAGTCGTGGTTACGACTTGCGTTCTAAAATACGCGTAGTAACGGTACTGAGGGATAACATCCGCGTCGTAAAGGATGTTCGCCTAGTCTTCCATAGGGGTCCATCCACAAAATCCTCGTCTCTCAGGAGTTGTGGCCCACACCACAAGTCGTCGTTGTGTGAGGAGGAACCGTATGAGGAACCGTGCCACCTCACGGCGGGTGCCGGTTCTTGTCGTAAAAAAGCTTGCTTTTTCTTTCCTTGTTCCTTTCTGTCCAAAATATTGATTTATAATAAGTTTTTCTACATCCAACCCAGCTTTAACTGTTAGCCCCAGGTACATTGTTGTGATGGTCTCTGTGTTTGGGAGTTTGTAGCTGCAGGTCTTAGAATACTCCTGGCCCCTTTTGTGTTACTTGTTGTACCCCACCACCTTAGATGTAGAGGGTACTCACTTACTTTGAAGCTCTGGCAGCCTGTTCCTTTATCAGTGCTAAGGGGGTGGAGGGGGTGCTGTTTGTGGAATGCTAGATATACTCTGCCGCATGGGGAGAGGTGTGGCGCAGCGGCCAGGATGGCTGACTCTGGAGCGCACGGCAATAGTTCACTTATTCTTCACTATGGCCCCCAGTGCCTTGAGACCATTACGGGTGATTAGTTTGCGCTTTACAAATACTGGGTTCTCCCTTTGGTGTGGATGGCAGCTCTCTTACTTTGAAGCTCCGGCAGCTCGGGGCATTATGAACCCTAAAGGGGGTGATGTTTGTTGAATGATTGATATACCCTGGTCCCTTTAGTGTGGAGAGCAGCTCTCTCGAAATCTCTGGCAGCCTGGTCCATTATCAACTCTGAAGAGGGTTCAGTTTGTGGATTGGTTGATATACACTGTTCCCTTTGATGTAGAGGGGAGTGCTCTTATTTTGAAGCTCTGGCTGCCTGGTCCACTATCAGCCACAAAGGGAGGGGGTGCAGTTTGTGTAATTGTTGATATAAACTGTCCCCTTTGGTGTAGAGACCAGTTCTCTTATTCTGAAGCTCTCTGGTAGCCTGGTCCATTCTGAGCCCCAAGAGGAGGGTGCAGATACTTTGTGGAATTTGTGATATACTCTGACCCCTACGGTGTAGAGTGGTGCAGCTCTTCTATTCTGAAGCTCTGGTAGCCTGGTCCATTCTCAACTCCAATAAGGGGGGGATGCAGTTTGTGGAATGGGTGTAAATGTAAATGCCACCATTTTTTAAAAGCTACCTCCGGAGAGGTGTCCCGGCGCTGGGGGATGTCGGGAAGATTAAGCAAGCAATTGCCCAGAGTCACACGGTGCTGGGCTAACCTGCCGCCGGAGCCAGGGATCCAACCGTGAACCATGTGGTCTGGAGTCAGGCACTCTGGCCGCTGCACCACACCTCTTCCAGTGATATACACCGCTCCCTCTGGTGTAGAGTGGTACAGCTCTCTGATTCTGAAGCTCTGGTGGCCCGGTCCATTATCAGCTACAAAGGAGGGGGGGGGGGGGGGCAGTTTGTGGAATTGGTGATATACACCGCCCCCTCTGGTGTAGAGTGGAGCTCTCTTATTCTGAAGCTCTGGTAGCCTGGTCCATTCTCAGCCCCAAGGGGGGGAGGGTGCAGTTTGTGGAATGGGTGATACACAGTGCCACCTCTGGTGTCAAGTGGTACAGCTCTCTGATTCTGAAGCTCTGGTAGCCTGGTCCATTCTCCGCTCCAATAAGGGGGGGGTGCAGTTTGTGGAATTGGTGATATACACCGCCGCCTCTGGTGTAGAGTGGTTCAACTCTCTGATTCTGAAGCTCTGGTGGCTCGGTCCATTATCAGCCACAAAGGGGGGGGGGGCAGTTTGTGGAATTGGTGATATACACCGCCCCTCTGGTGTAGAGTGGTACATCTCTCTGATTCTGAAGCTCTGGTGGCCTGGTCCATTATCAGCCTCAATACGGAGGCGCAATTTGTGGAATTGGTGATGTACACTGCCCCCTCTTGTGTAGAGTGGTGCAGCTCTCTTATTCTGAAGCTTTGGTACCCTGGTCCATTATCAGCCCCAATATGGGGGTGCAGTTTGTGGAATTTGTGATATACACTACCCCCTCTGGTGTAGAGTGGTTTAGTTCTCGGATTCTGAAGCTCTGGTGGTCTGGTCCATTATTAGCCCCGATAGGGGGGTGTAATTTGTGGAATGGGTGATATACACCGCCCCCTCTGGTGTAGAGTGGTACAGCTCTCCTATTTTGAAGCTCTGGTAGCCTGGTCCATTCTCAGCTCCAATAGGGGGGTGCAGTTTGTGGCATTGGTGATACACAGTGCCCCCTCTGGTGTAGAGTGGTACAGCTCTCTGATTCTGAATCTCTGGTGGCCCCATTGCTTGTCTTCCGCAGGCCGGGCTCGGAAGGGGCTGCTGTTTGGAGCCTGTTCTCATCCTATGCTTCTCTCCTCTCCTTCCCGCGCTCGCTACCCTCCCCTCTTTACTGCTCTCATCTCTCTGGCTCGTGCGCAGCCATTTATTTCCCTGTTTGACATTTTTACGGCCTGGAAGAGCTGTGGCCCAGCCCTGGTGCCGTCAGCCATGATGGATCCGCAGAGCTGGCCGCGTGCCACAGCAGCAAGGAAGATACTGTGTGTAGGGGGAGGGCTGGAGATCCAAGCTGATGCTGCAACCGACGACTTTCAAGCAAGGGAGACCCAGGGTGCTAATTCCACAAACTGTGTGACCCTGCGCACATCACTTGTTCAGCAGAGCACAGAGTGAAACACGTTTCACGGTTTATTTCAAACTTCAGCGGTCTGTTCAGCCTGACTGTGTGCCTGGATTGTATTAACTCGCGGCGTGGGGGCATTATTGTATTGTATTGTATTGTACTGTAATTGCATTTATATAGCGATTACTACCCCTGATGATGGGTCGAAGCGCTTTTTCGGTGAGTAGCACGCCACTCCGGAACCCAGAAAGGATTAGTGTTGAATTAGTATAGTGAAATATTATAGTAATTTGAGTGGTGGATATTAGTCAGTTATTTGGATTGAGAAAGATCCCGGAGGGATAGAAGAGGGACAAAGGATTGCTTTTATATAGAGCTTGTGACCTCTGATGTGTAGAGAGAGAGGAACGCGCATTGGTAGAGAACCAAATGAGAGAAAACACTTACCAGCATTTTTGAAGAATTTTCAAAACAGAGGGAGAGTGTGTGTGTTCAAAAATCCCTGGAGAAATCTGACAAACAACCTCCCCATACTTGACTGAAAGCACCTGTACCCGACTATCGGAAAATAAATGTATTAGGGGGGTGTAGCCCCCCCAAAGGTACACCCGTGGCTAAGTTCTCCCTGTAGACATACTTCAGCTGCATCATATGACCCCGGACTCGAGATCCATGCGAGGGTGGGAGGGAGGGGTCGGTAGATGACATCAGAATGATCCCAGGGAGATATTTGACATGTCTTGTCCTGGGCTGATCATCAAATCCTCATGTCTGATTATTCTCTGGAGCTCCTACACCTGGGGGCAGTGGGGGAGCATGACTCCAGGCTTGGGGTGAAGGCCCCTCCGGATTCCCTTGATGCCACTAGGGCTGGTAGGTTGGCGACACATGCTTAATTTTGGCATTCGCTTGCGATGACCAGGTCAAGATCTGTTCTCCTCGCCCATACCCTGACTAGGTTGTTTTTAGCCATCATTAAATTGACTCCCTGAAGACAGCGCCGATGTCCAGGTAAGCGCTCCCTCTCCAGCCTTGCGTGGACTAGATACCATGTGCTCCTTTCTCCTGCCAGATTCTGCCCCTTTTTCCTCCCGATTGTTGTATACGCGGTCCTTGATGCTTTCATCAACTGGGATGCAATGGTGCTTGACCCCCTCATACAGTTGCACATTAAAAGGGGGAATAACGCCCAGAGCATGCATGCACAGACCCGAATACAGCCTGGAGCCTCAGCGATGCTCAGAGTATGGGCCGGTGGCTGAGCTCAGCTTCAGGTACCACCAAGGAAGTTCAAGCAGATGCTCGCAGGAGGCAATGCTTGATGTTTGCCGGGAGAATCAATTTTCCCTTAAACACCCCCACCCCTTTAAAGGAGTATTTAAACCTATAAAGAACTCTGCCATAACCAGCCAGTTCCATTTTCCCACCTCTCAAGATTCATGACAGAAATATCGGAATTATTTCAAATGAAATCTGGAATATTAGGGATTTGATTATGAAGAATGATCCCTGCCGGAGGCGCTCAGCAGCCGGGGCCCACCGGCCTATAGCAGCCTGTCTACAGGCACTGGTGCACTGATGGTGAAGGGGACAGTTGTCCTGGTGAGGAACACACGGAACACCACTCCTCCCAGTGACACCCAGAAAAAAACCACTGAATCATGGACCCTGCTTGCTGCATCTTTACACGCAGGTCAATTTCCCACAGAGCTCAGGAGGGCAATAGAAGCCCCAGGCTAAAAAGTCGACGAGTCAGGCTGCTTTGTGGTTTCATCCTCATTGTGCATGGTTGAGGGTGCCTCTACGAACCCCTTCTGAGGACACTGTTGCTTAGGACCTCTCGTCTCCGCCCACATCACAGCATTCTTCAGTTGGCCGAAGCCAACTTTCCATTTCACTGGTCAGCTTTGCTTGGTCCTTCTCTGAGCCTTCCAGTCACCTTCAGCGATCCCCTCGCGCCTGCTTCAAGTTGCTGGAGTGGGCTGTTGACCAGTGACCACCCACATTTTGTTAAATTCCTTTGCCAGTGAAGTTAGTTTGAATTTGACAGAGGCTAAGATGGCAAGAGGGGCAGTGAGAGAGGGCCTTGGAGCCAAGGAGAATTAGAAGAACAAAGAGAGGAAGAGCAGGACAGAGAGAGATGATGGATGGATGGATGGATGGATGGATGGATGGATGGATGGATGGATGCGAAAAACACAAAGAGAAAAGGGCTAGTGAGGAGAGACAGAGAAAGACAATGGGAATAATGAGAGAGAAACAGAGAGTGAGAGAGAGGAGAAAGGGACCTCTGGGAACTGTCATGAACTTCCTTTGGACACAGGGTAACAAGACAAAATATCAAATTCAAAATATAGAATTACCAAAATATCGAAGTCAAAATATAGAATGGACAAAATATCAAATGGACAGAACGACATCACCCCATCGCAAGACCTCTGCAACTCCCTCGCCTCCTACTTCCACAACAAGATCGCGGACATTCACAACAGCTTCGGCGCTCAACCGACGCACGCCACGACCGAACCACCGCCCCCCACCACCATCCGTGCCTGGACTCCGATCAGCACCGAAGACACCATCCGCATGATGAACTCCATCCACTCCGGATCTCCAACCGACCCCTGCCCTCACCACGTCTTCAACAAGGCCGACGCTGTCATCGCACCCCACCTGCAGGACATCATCAACACCTCCTTCGACACCGCCACCTTCCCAGAGAGCTGGAAGCACGCCGAACTCAGCGCCCTGCTAAAGAAACCTACAGCGGACCCCACCGAACTCAAGAATTACCGCCCCATCTCGCTCCTCCCGTTCCCAGCCAAAGTCATCGAGAAGACCGTCAACAAACAGCTGGCCGCCTTCCTCGAGACAAATGGATCCCTTGACCCCTCACAGTCTGGCTTCCGAGCAAACCACAGCACCGAGACCGCCCTCATCGCTGCCACCGATGACATCCGAGCCCTGATGGACAACGGAGAAACAGCGGCCCTCATCCTCCTAGACCTCTCCGCTGCATTCGACACTGTCTGCCACCGCACCCTAGTGCAGCGCCTCAGCAACGTCGGAATCCAGGAGAAGGCTCTGGAATGGATCATCTCCTTCCTCGACGGAAGAACACAGAGAGTCCGCATACCACCGTACAAGTCAGAGGCCACCGAAGTCATCTGCGGCGTCCCTCAAGGATCCTCGCTGAGCCCCACCCTCTTCAACGTCTACATGAGCCCCCTCGCAGCCATCGCACGCCAACACAACCTCAACATCATCTCCTACGCTGACGACACCCAGCTGATCCTCTCCCTGACCAACGACCCCGCCGCCACCAGAGCCAACCTTCACGAAGGGATGAAAGACGTAGCCGAGTGGATGACGACCAGCCGCCTGAAACTGAACTCAGACAAGACGGAAGTCCTCATCCTGGGTTCCTTGCCCTCCGCCTGGGACGACTCCTGGTAGCCCCCCGCCCTGGGCACCGCACCCAAACCGACAGACCACGCAGGCAACCTGGGCTTCATCTTGGACTCCTCCCTCACCATGACCAGACAAGTCAACGCCGTCTCCTCGTCATGCTTCAACATCCTGCGCATGCTACGGAAGATATTCCGGTGGATCCCCACCGAGACCAGGAAGACGGTCACCCAGGCCCTCGTCACCAGCCGACTGGACTACGGCAACGCCCTCTACGCCGGAACCACCGCGAAGCTCCAGAAGAGACTCCAGCGGATCCAGAACGCCTCAGCCAGACTCATCCTCGACATCCCACGACACAGCCACATCTCCGGACATCTGAGAGACCTGCATTGGCTCCCCGTCAACAAAACCTTCCGTCTCCTCACCCACGCACACAAAGCCCTACACGATCAAGGCCCGAGCTACCTCAACAACCGCATCAACTTCTACGCTCCCAAATGCCACCTCCGATCAGCCAGTCACGCCCTCGCCGCCGTCCCCCGCATCCGAAGAACGACAACAGGAGGAAGGTCCTTCTCCTACCTGGCCGCCAAGACCTGGAACTCCCTCCCGACCGACCTGCGCATGACCCAAGACCACCTCTCCTTCAGGAAGAAGCTCAAGACCTGGCTTTTCGAGCAGTAGCAGCACCCCCCCCCCCCCCAAGCGCCTTGAGACCCTCCGGGTAAGTAGTGCGCTCTATAAATGTCTGTGATTGATTGATTGAATATAGTGGTGAAAAATATCGAATTGAAGGTAAGTAATTTAATATCGAATAGTAAGTTTCACCCCTACGCTATCCAACGCTTTCCCTACTGTTGCACTCTCTGGAGTGGGAATAGTAATTTTTTACCCCTACGCTATCCAACACATTCCCTACTGTTGCACTCTCTGGAGTGGTAATAGTAAATATTATATTTATTATTTCATTAATTTTAAATTACTTTTAAGACATTTAAAAAAAATCGATATTTTGATTAACTATATTTTTTTAACTATATTTTTGATTCAATATTTTTGTACTTACCTGTTTGTAGATAGGAATTTGATATTTTTGCATTCTATAGTTTTTTCTTTGATATTTTGGTAATTCTATATTTGTTAATTCGATATTATGTCAGTGATCCGGACACAGTGAAAGATGGACAGGTTGAGTTACAAAGCGCCGAGTCAGAAAGAGGAACTGGGTCTCAGAGGGACCAACTGGATCACAACTGGGGCATTCTGGATGTTAGTAGCGAGGTTGGTTGGGTCACTTAAGGACAGACTGTGTCTCATAGGGATAGGCTGGGTCTCTGAGGGACTCACAGTCCCAAAGAGGGACAGGCCGTGTCAAATGGGACGGCTAGGTCACAATAGGGGACATGCCTGGCACACAAGGCCAGGCTTGGTATCTGAGGTATAGGCTTGGTCACAAGAGGAATCAGGGTGGGAATCAAGCAGGACAGGTTGGTTTACACAAGACAGACAGGGTCACAATAGTGACAGGCTGGGTCGATCTATATCGACAGGTTGGTGACCACCCGTCCAAGAACTTGTCAAGATTCTAACAGGTTGGTGCAGTTTAGTGCCACAATCCAGAGGCCCCACCATCACAAGCCTCCTGAGACGAAACTGCCATGGAACTGATCTCGAAAAGTGAAAAGATAGAAAAGGACCTTAAAAACAGATCGGCTAACGCGTCATGAATGCATGATAGCACCAACCTGTGGATGGATAACACCAATCCACCATCTCTGAGCACCTTCAAAGCCCTCTCTGAAAAACAATTCTGCTATATTATCAAAACAAACCCCACTCAAACTCAGCCACACCCCTCCTGAAAATCTTCAAGGAGATCTTTTGCACAGTCGATCCAGAGGGAAGTAGCTAGACGCTTACTAAACAAGTCTTTGGAGTTAGAATCTTTCCCACCAAACCTAAAAAGCTTTTACTTTATACCACTCCTGAAGTAGAAGAATCTAGACTTATTTAATCCAGAAAATGACAGGCCATTCACCAACGTCCCGGCTAAGAAAACTATTTGAAAGAGCAGTTTTTCCTCAGCGCTATGATTTTACTGAGGAAAATAACTATGATGAATCAAAAAATTGGATTCAGAACAGGTAGAGGCACAGAGTCAGCCCACAAACCCAGATTGGATGACGTAAAACTCACAGTGGACAAGAGCAGAGTAGCTGCTCTACCTCTCCTGGACTTATCGGCAGCACTTGACACTGTCCACCACCAAACGCTGCTACACAAGCTCCATTATCCTGAGATATGTCAAAATACCATAAAATGGATTGCCTCGTACATGAAAGACAGGCAAAGCTTGGTTTATATACACCTTAGGTGTCTGACCCTCACACCCAACACTGTGGCATCCCATAGGGGTCAAACATCTCTCTTCTCCTGTTCAACCTGTATTTAACCCCCTTGCAGGGCCTGATGTGATCATTCAATCTTACATGCTACTTTTATGCAAGAGAGACACAAATCATTCTTTAAATGGATAACCCAGAAGACCTCCACTAGACAAGGCTTGGCGATTTATGCGTTAATGATGATAACCACCTAAACCTCAACACCATAAAGAGAGACGGATAAAGTCCAGCCTATGGACTTACAGGACAACGAACTAGATATCCCAGCAGATATCATGAGAAGTAAGAAACTAAGGTTTAACCATTGATTCAGATCTCTCCCTGATGCCACTTGCCAACAAGATCCCAAAAAACACCTTCTACACAATAAAAACACAGCGACGGCTCTTCCAAACCCTTGCGTACCAACAGAAACTACAAGCTACCCTCATTCTGGTGATCACTAAGCTTGACTATGCCAAATGCCTAGTACATCTTGGAGACATCGACTTCAGGATACACAATAGTCAACTAATCAACAATGCTGCAGCAAGACTCCTCCTTCACATTCAACCTCAGAACACGACGCCCGTCTTACAAACACTCGCTGCTACCTGAGGCTCGACATTCAAGGCATGAAGCACTTTGCACCAGCCACATGCCTCCTGAGGAAGAACCATTATACCTGCACATTAAATTTAAACCATCAAAATGAAATAGGTCTGTGCTACAAGCTAGCAGAACAGGGCATCGCATTACCTCATAATAAGGAATCCATAGGAGTTTTTGATTAGTTGGCAGTGCCTAATTTGAGCCGATGGTTGCCGGTGAGGGCCTACGGTACTTATTTTTGGGAACCGGCACTTATTTTTCCGCATCTGATATTCCCCGAGAGCAGAAGAGGGAAAAACACACACATCAGAAAGAAAGAGGAAGACAAATATGGAAAACCTGTCACAAAGGAAGAAAGCAGGAATGTTCAAGGGTCAGATAAAAGCACAGGGAGTAACTGGTAGTGAATTAAAGAGGCCAACATTTAATTGCACCAGCCACAGACTTCTGAGCAGGAGCTTCAGGCACCACACTCTTTCATATACAAATTAAAAACTGTTTCTTGGTACACACCACCAAGCTGTGGAACTCATTGCCTGCCAGGTTCAGATTCATCCACAAGCCTTTAAAGTTCCTAAGAGGGGTGGAAACATGGTTGTTCCAAAGATAAATACATCAACTACTGACCATGGGAATAGAACACAGAATGATGATCGTTGTGCCTAAAAAATCATGGTGAGAGCTGCGGAACCATATGGACAGCACATAATACCTCAATAAGAGTACAGACACAGGTATTCAAAATTGGTGAGTTCCACTCAATAGCACCACACAATGACCTCGATATACAGATGGAATATAACTGTGCTTCTTCAATCGACACTAGAATTGCCCACTGTCATTCTGCACCCAAAGACCAGCATCCTGCATATGACATATGGGACTCTACTCATAGTACGCCCACCCCAAGACTACATAGACGTTGTACAGTACGTCTACTCTAGCCATAAGGTGAAGGTCACTTATCCGCTTCCACGTGGGGCTAATTCCCCCGCGGGGCGGGGGGAATGCACGCGGCACCGCAGTGCTTGTGATGAGCTCAGCTGGTCATGCTGCACAGGGTAGCTAAGCTCATGACGAGCTGGGCTCGTCACGACTCCGCCCACTCCAATAGAACACCCGCACAGGCGCAGGCCGCTGCAGTTATGATAAGCTGAGCTAGTCATGAGCACAGCTCCACTGTGCCTCATGAAGATCTGAGCTCGTCATAAGCATAGAAGGGGTTAAGGCCTGATTTAGATCTTGGCGGACGAGTTACACTGGTGATGGATATCCCGTCCACTGAAATATAAATACCATTATATCCTGTCTAGTTTCAATGATAGTCGGCACCCAGGCGCAAGAGTTTCGATCCATCTCACCAAAGAATATCATACACCAGTTTGTTACCTGCACCCTCGTTGCCAACGGTACCAGCATATAATGTATAGAAGGAACTGTGGGACCTTTCTTGCAACCGGAGGGGCCAGGAGCAAACTGTAGACACATAAATGACGGATGGAGAGAGAGAGGAGTGGGAAGTCCAAAGATTGTATCCACTTCATTTTTTTAAAAGAAACAGAAGCTGGACTACAGAGAGGTTGACTCTCTTCAAAGCAATAATCAACTTTGGTCCTGAATTGAATGTTCTGATTTTATATTAATTTTGTGAACAGAAACAGGTTGTGCCAGCACGCTTAAACATCCATTCAGTGCTAGCCCAGTGCCTAATTTGAGCCAGGGGTTTCCGGTGCTCGGCACTTAATGGCAACACCAGTGCTTATGGTAGTCTCCCACATGGTGGCGCTGTCGGTTAATTTTAAACAGATGAGCACAACAGTTGATTATTAATTCAGTATAAATTGAAAATGGGAAACATCCTTTACAACGAAACTTTTACAACGCAGTGCGGTGGGGGGCGCTCTAGGATAGGGAATAGATTTAATTTACTATCCAACACCTTCCCTAGTGTCCACGGGGACTGGAGTTGGAATAGTAAATTAAACTATTCACTATCCAGCACCCCAAAGCGATATGCGTTGTAAAGGTTTGCGTTGTAATACTTGCGTTGTAACAGCATGCGTGGTAAAAGCATGCGTTGTAACGTCATACATCCTTTGAAAATGACTACTATATGGCTGCCACGTTTCCCAGGTCTACGCTTGATGTGCTTCTCTGGTCCAAGTGTTTCCTTAGCATTTTGGGACTTGTAGTCCTGCTCTGTAATGGAATAAACAAGACTACAAATAAGAGAAATCAAAGAAAAACCCACTCTGGAGAAGCACATGACGCATGGACCTGGTAAACATGGCTGGGCTGCTAATACCTGCCACCCAAGCCATTCTTGTAGCCTTAGAGGTGTGAATAGTCTGAACTGTCACACTTAAAGGAGTGTGATGGTTAGTGGTTGTGTTGGTTCTGTTATTGGCTGCCCTGGTAGGGGCAAGGGTGGTGCAAGCTGCAGTGGCCTCCTGACGAGGGTCCTGGCACTTATGTTTTTGCAATTAAGCTCTGTGCGAACCAGGGAGGCTGCCAGGTGCAAAGTAGTCAGAAACTGCAGGGACGCCTTATGATGACAAAAAGGATGAGAACAACAAAGCCGACTTCTCCGTTTCATGAGGTTGCAGAGTTGGGAACTCCTGCCACTGCCAGCATAGGAAATGGCAGTTATGAACACGAAAAATGAATTACTTACAAAAGGAAGAGACCTGCAGAGCTAATCAGTGCAGCCAGTAGAGCACAAATTATAAAAAATGTGTCTATCTCTCCCATTTCCTCATTCGTTGCACCATCCTGCGCTGCATCCCATCTCACCGCTGCACCGTGGTGGTCATCGCGCATGACATGGAAACAATTCCCCCATAGGCTCAAAGCAAAGACAACACTCTTTCACCCACACACCCATGGCCGTACTGGGATCAGAAACCAGCCCTGGTAATTCCACTTGACCAGCTGGGGGGAGGTGGTGGGGCGGCTCCGGTAGTGTCACGCACCGCTGCCGCATTTCTTGCAGGGGGGGCGATATAGCAGTACTGCTGCAAAACCAGTCCCTTGTATCAATAGCCACCCCCACTGATCAAAAAACGACCCCCACCCTTCCGGCCTACTGGGAAAACGCTAGGTGCCCGCTATGGCCAGTCCGACCCTGCGCACACCCACACTGTGTAGAGTGCTACCCACATTGGCAAGCACTTCAGAGCCACACATAGGTGTAGTAAGCTCTATACAGATACTATAGTACACAACAAGAGGGGGGGATAGGCTGCACGAGGGACCCTCTGGGTCACAGAGGCAACAGACGGGTCACTGCAAGGACCGGTAGGGTGACAGGCGGGACAGGCTGGGAGTCAACAAATTCAGGCTGGGTCGCAGAGGGAAAAGACAGATCACTGCATGGACAGGCTGGGTAATGGGAGGGATAGGTTGGCCATCAAGAGTAGCAGGCTGGACAGGCTGGGTGACAGAGGGCCCTGCTGGGCGTAAAGAGAAGCAGGCTAGGTAGGCTAGGGGATAGAGGGACAGGCCAGCATCAAGAAAAACAGGCTGGGCCATAGAGGGAATAGATGGGCCATTGCATGGACAGGCTGGCTAACAGGAGGGACAGGCTGCTTATCAGGAAAAGCAGACTGGGCCTTAGAGGGAACAGACAGGTCACTGCATAGACAGGCTGGGTGACGGGAGGCAAACAGGAGGCTGATAGGAGGGACAAGATGGGCGTCAAGAGAAGCAGGCTGGGTCGTAGAGGGAGCAGACGGGTCATTGCATGGGCAGGCTGTGTGACAGGAGGGACAGGCCGGACATCACGAGAAGCAGGATGGGCCATAGAGGGAACAGACGGGTCACTGCATGGACAGGCTGGGTGTGAAGAGAAGCAGGCTGGACAGGCTGGGTGACAGGAAAGATAGGCCTGGAGTCAAGAGAATCAGGCTGGGTTGTGGAAAAGTGTAAATTCTATGTTAGCATAAGCGGCAGCCATTTCTACTGTTGCGTCCATTTAGTTTCTGTTATTCTCTACTGCTCGCCTTTTCACCCAGCCTGTGTCCTCAACTTTAAGCTGACCTCTCTGACATGGTCAATCTGGTGTATGTGCTGGAGGGCTGCAGCTGCAGGTGCACCTTGTCTCAGATGTTATCAAATGATTGCTTATTGCCGCCATAAACATTCTTACTCCCCCTCATCTGCTGACCATCTGGTCACCCATCTGCCCTTGTTTGCCTTTAGCGATTTCCGTGCTTAAACTTGTGTCTTCCAGTTTTCCTTCCCATGCGATTACACTGCAACAACCGTATATAAGGATGATGTTTTTTGTATTCAAGGTACTTCCGCCTACAACACTTTAGGGTGTTGTTCAGACGCGGTACCACTCATGAGTGTTTAATAAACTTGGTTTGTTTCACTTCACTCCAGTGCCGATCTCTCCTTTGTTAGTCTTCGGACCCGTGGATGAGAGGGTGACCCTGCACCAGTGTTCCCTCAAGGGGGTACATTTCCACAGGGTCACAGAGGGAACAGGCAGATCACTGCATGGACAAGCTGGTCTACAGGAGGGACTGGCCAGGCGTGAAGAGTAGAAGGCTGGCTCACAGAGGGAACAGGCTGATCACTGCATGGACAGGCTGGGTGACAGGAGGGACAGGCTGGGGTCAAGAGAAGCAGGCTGGGCCGCAGAGGGAACAGCCAGGTCATTGAACAGACAACAGGCAAAAAAGAATACCAAGAAGGTGATTTGCGGGAGACCAGTGGTCGTAGAGGGGGGGGGGGGGTCAGCCGAGCCCGGTGTGCCCCTCCTTTTTAAATTTGATGGAATCTGTTTCCCTACTTTTTTGTTTTAAAAATGCGTCCCAGGATGGTAGAAATAGCTACGGCCTATAGCTAAGGCAGTGGAGAAGTGTGGCTCACTGGTTAGAGGAGGCAGACCTGGAAGCAGAAGTCAGCCTGGGACCAGGGTTCAATTCCTGGCTCGGGGGGGTCATGAGTCCTAAAATGTCCATGGACTCGACAATTCTCGCTCCGGTGCCTACTCGATTCACGGGTTCACACTCTGCGACTCTGGGCAATAGCTTGCTTAATCTCCACAAAGGCCCCTCGCGGTGGGATGCCTGGCTTTCACCTTGCGGATACCCTGCCGGGGTTATCTCACAGGGGAATACCAGGACGGGTTCCATAAGCAAGCGCTTAGAAACCGCTTGGTGATTTGCGCTATATAAATTCCTGTACATTTACATTTACATTTGGCCGGTAGTGGCTGTTCGGGGGAGGGGGGGAGGAAATGGACTCTGTCTCTTCCTTCTTGGCCAGAGAAGACAAGGACAGTGTCCACTTCTGCTCTGCCGCTGGCAGCTGCCTCCACCCCCCTCTCTTCCTCTTATTCCCTCTCTTTCTGTCTCTGTCTTGCATCTCACTTGCTGAAAATCGTGACTTCAATCATTGTCTCTTACCCTCTGGTTTCTCTCCTTTCCGTCATTCATTCCCCTGTAAAATAGATCCAAAAAAGAAAGAAACACTTTTGTTGGAAATGTTATCTTTTCTGACATTTTTCTATTCCAAAGTGCAGCCTTGAGACGGAGAACAAAAATAAAGGTTCAAAGTAACAAAAAATAAATAAATATTTAAATAAAGCAAGCCAAAGTGGTCACAAACTGGTCAAGTTGGTTTTATTCACACCCAAACACATTAGTGCCACTGTGGGGCTCTACTTTTGTTTTCTCGTCTTTCATTGAAGAGCATTGTTTTCCCCGGGTGGGGAAGTGCACCATTCCTGGAGGAACGGAAATACCTGGTTGATGCATGCAGTGGAAAATGTTTAATGTGATCCTTATCAGCTGTTTTCCTTATTTTAGATTATAAAATGTGTAAAGCAGCTCTGTGTTCCGGGATGTGGTCTTTTTAAACTATACTGCTTACGTTTTGTAACGATATAAGCAATGGACATTGAAATAGGTCCTTTCCAGCCCTATAGTCAAGTTCTTAACTTTTCAGGCAAAAGAACTCACTGATTTCCTAAATAGTGAGTGTACAAGCGTTAAGGTAACCATGTTGCTCCTACTTAAATTTCAAATGCTTTACTTAATCTTGCATTCCTTATGCAGGTTTGATTTTTCCATGATGTTTTTTTTTTTAAGGCAGCATATTACTCTTGTCTAGTGCATAATTTGAATTGAGTCACATCCAGGTGTTTATAGCAGGGCACAATTGGGTCGTAGTTGAAGGCAGTGCGAGTTTTCTCAGTGGGCAGTATGATGTTTAGTGGGGGAGAGGATGTGGCGCTGTGGCCAGAGCTGCCAACTTTGGCACTGGGGAACCAGGTTCAACCTTCATGACCAGTCCCCAGACCACTCTCCTGTGGGAGCACATTCCCGTGCTAGACCTTAGAAGGCCCGCAAGACCTTAGAAGCCCTGGTGTCCTAGCACCAGCAGGTGGCCCTAGCGGTGGCAAGTGTAGGTTAACCTTGAAGGTCTGCCCACCACAATGCACACTGAAGTTCACCTCCTTTCTTGTGGGCAGGCCTGTGAAGCAGCACACTCTAGAGCGACAGTGACTCTGTCACTGAGGTCACAGGACCCTTGAGGCCAGTCCGCCTCACCCATTGGTACCTCCATTGGCCTTGTTTCAGCAGTAGTAGTGAAACTCACCAGGGATCTGCAATGCAGGATTTGCACGCACACAAAACCAAGTTCTCAAACTTCACGGCCTCTTCTTCATGCACTAGCACTTTTAACATGTGCTGTCTGCTTAGAGGCCACTGAAATGATGCAACATTGGAGGACAAAATTATGTCACAGTGTTGACTAAATTAAGAAAAAAAAATGCTGCACCCTAATGCGGTACATTTTCTGATACTTTATTATTTTCACATTTTTACACATACCAACAGTTGCTGCAAAGATTTCCCTTCATTAGTACCAGTGTGATATGCAAATGCAGCCTTGAGAAAGGTGAACAGTCAACCTTAGCAAAGGGCCGCCCACTTCGCAGCAACACAAGTCACGTTTTTTACTAACTTTTGATCCGTTTGAGCTACAAACAATTTTTTTGTTGAAATCATCAGACTATGCAGCAGATGATGTATTATGTGGCAAATATGGCAAAAAGCCATAATTATATGAAAAACATTTGCAAACTAGGATATTTTGCCATTCATGTTTGAACTGCTCTTGTGGAAGAAGGGAGGAGAAGTGCTGATGACAGAAGCTACATGGCTGGGAGACAAATAGCTTGCAATTCCACTTTTAAGCGTATGTGGGACATTTTGTGATTGGAAACTATCCCCCTTTGTGAATGTATTGTAAAGCCAATAACTCATAATAAACCTTAAATAAACACGTGCATCCATTGGTTGGATTGAATTACGTAATAAGCTGTAACGGGTTAGTGAAATGCCAAACAAATACTAGAAATTGGGATGTATGGCTCTTTTTGGCCACAGCTCCGACTCCACCCACCCCACGGGTTTCTCCCGCCCTCTGATTCTCCGCCCACACACCCCCCCCCCCTCACACACAAACCCCCCCCCCCCCCTCACACACACACACACTCACTCCGGCTACTGCAGCGGACAGAAATGAAAACAGTGCATTAAAAAATGCAACATGTTCCTATTTAAGAATGCTCCCCTCCAGGGACTTCTGAGACCAGGTGTGAGCTGTTCGGCCGAGGCGGGGCCCTCGCCGGCCCCACCTGTACCAGCCTGGCTGTGCCCGCCTTTTCACACGTGCTGTGGCACGCTGCCTCGCAGACATATCATGCAGCCTGTCTGTGTGCCAGCCGCACACACGCGCGCGCTCCCAGGAAATCCCCACTGACCCCCCCCCGCCCCCGGCCACTGCAGGCAAGCGGACACCTAGCAGCTGAGCGGCACTCCCGGGGGGCGTGTGCCGAGGAGCACAGGGCTCAGCGGGTGCCCTCATGGCCGAAGGAGGGTACATACACCCCCCGCACGTGGCACCGGCCAGGGGCCCTTCCCAGTGAGCCAACGGGGGCCTGCCCCCCACCAGAGGCATCAGGAGTTCCGCCCCCCAGAAAAGCCCATATCCAGCCGGAAGCAGGTGGTGGTGGAGGGCGGGGGTGACCTGGACAGCGGCAGTGGCGGCTCGGCAAGATGGAAGCGAAGCCGCTGCTGCACCTGCAGAAGGCGCTCATGCAGCCGGTGCGGATGTGTATGCTGGACGTGTCGCTGACGCTGCAGGACGAGCAGGTGGGTGCCCCCCCCCCGTGCCCCCTCCCTCATGCCAGGGTGCCCCCTCCGCCGCGGTGGGCACCGCCGCCGCCCGCTCCAGACGCAGCAACAGGTCCCCGCAGCGGTGGCACCGAGCTCGGTTCATAAATGGGATTTTTATTCCTACTGATTTGTGGCGCGCGCTGTGAGTAAATCATACGGGGGGGGGCATTGGGGATGCGGGGGACACTGGTTTTGGGTATCCGTTTTGGCGCGTGGGGGGTAAAAGGGTCTGGTAAGGGATCTGTGTATTTATTAACTAATTGTTCAACTCATTTGCTGCGCCCACGTCACAGACTGAGGGGTCTCTAGGCGCACAGCGCGGGAGAGAGGCGGGGGCTTCAAGCCCCTCCCTTTCTGCTTTTTTTCTAGCCTAGGTTGCTTAAGGAGTTTGGGCTGACGGGTGGAAGGGGGGAGCGGGGGACTCGCGATGGATTTTTCCATTTCGACCTCATTGTGGGGGGAAGTGGTGTCTTTATCAGCTGGGGGTTGCAAAGGGTTAAACCGCTTCGGGGGTGTTAGGATACGGTCCTCCTCTGCAACCGAGGGGGAGGGGTCTGGCCGAGTGATAGTGGCGGGGTGGACAGTGCAGTGGCGAGCTTTGTCAATAAGTGTTATATTCGCCATCCTGGCCTGGGGGATGGGTGAGCGAAATGATGTGTGTCAGCGGTGTGGTTTGGAATGAGTTAACCCGAATTGGAATATTCATGGGGTGCACTGGAAGGGCTGATGTGTACCCTCCCTTCTTAACCCTTTAAAGGACGCAGTGTTTTGACGGAACCAGTTCTTTTTAATTCAGAATATTTTCGTTCTTCGCCGCCGCCAAAGAAAGGTTAAGTGGCCGCGTTAGTCCACTCTGGAAATCTAAACACCGCGGGTGATGAGACGGGAATTGGATAGGATTGGGGATTAAACGCTGCATGCGGTTTGCATGGGCCTTGGAAGTCTCTCGGGGGCCCCTGGCTTGCATTATATGCCACCGCGGCAGCCAAGCTTCCCTCCCCTGGAGAGGTTTGCAAAGGCAGGGCTAACACCGGCCCTGGCTCAGACACTTTTCCCCACACATCTTGCTTTGGCGGATATGGATAAGGGAGCAGACGCAGGATTTGTTTGGGTGAATTTGACACACCGCCTGTAGTTGCTCAGGTGCCATTCTCGAGCCCTGCCTGCATGCCCAGGCCTGCCCAGCTTACCTGACTGCTGATGACATGTCTGCAGCGCTAACCGCACCTGGCAGCGTGTGAGGACTCATACCAGGGAGGCTCGCAGAGAGCAGCGGGTAGAGTTTTTATGCCCGCTGGCACATAATGCTAGACGGAGGACTTGTACAAGTATTACGGAAACTGTTGTGGTGATGCCCGCTGCAGGCAGAGAGTACACTATGTAGATGGCACGTTGCTAATGTAAACATGAGCCAGTGAGTGCGGAACCTCCTGACTGCATGTGTCAGTGTGCCATGGGCACTGAACTGCACTTGCTAGTGTGCCCAGGTACCGTTGCTACAGGAATACGTATGCCCATGGCCCTTGGTTTTAGGTGTACCAGGTATGTCGTATTGTATATGCTATGGTGCATAGCTGCAAGGGTCAGTGTGCCAGATACACTGGACTGCACTCTGTGCCCAGCTTACATGGGTGATGGCGCTGGTGTGCCTGACTTGCATGAATACACATGCCAGTTGGCGCGGATACTTGGCTGAAGACGTCAATCGTGGCTGGATGCATGCGTCTTTGTACCAGGGAACATGCAATACCTGTGCCAAGCTGCCCAGCGGCACGCATTTGCAAATACCAGTGTGCCCAGGATTCCAGGCTTCTTGGGCTCGTTTGCACAAGATACTTGGCTGCAAGTGCCACATTCCTTGGTGCAGTGTGCTAGGCATTCCTGAAATCTTATACCAGTGTGACTGTATCTGACTGCGTGTGCCAGTGTGCCCAGAACACTCTGCTGCAGGTACCAATGTGGCAAGCTTGCTTTGATGCCAGTGCCTGTGTGCCTAGGACACTTGGATACAACAAGAAGTGTCCTCGAGGTATCGGGCTGCAGGTGCCAATGTGCCAGGCAAACCTAAACACATTGTGCCAGTGTACCCAGGATACCTGGGTGTGGCTGGCAATGCACGAGGGATTTATGGATCTACCTACCCAGGCTTCTAAGGCATTCGAGAGGGGTTAGCACTCCTAATGTGCTTATTATATCTCTGTTACCTACTTGGATATGACTCTTTACAACAAATGCATTGTTCACGTGTGCCATTACAACGCAGTCGTTACAACGACTGCATTGTTTCAACGCGAACCATTATATCGCAATTTGTTTCAACAACTTGCTGTAGGGGATGCGCTGGACTTAGGAATAGTATTATTTACTATTCCTCGTCCAGTTTGTGCAACAGTAGGGAAGATGTTGGATTGTAAATTCAACACCAGCGCGCCCCCTACAGCAAGTCGTTGAAACGACTTGCAATGTAATGGTATGCGTGATAACACCCGCGTTGTAAAGGAACCGGGTATTGGAGACAGCGCTGTAAACGTTGTTTCCCACCTAGTAGACACAAATGGGCCTGCTATGTATCCCCGACGTGGTCGCCACCTCTAGTTTCACCAGGAGTCAGCGCTCCTCCAAACATTACAGTGTCTCACGATAGAGCTTGCAAATACATTTTGCACGCTTCAACGTTGGTTTCCTATCACAACACTGAAATACGCATCGGAGGTCCTAGCAGTGCAGGTGATATTCAGCAAGTCACGGACTGCGTGTGATGTATCTAGAACTGGTGCTCCAGGACCTATCCTGTCTTGCTGCATCCAAGACTGAGCGGCTGCTCCTTGGTTCAAACGATCACCCCAGGCCCCCCTCCAGGGACCTGACATCCCCTTTTAACATGTGCATAGCCTGGGTGTCATTCTATTACACAATCTGTCAAAAGTCCCATAGGTGAACCTCGTCGCCATCTACAGACCTTTCGAAGAACCTTCTCCTGCTGCGTCTGCCCAAAGGATCGTCACTCTGCTCACCCTGCTGAGCTCTAAATTAAACAATTGCCAAAAACAATACTATTTCAAATAGTGCACTGTGGTACCTTTCAGTTATTTCTGATCACAGGATAAGAAATAGGGCGATGTCCCGTAAGAGTAATAACGCGTTGATAGGGTAGAATGAGTCCTATCGGGTAGAGTGGGCACCCATAGCTGATTTTATGCTATTGTTGCCCACAGTCCCCCAAAAGAGCTATTATAAAGTTTGTCTTAACAACTCCGTTTTCAGGAGTTTCCTGAAATGAATGTGGTTGGGATCAGAACTCGAAAAGGGGTTAAGAAAATTTTCAGTCTTGGGTCGTCGACTCCCAGGGATCAGCTTCCCTGTTTTATCCACTTGGGTGGTTCAAGATAGGGTGTATAGTAAAGCTACTTTCTGCAGGTAGTTTTAGACTTTTCTCAGGAAGGCTTTGTGATTGGTGTAGAGAACCTGGAATTCAATACTTTCACTGGTAGTCATGGGACGGGTTTCAGAGCAGATCTAATCCCATTTTTCTAGGTGCACGCTCTTTCTGGCTAGCTGGTTTGCTAGCCTTTATGACTTGTGTTGGAAAGCCTAGTGTAAACAGTGTTGCAATAGTGCATTCCGGATCAGGACATGATGATATCTCTAGGTAAGTTCACCCGTAATATATGGACCTTCTGGTTAAAAGATTGGCCATGCTCCAGAGAGCGCAAATGTACGTAAGCCACCATATCCATGGCCTGATTTTCACTGGCCACATTTCTCCAGCACTGATCTGTAACCATAGAGACTTCCAATCCAGGAAAGGCTCAAGTTCAAAACTGTAAGCCTTGTGCACAAGTTCCTTTCTGAATGGCATTTGCTTACCATGATCAAATTCAATTATGGAGAGGGAGGAAAAGGTAGGAGCCAGTTCACTTCCCCAGGGGTTATATGTATATATCAAAGGAAACTAGCTACATGTATCCAGGCGTTGAAACACACCCAAGGTGCACTTGGTACCTTGGGTGGGACCCGAAGATGAAGCATGTCACCAACTAGGTTGGTGAGTGAGGGTCTTCTTAAACATGAAATGTGATGTCTCGCAAACACACATTAGGAGCTTCCACATAGTAGCTAGTTTCCTTAGATATATACATTTGCTTACCATGCCAGACACGGCGTCCAATCAACAAACTAGACATGAAAGCTCGGTCATCAAAGCAGACTCTTCAAATACCTTGCAAGGTTCGTACACTTGGGGGCCGAGCACTGCATGTAACTGTTAGTGTTAATTAAGAAATGAAACGATAGCAATACTATGTATCTGTGTAAATACTTGAGCTTTCTAACTATAGAATTCTGCTAATGGTGCAACTGTAATGACATTAGCTGTTGTGATGAATGGTTTCTGGGAGCACCTGGCTAGTCAGAGGCTCTCGGGTTCTAGTTACATCAGTTAGAGTCGTTCACCACAGTGACTCTCTCATGGTAGTGAGACAAAGAAGTTCAAAGTTTACTCATGGCTTTGAGGTAGGTGAGACATTCAGAATACAGTGTACATCGTAATTCTAGCAAACAAAATCACTACAGTGGCGTAGAGTGGAGGGGCGGGGGAGCTTTTCCCCGGTAAGCACTGTTTTCGGGACAACAGGAGTCATGTCTGTCGACTAGCACCCCTTCGGCCTGAGAACAAGTCGGCTGTCAGTGGCCACCCCCCGAACAAGTCGTCTGTCAGCAGCCCCCCATCTCTTACCTACACTCGGGCAGCAAACTTAGCAGTGCCCCGGGTGGCAATACGGCTAGCCATATGTTTACTTTGCAAATAGAAAGTAATTTGATACACACAAGAAAAATATGCTACACATAAAACTAAAACCAGACGTCTTAATGCCCCTCGGGCCAGAGTTCTGACCGCAAACAGAACTATAGCGCCAAGGCACTAAGCGCTATAAAACAGCAACATTTGAAAAATACAGACCATGTTACACAGGGTTATTCTTCAAAGCTAGAGCAACGCTAGCAATACTCAACTGCACTGGTTCAGCAGTTGCTATCAACTCAAATCCACCCACTGTCCCACCACCCAAAGCAACAGAGGTGCCCACCCTACCCTGAATAGGACAACATTCTGCTGGTGTCATGGACCCGGTTAGGTGTGCATGATACTTAGGCACAGTTACTGGAGTCCCACTAATCCAGTAGCCACTGGGCTAGCTGTTGGAGGATAGTGGCTGGTGAAGGCGACTGATACTCTGATATCTCCAGATGACACAGAAAGGAGTTTCTAATAGTGCCCTGTTGCTTGCTATGTGTAAAGAACAGGCGAGAGGCGCTGTGTGTGCAGAACAGGCGAGAGGCGCTGTGTGCAGAACAGCAAAACACACAAGATGATGGATGGAATGTTGCACAATGGCAAAACATTCACCCCCCAGTCACAGATCTGGGTTTAATCCATCGTTATTTTGCTCACCAAGCCTCCCCAGTTCAGACATGGCCATATGCAAATCAGTCTTGACCCTGTGCCTCATGGGAACAGTCCAGCCCGAACTGTCAAGCCACGTCTTCCCTGGACCGGAATCAAGCATCCTAGGACTGGTTTCTGGCTATCAGCCGTCTTCAGCCAGGATAGCTTCACTCCAGTGGCTTAGTGAGCACAGGACCCACGTCTGGCAGGCAAGAGGCGTTGTGTGTGCAGAACAGGCGAGAGGCTCTGTTTGTGCAGAACAGGCGAGAGGCTCTGTTTGTGCAGAACAGGCGAGAGGCTCTGTTTGTGCAGAACAGGCGAGAGGCTCTGTGTGTGCAGAACAGGCGAGAGGCTCTGTGTGTGCAGAACAGGCGAGAGGCTCTGTGTGTGCAGAACAGGCGAGAGGCGCTGTGTGTGCAGAACAGGCGAGAGGCTCTGTTTGTGCAGAACAGGCGAGAGGCTGTGTGTGTGCAGAACAGGCGAGAGGCGCTGTATGTGCAGAACAGGCGAGAGGCTCTGTGTGTGCAGAACAGGCGAGAGGCGCTGTATGTGCAGAACAGGCGAGAGGCGCTGTATGTGCAGAACAGGCGAGAGGCACTGTGTGTGCAGAACAGGCGAGAGGCGCTGTGTTTGCAGAACAGGCGAGAGGCTCTGTGTGTGCAGAACAGGTGTGTGGCACTGTTTGCAGAACAGGCGAGAGGCTCTGTGTGTGCAGAACAGGCGAGAGGCGCTGTGTTTGCAGAACAGGCGAGAGGCTCTGTTTGTGCAGAACAGGCGAGAGGCTCTGTGTGTCCAGAACAGGCGAGAGGCGCTGTGTTTGCAGAACAGGCGAGAGGCTCTGTGTGTGCAGAACAGGCGAGAGGCTCTGTGTGTGCAGAACAGGCGAGAGGCGCTGTGTTTGCAGAACAGGCGAGAGGCTCTGTTTGTGCAGAACAGGCGAGAGGCTCTGTTTGTGCAGAACAGGCGAGAGGCTCTGTGTGTGCAGAACAGGCGAGAGGCTCTGTTTGTGCAGAACAGGCGAGAGGCTCTGTGTGTCCAGAACAGGCGAGAGGCTCTGTGTGTCCAGAACAGGCGAGAGGCTGTGTGTGTCCAGAACAGGCGAGAGGCTGTGTGTGTGCAGAACAGGCGAGAGGCGCTGTATGTGCAGAACAGGCGAGAGGCGCTGTATGTGCAGAACAGGCGAGAGGCTCTGTGTGTGCAGAACAGGCGAGAGGCTCTGTGTGTGCAAAACAGGCGAGAGGCTCTGTTTGTGCAGAACAGGCGAGAGGCGCTGTATGTGCAGAACAGGCGAGAGGCACTGTTTGTGAAGAACAGGTGTGTGGCACTGTGTGCAGAACAGGCGAGAGGCTCTGTGTGTGCAGAACAGGCGAGAGGCTCTGTGTGTGCAGAACAGGCGAGAGGCTCTGTGTGTGCAGAACAGGCGAGAGGCTCTGTGTGTGCAGAACAGGCGAGAGGCGCTGTGTGTGTGCAGAACAGGCGAGAGGCGCTGTGTGTGCAGAACAGGCGAGAGGCGCTGTGTGTGTGCAGAACAGGCGAGAGGCGCTGTGTGTGTGCAGAACAGGCGAGAGGCGCTGTGTGTGCAGAACAGGCGAGAGGCTCTGTGTGTGCAGAACAGGCGAGAGGCTCTGTGTGTCCAGAACAGGCGAGAGGCTCTGTGTGCAGAACAGGCGAGAGGCTCTGTGTGTGCAGAACAGGCGAGAGGCTCTGTGTGTGCAGAACAGGCGAGAGGCTCTGTGTGTGCAGAACAGGCGAGAGGCTCTGTGTGTGCAGAACAGGCGAGAGGCGCTGTGTGTGCAGAACAGGCGAGAGGCGCTGTGTGTGCAGAACAGGCGAGAGGCGCTGTGTGTGCAGAACAGGCGAGTGGCGCTGTGTGTGCAGAACAGGCGAGTGGCGCTGTGTGTGCAGAACAGGCGAGAGGCGCTGTGTGTGCAGAACAGGCGAGAGGCGCTGTGTGTGCAGAACAGGCGAGAGGAGCTGTGTGTGCAGAACAGGCGAGAGGAGCTGTGTGTGCAGAACAGGCGAGAGGCGCTGTGTGTGTGCAGAACAGGCGAGAGGCGCTGTGTGTGTGCAGAACAGGCGAGAGGCGCTGTGTGTGTGCAGAACAGGCGAGAGGCGCTGTGTGTGTGCAGAACAGGCGAGAGGCGCTGTGTGTGTGCAGAACAGGCGAGAGGCGCTGTGTGTGTGCAGAACAGGCGAGAGGCGCTGTGTGTGTGCAGAACAGGCGAGTGGCGCTGTGTGTGTGCAGAACAGGCGAGTGGCGCTGTGTGTGCAGAACAGGCGAGTGGCGCTGTATGTGCAGAACAGGCGAGAGGCGCTGTGTGTGCAGAACATGCATGTGGCACTGTGTGTAGAACAGGCGAGCGGCGCTGTGTGTGCAGAACAGGCGAGAGGCTCTGTGTGTGCAGAACAGGCGAGAGGCGCTGTGTGTGCAGAACAGGCTAGAGCCTGGCTAGAGACTAAGTGACTCCTGTACAGAGATCAAGAGATAAAATGGTAAATTCTTCCACCAGGCAATCTCCTCTAGCTAGAGAGGGTTAGTGGAAGCAGCCACAGGTTCCCCCTACACAGGGACGATGCTGTCTCACCTTCAATGACAGTAAGGCGCTTCCTCCCTTTCCCTCCCTGTTGATGTGCAGCAAGTTTCCTTATCTTGAGCGTCTGCCTGGAGTCTCCTTGTGTGTCAGAGTGGTTGTCCTTCCGCAGACGGCCTGCCTGGTCCTGCAGGCAGCTGGGTCCATGCTACCCAGGTGCAAAGTGAGCTGAACCCCAGCCTCTTCCATCACATTGGCAAATTCCTTCCCACACTCAAATCTCAGTCACAGAAACACCTTCTGCAGTCCCGACCCTATTCTGGGATTCCACTGCTGGGTCGCCACTCACGTAACCACCCCTGGTGTTGGCCTAACGGCTAGGGCGGTCAACCTCGAATCTGGGGAACCGGGTTCGAGTCTCGGCAATGGCGCTAAACATCCTGTGATTCTGGGTAAATCACTTAATCTCCCTGTGCCTAACAAAAATGAATGTGTCCTCATGTAATGCAACTGGTGCTATGTAAAGCGATCTGATACCCGATACCTTCGGGTCAAGTTCGCGCTATATAAAACTCTGTAAAAAAATGTTGGAGATCCCTCTGGCCGGTGAGACTGGACTGTCACTTTTCCTTGATTGACAGGTTGATCATATCAGGGGGTCAGCTACTTTTGAATTCCTGGGTGCCACTCCAATCTTGGAGGCATGTTTCCTAGGGGTGGACGGGTGGTGGGGGGGTTGGTGGTCACTGCTCGGGGAGAGCCTGCTACCCTCCTCCACCACTCTTGGTAGGGGGCCAAGGGAGGAATGTCAATTACCTTCAGACACTGGCCAGAGGAGAATGACCATCAGCCAGGGAATGGAAGGGGCCATCCAGCAGCGGGAAAGTCTGAGCTGCACACAGATCGAGCTGGTTCCTTCCCCAGCCCGCCAAGCTTCTGCAAGAATGAGGGCGTGTGATGGGAGCTGGGACGTCAAGCAGAACAGATACCAGCTCAGTTTGCATTAACCTCAGTGGCTCCCCAAGCCATGCTTACCCCGTGAGCACACGCTCAACACACCTATCCCAGGCTTGAGAGATGCCACGTGAACCAGGTGAGGGAGGCTGCCCGGACTTTACCAGGAGGCAGCTGGAGGGCAAACCCTTCTCAAGGGGCAGGGGCAGCTCTAGGCTCATGGCGGTCCTGGGCAGGGAGCGTAGGTAGGGGCCCCCGGAAGAGGGGGTCTGGGCAGGGCGGAACACGGAGGCCAGTGAAGAGGGGGGGGGGGGGGGGTCAGGGTGTTTGGAAGTGGAATAGAGCCAGAGGCGGGGGCCGCCATGCAAATGTGTATCCATCCTCAAAGTATTATTATATTAAGGATGTATATTGGCGTGGTGGCCCCTGGGGTTTGGTGGCCCTGTGCAGGTGCACAGCTTGCACATGCCTAAGGCCGCCCCTGCAAGGGGTGTGGGTGCTGCGCTCTATAGATTCATGCTGCAGCAACTCACAGGCCACCACAGACTGGCAGGAGAGCGCTGTATTTATTTATTTTATTTCAATTCAAATAATCTTTATTTCGATCGTCGCAGATCATCAAAGATATACACAAAATCACAGCATAAAATTTATAAAAAGGATTCCGTGTTTGAAGATTTAAAAGTTCGTAATTACAGTCTAAAAAAGTAAGTACATATTAGGTTGAAATTAAGAGTTAGTAAAACATGCCTAATTAGAATCCTTTATGATTCTTGTGCGTACTCTCCACATTGCCGACAAAAATTTCGCCATAACAAACACTGTTGGAGCTGTTACACCCGTTTTAAGCACTCTGTAGGCTGGTGCATAAGTTCGAAAACCCAGATTCCTTAAATAGGGGACCAGCCAGTAGCTCCTAATCTTACTGTAGGCTCTGCAAAACAGGACCACGTGAAGGTCACTTTCCAGTTTATAGTTGCATGCTGGACAGTTAACCAACCCCGAGTTACCATCCCAGGATTTAGTAAATGACCTCAGCGGAAGCGAGCCGTATCTCCATTGCAAAAAAATCTTTCTTGCATACACGGGGCACATGGCATCTAAGACATATTCCGGGCGATAGGAGTCTTTTGCTTTGATAAATGTGTCCGTTAAAGAACCTTCCCGGATTAAACTCAGATCTCTGAAGCATAAAGCTATAAAACAGTCTGGAGAGTTCTTTCCTCGGAAGCCTAGTGGACATCACTTCCGGATTACACCATAGTTCAGGGATTCCAAGGGTCGTACACATGTCCCTGATGTATTTCAGCCAAGGGATTTTAGACACATGTATTGACCTAAGTAGCTCCTGTAGTTCGCTTCTATAGTGGCCCAGGTCCTGACTGCTCCACAGACGTCTCCAGTATGCCAAAGGTTTGAGGCCCAGTTCTTCAGTTATTGGACGAAGTGCCAAGTCCATTCTTAAGGGAAGAAGAGGGCTACTCGGTGGGAGGGCCGCTAGTTGTCTAATAAAATTGTTTTCTGCGACCTGTATAGTCTGGAGCGGTGTATGTCCCTATAACTCGGCCCCATAGGTAATGCCTCCTCGAGCTTGTGCTTTGTAAATGTGTATTGCAGGAGTCAAAGGGCGCAAATAGGATTTGTTGGCAATTCTCATAATAGCACCAGCCCTCTGAATTAGCTTAGTGGTTGCCTTTGTTTTGTGTGGTAGCCAAGTTAAATTATGGTTCAGAGTTATACCCAGGTACTCAATTACAGAAACTCTTTCTAGGGATACGGATCCCAGGCAGGGATTTGGGCAACTTTTGTTTTTTTTGCTGAGAATCATGAATTTGGTCTTGGAGGTGTTTATTTCTAGTCCCCTTTCAACACAAAACTCCAAGAACCCATTCAAAATCCTCTGTAGTCCCATGGGTGTTTTTGACAACAGCAGGGTGTCGTCCGCGAACATAATCGCAGGCACCCTGCTGTTGTTTAGTTGTGGTGCGTCAACATTAGGGATCCTGCTTAGATGCTCTATCACCCCGTTTGTAAATAGACAGAAAAGGGTCGGGGCCAACACGCATCCCTGCCTTACTCCTCGTTGGACAGGGAACCTATCTGTCAGCCGACCGCCCTTTCCATATCTTACACGGGCGTAGTTGTCTGTATGTAGCCTAATTAGAATCTGGAGTATGTCCCCGGGTATGCCCAGGTCTGCCAGTACCGCCCACAACTTGGCCCGAGGGACCAAGTCGAAGGCGGCACGGAGGTCCACAAAGACCGCAAACAATGCTCCACCTTCTGAATGCGTCGTCTTCCAATACAGGATATTTAATCTAAGTATTTGGTCAACTGTTGAGACTCCCTTTCTAAATCCTGCCTGGAGAGGATTTAGAATGTCGGACTCCTCCATCCAGCTTTGAAGCCTGTCCAGGATTAATCTACCAAACAGCTTTTGAGTTATATCAATGAGGCTGATTGGGCGATAGTTGACTGGGAGCAGAGGCGACCCCTTTTTAAATATCGGGACCACCTCCGCTCCCAGCCAACTATCCGGTATTTTCATCCCCCCCCCCAGCACTGCATTGAACAACACCATCAGGTAGGGTGCCCAAATCCCAGGTTCCTGTTTGAACAGGTCACCCGGCATCCCATCCAGACCCGGGGCTTTTCCGGCGGAAAGCCCTGCTATTGCCACCCTGATTTCTTTGATGGAAAAAGGGGCAGAAGTCCATGCGTTGTAGGTAATTGTTGCTACTACCTCCTCATTTTCAGAAGAATATAGCTGCTGGAAGTGATCCTGCCAAACATTTGCCGCGATGTTTGGTTCGATAGCCGATGGAAGATCCCCACTTCCATGATTGATTGTTCTCCAGAATCTACGGGAGTCCCTTTCGGCTAATGACTCCGATAGGTTCTCCCAGTGCCGTACGTCCCACTCTATTTTAGCGTTAGCTATGAGTGATTTGTAAGCACTCCTTTTGGAGCGGATCTCCTCCCTGGTGCCTCCTTCTTTTATAATAGACAGAAGGTCTCGCTTTGCCAGTCTACAAGTACTGTTGTACCAGGTGTTTTTGGTTGAACCCTGTGTTCTTATTTGCCCTGCGCTGAAGAGGTGATCTTCAAGCTTCTTACTTCTTAGATCCTCACTAACATCTTTCGCGGGGTCAAGACTCCCTAGGTCAAAAGCCCTCTCAAGCAAAGGAATAATCCCTGCGTAGAGGGCAGATAGCTTTTCTCCACTGGATGCGAGCCTTTCCCATCTTATCCGCCTCCTGTTGTTCTCCAAGAGGTGTCCTCCTATCGATTCCGGGGCACGTAACTCCGTCTCTCCCGAAGAAGGGACGGTGTAATCTAGCTCCAAGGCGTTATGGTCGCTGTCGTACCTATCTATTATTTTAAAATCCACTACCCTTTTCCATGCCTGCATTTGTACCAGGAAGTAATCTAGTCTAGATTGTCTCATTTTATTTAAAAAGTTTTGTATAGCGCGAACATGACCCTAGTGGGTTTCAGAGCACTTTACATATGTGTTGTGGAAGACCTAGTAAGATAGGTGTGGGAGAAAAGTAAGAAAAGCAATATACAACAGGAACAAGAAAAGCGATATACAACAGGAACAAAATGACATAATGGCGGGCGACACAGGCCGTAACAAATGTCAGGTAGTAGCTAAAACAGATCGGAGGCAGGAGGAAAAAAACTTCTAGTTCAGCGCATTGATCATTAGGAGAGCCTTAACTCCCCTTTTGAAGGCAAATGTTGAGGGAATCAATCTTGTTTCCAAGGGTAAGGAGTTCCAGATTCTTGAGGAGTTCCAGATGCTTGAGGCAATGCCAGAGAATGTACGATTGTAGGTTTTCAGTTTTTAAGAGGGCCGGTTGCAGCCGTAGCCACCCTGGGTGCCAGAACGTTCTAGATATGTTGCACAATGGCAAAACATTCACCCCCAGTCACAGATCTGGGTTTAATCCATCGTTATTTTGCTCACCAAGCCACCCCCGTTCAGACATGGCCATATGCAAATCAGTCTTGACCCTGTGCCTCATGGGAACAATCCAGCCCGAATTGCCAAGCCATGTCTTTCCATGAGGCACAGGGTCAGACTGGTTTGCATATGGCCATGTCTGAACTGGGGTGGCAGAGTGGGCTAAAGAACGGTGATGGATTAAATCCAGATCTCTTGACTGGGTGTGAGTGTTTGATTGGTTCAGATGCTCCGTCCATCACCACCCCCTTTTGTACCGCTTTGCCTGCCTCTCAGGCCACCACAGGCTCTCTGTGACAGAAATGCACCGTTCCGTGCTCTCCCCACCTCAGAGCCAAGATCCAGGGTCATAGTTCATGTAAACAGGGGGGAGGCAATCAGTGAAAACCTGTGATTGTAATGTTTACTGAGGTAGAGAAAAGACTGCAAACTTGTAGTGACTTGCTATGTATATATAACTGAAATCAGTTTGAAATGCTATCACTTTCCCCCTCCCCCCCAGCCCCCTCCAGCATTACTCCTATCTATTTGCTGTAAATGAAAGAACCGTGAATACAGTGAATTCAGCCAACAATGGCGCTGCGCCCGGCTCCTCTCGGTGGGCGTGGCCATGAGCTCATCTCGTGCTGAGCAGGGCCCTTCATCTGAGCCTGCTTGTCCCTTTCAGGGAGGCCTCAGGGTCAGAAACGGGCCAGCCTGCAAGTACCGCTGTTAACAGAACAACACGAGTTCTATTTTACGTGGATGGTTTCTATAGCGCTGCCATGCAAGCTTAGGACCACTTCTGAGCGCTTTGAGGCACTGTAAGTAAAAGTCACGCATCAGGGGTGAGCCCTGGCGGACGGCGGTGGCCCAGGCGTGACTCTGTCCAAAGAGACGCCAGGGTCCAGGCTCTGTATGTTAGTGTCTTCGGATGTATTCACACGAAAGTGAGCTCGGTGCACGCACACGTGCTGCAGGCGGCCTCTCGGGTGAGCGTGCCTCACGTGCAGCCTGGACTTCTCATAGGTCGGACTCCCACGGGGGGGACCATGGGATAAGGCATCCCACCCCCATCTTACCCTCTGCCGCAGGTGCCCCCTTTCCTTTAATTGTAATTGCATTTATATAGCGCTTACTACTCCTGACGAAGCGGCGAAGCACTTTTACGGCGAGTAGCATGGTACTTCGGATTCCATAAAGGATTAGTGGAGAATTAGTATGGTGAAATATGACAGTAATTTGAGTGGTGTATATGTTACTTATTTGGATTTAGAAGGTTAGCAAAGGGGTAGAAGAAGTAAAAAGGTTTACAGTTATATAGCGCTTGCTACCCCTGATGAGGTGTTGAAGTGCTTTTTCCGCAAGTACCACGCTACTCCGGAACCCATGAAAGATTAGTGGTGAATTAGTATAGTGAAATATGAAATTGATTTGAGTGGTGGATATGTGAATCTATTATTTGGATTGGAAAGGATAGTGGAGGGGTAGAAAGGAGGGATTTTGACTTTTTTAAAAATTGATTTAGACCTCATAGCAGTCGGAGGAGGCTTGGTATGAGTAAAAAGGAGGTGGAGGGGTATGAGTAAAAGGGGGGGTGGAGGGGGAAGGGTCAGAGGGAGGGTTTAGTAAGGCTGGCTTTGGGGATCGAAATAGTAAAAAGAGGTGTGAGATGATGCAAGGAGGGGTGGAGAAGGGAGGAGCCTCGAAAGGGTTATTTTGGAGATCATAGTAGTGGTATGGGGGTTAGAGAAAAATGAGACTTAGTGAGCTGATTAGAGAGGTCTGGGCTTTAACGCACTCGTCCTCAGGGAAGCAGAGGGTACGAAGGCTCATGTGTGAGGGTCGTGTGTGTTTGCATGGGATGGGGTATTAAATGCATACTGTGCTCAGCAGTAGGGTAGGCCTGCTATAGTTATACTCTGCCTTGTGGTGCCTGCCGGGCTAAGAGACATTTAGACGTGAATTGAAACAGGAAGTTCCTGATTCCCCAACCACTCACCCTCTCCTACTAATTAAAACGGAGGAGGAGGGGAGGGGAGACCACTGCGTCCTGACAACCCACAAGTGTCCCTCCAACTGACCGGGACCCTCCGTTATTTTAAGGAGCATTTCTCTGCCTTTTACGAGGTGGAACAATAGACCGGCATACACTCAGGGGTAAGCCGATCAACCTCGTCAGGTCATCCCCTATTAGAGAGAGACCAGCAGCCCCAGGCAGAGGCATACCTCATCAACCTTTGGTCCTAATGAAGTGCCGCCTGAACCATGGGCACTTGAGGCTCGAAACATGTCGACCACTTCACACTAGAAGCTATCCTGGTACTTTGTAGACCACATGATAGCACCACTGTTTTTAGTTAGACCTGGTATCCATTCTCTATTAAAACCGTACATTAGATACCAGAGCCTATTTTAGCCAGCACTCACTCACTTCCCTAGCTACACGGTTAGGTAGCCCCCTCACTTGTACTCATCTATTCGGCGTCCACCGATCTAAAAGATCTCTGTCAAAGATCCCCCAGGCCCGTCGGGCATTGCAGCGCCGGCCTGACGAGGACTGCCCAATGATGAAGCATGCCAGCCTAACGGGTGTGAGGGCACCAAGATCTGACCTTCAGGTCTTTCTGCAACATGATTATTAGCCAATCGGGTCAACCCTCAGTGGCCACCTTGGGCAAAGGAGGAACTAACCCTCTCTTGATACCCATTCAACCTCCCCAGGGAGGAGCTTGGGTTTAGGACCTCGTAAAACATTTTCTTCTTCATTCTGTGCAGACATAAGATCAACACTGTGCTCCGGATTACAAGTTAGGAGGAATTATGGTGGAGTAACACACCTGGGGAATACCATCATACCTGCGTGAGGTATTCATCGGGTGAGGTAAACCCTTACAATCCTGGGTTATGTTCTTGAAAATGAGGTATAACATTCAGAATCAAAGTAAACACATTGAATTTGACATGCTTGCCCTTTCTTACGGGCCTTTTTCCCCATAACTGTGAGGCTAAAATAAATATCACACAACCCCTAATTCTGATGGCTGTGGCAATGCCGGTTTGCACCGGATACGGCTTTAGCCCTGAAGTGGCAATGGGGGCCTGTGGCAGCAGGCAGGAGTATGCTCAGGGGAAACTATACAGGAACAGCGGAGACGATATATATTAGGAAAAGTGAGGCAAAGGCACTAACCACACACAAACTGGAAGCCAGCAGAACCTGCAAAAAAACAAGAGACGCAGGCCCTGAGCCTGAGTTTGCCAGAATTCAGGGGCATTTTTATCACTTCAGACAAATAACGATACCCTGAGGTACGAGCTTTCATCGGCTGTAATAAATAGCACCTATTACGAGTTTCTGGGGAATAACATCATGCACATTTACCTGCTTATAGCACCAGAAACCTCATGGTACAGTAAATACCATATACATTTCCCCAGTTCCAGCAGGTTCGACCTGCGAGTTTTTGATGTTGTTTCTTACTTCCCTTGTTTCCCATGCCCCCCAGCACCTTATCCCTTTTCGGAAGAGTGGTCTCAGTGTGGGTACACACCAGTTGGTGTAACCAGGCGCTTTATAAGTGAAATTATTATTATTATTATACACGGTGGGATATTTAATACTCTGGATAACTATCAAATGCAGTAAATAGCACCCGATTTGTAATTGTAACTCCTGTTCAAATGGGGTTTACTCAGGGCTTGGAAAATACAAACCCACTCATCATCAGGGCCACAGAGACACGTGACAAAAACACTCTTACTTAAAGCAAAATAACTTTCTAGCAGAATTCCATTCGCTAAGCAAATTTCCTACAAATGAGGTTTTATCTTTGGGCTTGCTCTGCTCTGCAGGCCTTGGGGCTGGTTGCAGTAACTGTATGGTCCCCTGTGTCGGCTCACGATGGATATTCACCAGTCCCCAGCAGGTAGATCAGCAGGGCCGGAATGGGAATACAAACAAGCCTTGGCAATTGAGTCGGATTGGCTGCGGGGTGGGTGGATGGGGGTTCACATGGAAAACACTGCAGCTGCTTTTGTTACAGGGGGCTGATATAACTGGACTCCCAGGGGTACAAAACCAGCCCCCACCCTGGCGGCCCACCGGGTAAATGCCTGGTGCCCGCTACTGCCAGTCCGGCCCTGTAGATCATGCTTGGGGAGGGATGAGTGGTAAGCTGGGGGTGGCGCAGGGGCCGGACCAGACCACAGAGGATAAAGGACTCTCTGTAGTTCCTCTGAAGAAGCAGCACAGATGAAGGAGGGAGAGAGAGAGCGAGAGAGAGCGAGAGAGAGCGAGCGAGAGAGAGAGAGAGAGAGAGAGAGCGAGAGAGAGAGCGAGAGAGAGAGAGCAAGAGAGCGAGAGAGTGAGAGAGAGAGAGGAGAGAGAGAGATGGGGGAGAGAGCGAAAGGGAGAAAGAAACAGAAGAGAGAGAGAAAGAGGCTCTAAGTTGTTGATCAGTGAGTGTGAAGTGTTTACTAGTCTGGGTGGGGAGGGTTCTGACTGGGGGTATGGGGTAACAGAAGTGAACTTAAACAAAGACAAAAGGAGACAAGGAACATGCTTCTGAAATCCCCCATGCGAGCAGGCACAGATGCCCAAAGCTGCCACAAGCTGTCTTTAGTGACCCAAGAGCCTTCACTTCCTGGCAGTGCCAGGCACTAGTGCACACAGGCCCTTTTATTACTGTCGGCACCAGGGAGCCCCGGGCACGTGTGCAGGGCTCAGCTCTGGTGCCCAGAGGTGGACTGGCTCAGATCGCAGGCGTGAATGGTGCACAATGAACCAATCCGCTCTAAGGGCGCGGCTGCTTTGGTATTTGTAGAACTAGCCGGAGATAATTTAGTCTGTCCAGGGCCTTATATACATGAAGATGTACCCTCTGCTCCTCATTATAAGGATGGCCCCACTCACCAAGGTCTTCCATTGCCATATGTGACATAAAGGCAAGGACTGAGTGATGTCATAATTGAGTATGTACACTTGGGGGTACTTTATTCCATATAATAGGTGGGTCTTCCCAATTCTCAGGTCTCCCCAAAAGAGCTTGTCAGTTGATTCACGGTATGAGTAGTTCACCCAGTTGTGATTTTCTATGTAAGATTCTGGGAGTTGGCCTGGGGCGGCTACTCCCCTATGATGGAGTGTCGTCCCCCCCCCCCCGCTAGCCGCAGCAGCTGCAAAACTTGAAAAAGAAAACTATAATCAACCACGTTTATTATTATATTCTTTTTCTCTTACCTTGTAGTCTTGGGGGTGGTGCCACTGGATGACCCGCACTGAGGGGGAGTGGTGTGCACTGCCTTTAGTGTGCTTGCTGGTTTGGACGGCCGTCTCAGGCCGCTCAAACCGTCATGCGCACAGAATCTCTCTCCAACCCCAGCTGCGTTGCTGGGTTCGAGACAGCAGGCACAGGCTTCCAGTCTGCCTCGGAGCACAAATTGAGGGCCCTCTGGCCAATCCTGATGCTGCTCTGATGCTATGAGAGCAGCAACAGGATTGGCCGCAAGGCAGTCTGGGAGCCTGTGCCTGCAAAGTGTGTTGAAGAGTCCAAAGGCGTAATACTGTGTCAGGACCTCTGCAAAGCTGAAAAGGTGATTCCTCCCTCATGAAAAATTCAGAAGCATGCACCGTTTACCTATTCACCAGCTAGGCTTGGCATTATTTACCTATTCACCAGCTAGGCTTGGCATTGTCTACTGATTGACCAGCTAGGCGTTGCACAGTCTACTATTGACCAACTAGGCGTGGCACTGTCTACCCATTGACCAGCTAGGCATGGCACTGTCTACCCACTGACTAGCTAGGCTGGGCATTGTGTACCCACTGACTAGCTAGGCTGGGCATGGTCTACCCATTGACGAGCTAGGCTGGGCATCGTCTACCCACTGACTAGCTAGGCTGGTCATTGTCTACCCATTGACGAGCTAGGTGTTTCATCGTCTACCGATTGACCAGCTAGCTCGGCAATGTCTACCCATTGACCAGCTAGGCATGGCACTGTCTACCCATTGACTAGCTAGGCTGGGCATTGTCTACCCATTGGCCAGCTACGTGTTTCATTGTCTACCCATTGACCAGCTAGGCTGGGCATGGTCTACCCACTGACTAGCTAGGCTGGACATGGTCTAACCATTGACCATGGGCTGGGCATCATCTACCCATTGTCTAGCTAGGCTGGGCATTGTCTACCCATTGGCCAGCTACGTGTTTCATCGTCTACCCATTGACCAGCTAGCTCGGCAATGTCTACCCATTGGCCAGCTGGCGTGGTACTGTCTACCCATTGACCAACTAGGTGCAGCAGTGTCTACCCCTTGACCAGCTAGATGTGGCACCGTATACCCATTGACCAGCTAGGCTAGGGATTGTCTGCCCATTGACCAGCTATGCTGGGCATCGTCTAGCCATTGACCAGCTAGGAGTGGCATTGTGTAGCCATTGACCAGCTAGGCGGACCCATTGACCAGCCGTGCTTGGCAACTGGTGTCCTGTATGTGGGAGACGCAGTGGACAGTCATGTGGGTGGAAACATGGCAGTGCCGCTTGCCCGGTGCGATACCATCAACCTATATGACTGGGTCCTTCCTTTCGTGGCTGAGGTTACGTCAGATTGTGAGGGAAGCTATCCTCCCAGGGCTTGCAGGGCATGGGGGGAGATTGACACCATTCCTCGCCTGTAGTTACTGATTACGAGCGGTCAGTGGCATTTTCTTGTTATTCACAGATATAGTCACATGCTGGCTGATTTCTGGACAGCATATGCTTTACAAAACAATAAAATAAAATGCCAAATGATCTATTAGCATGACTGTTCAGGCAGGTTTCTCCAAGGGGCGTGCACAGGATACATAAAGCGATACGCAAACAGCATTTTTGTACATTGCCTTTGCAGCCTGTTCCCTTCAGTTGGTGAGTTTTGCTTCTGGTGACATGTTCACCATTGCATTTCTGTTCTCGCCTCTGGTTTCAGTATTAGCCCATGGACAAGGCCTTGCGTCGTCTCTTCTGTGTATCCTTAGAGGTCTCTTTTTCCTCGCAGACTGCTGCTAGTGGGGGGTCTTCATACATGCATGGGGGCGGAGCAGAAGGAGAAAGCGTTTCTCGCTCTCTGCTTGTCAGACTCTGGCCTCTCTGGGTCTCTGCTTGCTTTCTGTGTTGACCACTTACTCTCTGTTCGCAGTCTGTGGTCATTCAGCCTGGGCGTGGTTGTCTTTGGTTTGCATTGTTATGTTATGTTAAAGGTATTTGATATAGCACTAAACGACCCACACTGGAGGTGTATCTCAACGGATGTATGACATTACAACGCATGCTTTTACCATGCATGCTTATACATCGCAACTTTTACAACGCATGCCTTTACAACGCATAGCGCTTTGGGGTGCTGGATAGTGAATAGTTTAATTTACTATTCCAACTCCAGTCCCCGTGGATAGTAGGGAAGGTGTTGGATAGTAAATTAAATCTATTCCCTATCCTAGAGCGCCCCCCAGCGCAATGCGTTGTAATGGTTTGCGTTGTAAAAGTTGCGATGTAAAAGCATTGCGTGGTAAAAGTTGCGTTGTAAAGGATGTTTCCCATCTCAACGCTAGCAACCAGAAAATGGCTCGTGCAGGTAGACCCATTAGAATGACCATTGTTTATAAAAGTTTTTTAATTAGAGCGATCCTGGCACTTTCGAATTTGCAAAGGAAGCCTGTTCCAACGGAGCGGGACAAGATGAGAGAAGGATTTGCCTCCAAATCTGGAGGTTTGAATGCGATGAAGTTTTTGAAGCGCTTGGTTCGAGGATCTAAGCGCACGCAAGGGCTGGTATAGACGGAGTCAGTAATCAGGGCAGATCCTGTCACTTTGAGGTGTGCTGCAAGTGTTCGACAACAATCTTAAGGGTTGCCTGGCTGAGGAGAGGCTTCCTTGGGCCTGTGAGATGCCTCTTCCTGACAGAAGGTTCCAGAAGGGTGATGTTGGCCGATGGCGCTCCAGGGGGCGCCAGTGGGGCACAGGATCCTAGCTCACCTCAGGTGGGATTGGCTGCTAGGTCCTGGCCGTGGAGGGCACTTGGGTCCACTAATGTGGCACTGGAATGCATTAATGGCCTCCTGGGTGGTGTGTAGCAGAGGCGGCCCACCCAGTGCGGTGCTGGTCAGTTTCTATGAACAGTGGTCCCCGTTTAAAGAGCTGGGGTGGGCATCTTATGTGCTTTTATGTCCCATTCTCAGTGCTTCCTGCTTGATGTTGGTGAATATATACTTTTACTTTGCATGCGCTACATTTCATGTCTTTACAACGTGGTCGTTACAACGACCACGTTGTTACAACGCAAACTGTTACATCGCAAGTAATTTCAACGACTTGCTGTAGGGGGCGCGCTGGATTAAGGAATAGTGTAATTTACTATTCCAACTCCAGTTTGTGCCACAGCAGGGAAGGTGTTGGATTCCAAATCCAACACCAGTGCGCCCCCTACAGCAAGTCGTTGAAATGATTTTCGATGTAATGGTTTGCGTTGTAACAACCGCTTTGTAAAGGCATGTGATGTAAGGCATGCGTTGTTATGGCTGTTTCCCGTCCCAGGTCTACTCACATGGGGTAGGGTCGAGGAGATGACCGTATTCAGGAATTGGGGGATTCAATGGCACTAGTTATTTTCTTCAGTAGTTTTTATTCTAATTTTAAACTTTTGTGTGAGTTTATTTGCAGCCATTAATAATTTTGAGTGCTATTAAATTGGATAATGCGACCACTATTTACAACACAAGAGCACATCAGTCGCTTGAAACACTTTATGAAACAACTTACCGCTATTATTATTATCAAACTCTACACTGTGCTCTACCCCTGCTCCGTCGCAGAGGGCGTGAAATTCATGTGTGTGTTTTCTTTTTTTCTTTACTGAAATACTCAGATTTTTAGATCTGACCCTGAGACCGCTTTAGCTTTTTCACTCACCTAATGTTTTCCAAAACGAAAATCATGATAAAAATACATTTAAAGGCGACTTTCATTCAAGCGTCTTCATCCATTGGCTCATTCAAGTGTCATTCACAATACGCCTCTGCCCACAGCCGCCTACAGCATGAAGCAGCGGATCAGCAAACTTTGGTCTGCCTAAAAAGTACTCCAGTTCAGTGTTCGGGCTGGTAGATCCGCTTTCGCTTTCATTTCTATTTTTATTTTATTTCTATTCTACTTTCATTTCTGTTTTCTTTTAGTTATTTCTGCCATGGGTAATTTTTTTTTGTTCACTTTTTTTGCGAACACATACAGGACATGGTGACATTTTAACTTTTTATCACTTTTAAACTTGTGATGCTTAGTGCAGGTAAATGGTGCAACTTATGTCCTCTTGCGCTAGGTTGTCAATCCTCTCTGATGGAATTTAGGAGGAAGCAGCTGAAAACATGGCTTTTTACCAAAGTAGTAGAATAATATGATGCTTACTGCAACCTGCATCCTTACGACCTGCTGCTTACTTGCTGTCCGCCCCTACTACTATTATCTTCATACTCTCCCTTCTTCAGCTCTATGACACCCTCGGGTATATGCGCGCTTTATAAAATTAATTTCATTCATTCATATGTTTAAAAATAAAATATTGCAGATTTAACCAAGATGAAATCTGTTGGCTTTGCCAATGCTTGCTTTATGTCAAAGTCCACGTCTTTCTGCAGTGTTCTGAATGGTTTGTGTTGTGCTGGAGCCCTGCGTCAGAGGATGCTGTGATTTCATCTGCCCATAAAACTCAATTTACCTCCCAGTCACGGGCCCACAACCTGGTTCTCTTCACTCATGATTTAGTTGTTTAGACCCGACATTGCACCTGGGTTCACATGCATGTTCCCTTTGAACATGGCGACCATATTTTCCAAACTAAGACCGTGACAGGTCCCTGAGACAGAAGAGAGACACTAATTTGACATATAACAGGAGCAGAAACAGGGCTCGTTTAAACAATTAGGTAAACCCAAAATGGAACATTCACGCACAAAGGCAAATATATGAATGTATTCAATGTGTTAAAATATCTTTCCTTGACTGAAATTTGCTTTCCAGAATATCTTCTATAATATGTCCCTATCTTATCTCTTATTGTGACCAAAACATATTTATTTTTTTTGCAGAGTTTTATATAGCGCGAACTAGAACCGAACCGAATCAGTTATCAGAGCGCTTTACATAGCACCAGTTACGTTACATGAGGACACACTTTCATTTTAGGCACGGGGAGATTAAGTGATTTGCCCAGAATCACAGGGGGTTTTTGGCGTCGTTACCAAGACTCGAACCCAGATCCCCAGGTCCGAGGTCGAGCGCCTTGACCAAAACATATTTTTTAATCTCATCGATGCTGGTGACGGAACCACTCCGTCACCAGCCATGGAGTGGTTCCGTCACGGCCCGCCCGCCGCTCCTGCACGGCGCTGATTTTGTGCCTACGCGGCACGTTCTATTGAGCGGGCGGGGCCGTGACGGAACCACTCCGTCACTAGCACAGCGCGCCCGAGGCTCGTGACGGAGTGGTTCCGTCACGAGCATGGCGGCGCCGCGCGACCCCCTCTTGCGCTGCAGGGGAATTACCGCCGCAGCCAAGGGGTTAAATACATATTGACTTCCCCCTAATATGTTTGTTGACTTTTATAATTGATACATCTGCCAGTGGATTCCTCACCGTGTGAATATCCCCTGCGCCAGCAACATTCTCGTCTTTGGAGGAAGTAACTTCATTGATCTGAGCCAGTCCGCCTTTGGCCTCTAGGGACCTGGGCACGCACATGAATATATACATGAATTTTACTAATCTAACATTCAGCAAAATGTTTGCTCTCCAACCTTGTCTGTAGCAAGAGCTACTCTTGTTCACTGAAAGCCATCCCGAGCTATTAATATTACCCGTGCTGTACACATCAGACAAGATTGCATTAGTGACCGCCTTATGCAAGATTACCCGCTGTGATCCCTCCGTGCGGGATTGCCCCGGTAATGTAAAACAAGGCTTCATCGATTTGGAATGGCTCGCCAATACAGAACAGCCACTGCGGCAATGCCCCGGCACCAAGGTCATGCGATCAAGGTTTTACTATATTATAATAGTTCTCCCAATGCTACATGGTTTATCATTCGAATATCAGCGATTGTTTATTAATTCAGTATGCATTAAAACGACTAATGCCTGACACCCAAACCATTTTTATAGCTTTGGGGGCCTGAAATAGTCTGAATGGTCACACTTGTAGCAGTGTGCTTGGTTTGTAGTTGTGTAGCTACTGTCATTAGCAGCTCTGGCAGTGGTAATGGGTGGTGCAAGCTTCGGAGGCCTCCTGACGAGGCACTTATTTTGTTTACAAAGTAAGCACTGGGGCAGGCATGGCAGATGGCCTCCCTTGCTGCTGGACAGATGGTAAGTACAACAAGAAACAGAGTTCCAGGCCCCGGAGCCACTGCACCTGCTGCACACTTGGTCACTGTGTCCCTGGGCCGGGCACTCTTAGTTCATGTCCCACAGGCCTGGGTCACTCTAAACCATGGGTACTCGTAAACATTTGCCATGGGGCCAAAAAGTATGATCTGTGGTGTGACTGAGGGTCGCACTATGGCAGTAGGGGTACTGGGCGGGTCAGAGATGGGGTAAGGGCAGCTAAATGTTAAATAAAAGGACAAGCTTTAATTTGCAGGTTAGTTGAAGTTAAGTGGTGCAGGACACCACAGTAGTTACTTCATTTAACCTGCAAAAAAATTCTTGCCCGTTCATTAGTCATTTGTAGGTCGAGCCTAGCGTTGCAGAGCATGCGCTGCTCGCTTTGCGAGGCATGCAGTGTTCGGTATAGCGTGGAAGTTCCGCCCACTCCGCCCAGCATTTTCATTCGCTTGTGTCTTAAATGCTGCCTTTCGATTGGTTGTAGGCTTGTTAGTCCCTCCCCATGACGACCATGTCGGCTTTTGTGTCCTTCTACGGCCCCTTTACTGCACATGACTTAAATATAAGAGAAATATTTCCTTGGACCAAACTATCATTGAAACCACAAACATATACTCAAAATAAACATCATGCTCACCAGAATGTATCCACAGAGGAGAAACCCAACATAATTAAGGACTTACAGAAATTTCTTTTTTGTTGTATTCAATTCTCAAGAGAGTTTTATTAGTTTACCAATACTAAAAACATTCATTAGTGATTCAAGTAATAAAAACACAAAGTAAAAAACTTAAAAAAATAAATAAATAAAAACACAAAATCATGTTGCAAAAGTACAGAAAATCCTCATAAACAAATAAAAAATATAATAACGAGACAACGGCGCGTGATATTTTAAAAAATCATCCTAAAAACATTAATTCGACTGAATCTATTGTTATAGAGTCATGACCACATAGGAACTTCCAGACCCAATAGTTCCTCGAATTTAAAACAACAAAGGCTTGTTATTCCCTCTCCATGACAACCATGTCACCATTTGTGTCCTTCCACGGCTACTGGCCCCTTTACTGCACAGACTACTTTCTTACCGCCCCACCTCCCTCCCGCAGTCCGTGACTTCTTGGAGCCCCCGCCCCCTCCCGGTCGTGCGCGTGCCTTCTCGCACCCGCCCGCACTCCTGTTTCCAATGCAATAGGTCTTGCGTAAATGCGAGTCCTATTGTGTTGCAAATGCTTTTTTCTGAATATTAGTGCTCAGCAAGTAAACAGCAGCTCGTACTACTGTTCACCAGGGGGCCACATGTAAAGGTCAAGAGGGCCTCAAGCGCCCCCCAGGCCGTAATATCACTGCTCTCAATCAACCCTGGCAACAAACTCCAATCAGCTGCAGGACAGTCTTCAAAACGGAATGATACGGGCTGACGCCCAAGGAACTAGTGACCACAGCAGTCGACTAGTCCTAGAAGCCTGATTAGAAGGCCAGTCAACAAACCATCTGTCCCCGAAATTACAACAGGTAACCAGTCTAGCAGGACGCTGCTAAGGAAAATGTAAAAGACACACAATTGATGGACGGAATGCAGAACAAATCAAAACATTGACCCCCAGTCAAGAGATCTGGGTTAAATCCATCATTCTTTTGCTCACCATGCCACCCCAGCTTAGATACAGCCATATGCAAATCAGACTGACCCTGTGCCTCATGAGAACAATCCAGCCCAAACTGCCAGGCCTGGTCTTCCCTGGACCGGAAACAAGCATCCTAGGACCGGTTTCAGGAGTAACACCCCTCATCAGACAGGCTAGCTTGATTCCAGTGGAAAATGTAGCATATCAGTCAAGTTCGTACTAAGATTACTATTATTAATAACAGCCTTTATTGAGCGCATGGCTATCCGAATCGGGCATTCCAGCGCTAGCCATCCCTGCTGGGGACCAGACCAAATAAGTAAACCAGTACGTTTTCAGATGTTTTCTAAAACTTAACAAATTCTAATTAAGTCTTGGGATGATGGGCAGAGAGTTCCATAGTTTGGGGCCAGGTAGGCAAGGAGCGGCATCCGATCTGGTCCTGTTAATTCTTGGAACTGTAAGAAGGCCTTGTTTAGTTGGCCCGAAGGCCGATGGCTCTTTTCGCTTTTAGGGCCATCTTGAGATGGCTGTCCAGAATGACGCTCAGACTTTTCACTTCCGCTTTGGGGGATGGGTGGAGAAGTGTGGCTCAGGGGTTAGAGGCAGCAGACCCGGAAGCTGAGATTGGTCCTGGACCAGGGTTCAATTCCCCGCCTTGGCGGGGTCTTGGGCTAAAAATTCCACGGACTCGATAATTCTCGCCCCGGTGCCTCCTCGACTCATGGGTTCACACTCTGCGACTCTGGGCAATAGCTTGCTTCATCTCCACAACGGCCCCTCGCGGCGGGATGCCTGACTTTCACCTTGTGGATACCCTGCTATCTCACAGGGGAATACCAGGAAGGGTTCCCTAAGCAAGCGCCGGGAAACCCACTGCAGGTAGCTGTGCGCTATATAAGCTCAACTACATCTGTAGGGACGGGGGCTAGGTGAGTTGGTCCCATAAAGATGGTTTGTTTGTTTCTGGCTCCCAGGACTGCTGTTTTCTCCCCATTGACTGGGTATGAGTGTTCTGCTTAATTCAGATGCTCTGTCCATCACCACCCCCTTTTCTGAATCGTTTTGGCCACTATAGGAGTGGAAGGGTATGCTCAGACATGAGTCCCTTGCTCACTGCACCATCAGGATTCAAGCAAGCCGGGCCGAAGACGGCTGCAATGCCAGAAACCGGTCCCCGGAAGCTTGTTTCCTTTCCAGTAAAGAATTGGCTTGGTAGTTTGGTCTGCCCTGTTCCCATGATGCACTGGGCCAGGGACAGACTAATTTGCATGTAGCCAGGTTCTGAACTGGGATGGTGCAGTGAGCTAAAAAACGGTGATGGATCAAGCCCTGATCTTTTGACTGGGTATGAGTGTTCTGCTTAATTCAGATGCTCTGTCCATCACCACCCCCTTTTCTGAATCGTTTTGGCCACTATAGGAGTGGAAGGGTATGCTCAGACATGAGTCCCTTGCTCACTGCACCATCAGGATTCAAGCAAGCTGGGCCGAAGACGGCGAAGCTTGTTGGCTTGGTAGTTTGGTCTGCCCTGTTCCCATGATGCACTGGGCCAGGGACAGACTAATTTGCATGTAGCCAGGTTCTGAACTGGGATGGTGCAGTGAGCTAAAAAACGGTGATGGATCAAGCCCTGATCTTTTGACTGGGTATGAGTGTTCTGCTTAATTCAGATGCTCTGTCCATCACCACCCCCTTTTCTAAATCGTTTTCTCCCCATTGGTCAGGTCTTCCGGTTTTTGGCTTTAAAATTCTGGTCACTCTACCGTATTGGGCACTACAGAGACCTGACTAATGGGGAGAAAACGGAGGTCTTCGTATTTTTTATTTTTTTTTATTTTGAGAGTTTTATATAGCGCTGGCTAGACCCGGAGGTATCAGAGCACTTTACATAAGGTTCCACAGAAATTACAAAATTACATCAGTTACACGTTACATCATTTACTAGAAAAACATTTAAAGAGTGTAGAAGATGAAATCAATGGAGCTTAGAAGGATAACGGGGTGGGGCAAAGGGGTAGGAGGTAGATAAGATGGAGAGACGAAAGCAGAGTCTGCCCAAAGTCCGGCTGGGTAGGTGACGGCCGAGGGGTCAGTCCACAGCCCATCTCCTCTTTAGCTATTAAGTAGCTCCACCGGGCATCAGCCAAACAGCTACGTCTCAACGGGAAAGCCGAAAGACTTTCTCGACCCTTCTCTCGCATCTCTGCCCCTTCCTCTCTCCATCCATTCTCTTTAAGCACGCATTCCTCTCTTCCAGTCTGCCTCCCTCCTTGGTTTTTCCTCTCTCTATCCCCTTCGTTCTCTCTGTCCTTCACCCTTTCGCCTTTCATTCTCCTTTTTTTAATCAACGGAATCTTTTGCAGCTTTTAGACAGAGAACGAAGTGGAGAGAGAGAGGAAAAAACAAGGAGGGAGGCAGACGGGAAGAGAGCTGGGACAAGTGAGGAGCGTCACGCGTGGTGAAAAAGATTGAATGGAGAGAGAAGTAGCAGAAGGGAGAGAGACAAGTGAGAGAGAGTGAAAGAGACATGCAGAAAAGTAGAGAGGGGAAGAAAAGGGGAAGAGACAGGGAAGGAGGACAATTGTCACTTTTACCTCATGTAACTTTTCGTCGGCTTTTGTAATTTGTTCATTTGTAATTTTCTGTTCCTTTTGTGCAGCGCTCTGACGCCTTCGGGTAAAGTCCGCGCTATATAAAAACGCATAAATAAAATAAATAAATAAATAAAGAGAGACAATAGGAGAGAGGGATCGAGAAAGAGGTGGGCGACAGAGCCTGGGGGTAGAAGCGACTGTTAGAGAGATTTGTATTTTTATAGCGCCTAGTGCCTTTGGCTAAGCGCTGTACACAATGCTGCCATGTGTGTGTGTTGGTGCCCCGCCCACCCCGACCCTCAGTCCCTTGGGCCTTCTGTCTGGGGTTCTAATCTGGGGGGAGGGGGGCACTCTGGGAGCGCCCCGGCTCTTATATTAATTAGCCACTGACTCCAGACAGAGTGTGAGCCTCGTGGGAAGAGGGGGGGAGGGGTGGTGCTGGGAAGTGGGCACAGAAGAAGCATCCCTGGAATAGAAGGCATGTCATTCCCTTCCCGTCAGCGGGTGAGCCATGCCAGGGTGTCAGTGGCAGTTAGCGCCGGGGCAGGCGTGAAATCTGCCCCCTTGCATCTCCCTATCACCTCCCTGACCCGTCTCGCCTCGCCTTTTAGGTCTGGCCCACAGGCAGCTTTAGTTTTTACCCGGCGTCATGCAATTAAAAAAAAAAAAAAAAAAAAACATATTTACAAACGTCAGTTGAGTGGATTGCATCGGCCGCCTTACTTAATTGATCTGTACAATTGTCTATCACGTGTTGCTCCCGCCCACCCCAGCCTCGGACAATGGGACAGTCTTTTTCTGTCAGTGGCAGCATTCCTCATCACCTGTGCACATCCGCCTAACAAGTAGTGCACTTCATTCAATTTAACTCGTCAGATACTTGATTCAGACCGTGCTTTGTTCCCATTTTTTATTATTTTACTAATTTTGTAGTCATTTTTTCGCGTTTTTACTGTATCTTCAACTTGCAGTAATTCGGGTGCAGTGGACCCCTGTCACCCGGTGGCCACTGCACCTGTTGCACAAATGATACATACACCCCAGCCGGTGCCAGCTGTAGCTCTCCGGCTGCCCGGCAGAGGGAGCTTCGACCCAAGGCTGACATATCTCCTTAAGAGAGATGATTCGTTTTGGGATTGCTCTGAATAATCTGAAAAAACAGAAGCGCCTGGAAGCAGCATTTATTACAGCAAAGCGCTCGTTCTGTTGTCTCCTGGTCTTCCCAGAACACCCCCAGTTGCAGCGGGTTTGGGTTCTCACCTGCTGGAACCGGTCCTGGTGCGTATTCGGTTTCCATGGCAGCAGGATGGGGACAAGGCATCTGAGTTACCGCGATAAATCACGGTGAGCCTGTGTAGCAGGCACGTGAACCAGTGCATTCTGGGAGTTGAAGTACTGCTTCAGATCAACTGAACAGATTTGACATGAAGGCACCTTAGCAGAGCCGGGTTGTATTCACTGGGCTCTTTTCGCTGAGGATGGGGTCGAGCACAGTTTAAAAGATGATGACGGTGAGTAGAGTTTCTGTAGTGTGTGTTTACCTGAGTGCGTGTCTTTTGAACATTAAACTCAGGACCCGCCCGCCCTTCTTGTGCACATGAGGTGACCTTTGCTCTTTCTGTGGCCACTGACGTGGGGCTTACGTCATCAGTGGCTCAGTAGAACCCCTGCCGGCAGTGTTGTTGTCACAGCAGTCTCACCCCTCCCCCACCTCATGACTGCACACACCTCGACACTAGCACTCCGCCCCCCACCTACGTGCAAACACCACCGTGAGAACAGGTCCCATGTTCCCACTGGCTCGCCTTTCAGTGGATTCTTCTATTCGTGCTGGATCTAATACCGCCCCCCAGTGTCCGTGGCATTAAATGTGTCTGCATCCTCGGGTGATGTAAGTTTTCACCTTATGCAATGATCTATCTCGGTTGTAAAGCGCTCCAGCGCCTTTGGGCAATATCAGCGCTATATAAAAATAATTGAATGAATAAATAAAGGGTTTCTCTTGCGGCCCGCAGGGTGTGCTAACCCCTTCACTGCTCTTAGTGGGGGTACTGGGGCTTCTCAGACCCCACGTGCCCCCCTGCACTAACCAGTCGCACTGCCCCCAGTTTTGAGCCCCCGCCCCTCGCTCTGTGGCGATCACATTTAATTTGTCTCTCTGCCTCCTCTCCAGTGTAACCCCCTCTTCATCTCCTCCCTAATCCCCCCCTCCCCCAGGACCCCTAATTACAAGCAGCCCCACAGAGAGCTGCTTTACCAAGGGATGAGCTCATCCCTCTCTGCCAGGGGGGGAAAGGGGGGCGTGAGAGGGGGGAGCAGGAGATAGTCTCCCCCGGATGAGAGAGCGAGCGCTCCGGGCTGCCAAGAATGCCATTTGTCAGCAAAAACCGGCTGTGTTGCTTGAAAGGAGAGCTATTTCTGTCCTGGGGGCAAGAGAGGGGTGTTGGGATCTGTCCATCTACCCATGCATCCAGTGCTTAATTTGTAAAATATTAAGTGCCAGGGCTCTGACCAGGAGGCCACTGCAGCTTGCACCACACATCGCCCTTGTCATCGCTGCCAAAACAACTACTAACCAGCTCTCTCGCATGTAAATGTAACATTTAAGATTATTCCAGGCCCCCAAAGTGAAAGGAATGGCTGGGGAGGCAGGTGTTAGCAATTTTTAAATGTATATTGTATTCCTAAACAACTGTTGTTCTGCTCATCTCTAAATTAGATGAGCAGCGCCACCATGTGGTAGACTGTTCTAAGAATGGTGTTGACAATTAGGTGCTGGTGCCGAACACCGCAAACCAATGAAGTGTCGGTGCTGAGCACCGGAAAGCGCCGGCTCAAATTAAGCACTGCATGCATCCATCCACCGAGAGGGACTGAGGTCCGGCAGCCTGAGTCACTCATGGGGGATGGGCTGGGGGGGGGGCAGCCTCGTTGTTTCACTCCTCAGAGGTGGGCGGCCTCGACCACTGAAGAGGGGTCATTCATTACAAAGTAGTCTCCCCCGCTGGAGAAGGCGTCACTCAACGAAAGGTCCCAACTCACTAGAAGGCGGTCCCACTCACCTGAAGTAAGTCTTACTCGCTGCAGGGGGGTTGCTCTCTCTGGATGGTGGGCTTACCCGCGACACCTGTCCAACACCTCGAAGCTAGTGTCACCCTCTGGATGTGGTCTCACCCGCTGGAAGACGATCTCATTCAGCATAGCCTATCCAACTCAACTGGAGGTCGTTTCATTAGAAGGGGGTCTCTAGGGCTCAAGTCCTAAAAAAAGAAGTGGGGGGACTAACCTAGTTAGGCAGTATGCAAGTGACATCACGACGTGCGACATCACAGCGCATGACATCACAGGATTTGACATCATAGAAAGTGGCATCGCAAGCCACGACTTTACAGGAAGTGGCATCACAAGAAGTGACGTCAGATCTAAAGCCCTCACACCTGTTTAGCAGGTCCATCGTGTAAGTTTGAGCGCTTGGCGAGGACGATAGCACAGTGAGCTATGGAAGATGATATGTGACAGTGGGCGGTCGTGCCATTTCTAACACCCTTCCAGGGGCCTGGAACAGTCTACCGGTGGACTTGCGCAAAGAACCCAATTTGTTGACCTTTCGGAAGAGGCTGAAGACTGTTCTTTTCCAGAAAGCCTGGGGAGGGATATAAATTTCCTGCAGTGTTTCTTTTGGTTCCTGTGGTGTTTTACTGGACAAGCGCTTAGAGACCCCGGGGTTATATAGCGCTATATAAATCGAAAGAAATAAATAAATAAATAAATAAATGTGATTTCTACACCTTGCAATCCCCCAGTTTTATGTAACACATCCTGTACATTAATTTACAAACATATAATGTATTGTACATGTAATATGCACGTGTCGATGTAAAGCGCTCTGACACCCTGCATTGGTATGAGTAGGTCTATAGAAGAGAAAATAGCGGTACTTAAATCATTTCAATGCCTCCTCAGGTGTAGTAAGCTCTATATAAATGCAATTTGCTTTGTGTAAATACTGGGAAATACTAACACAGCTGACATTCTTACAGTGCATGCATATCTCCTGAACAGGGACTGAACAAAGTGAAAAGCTGCCTCTCCTAAGTATGTGTGAAGTGCTAACACGGTGTGAGCCTTTGTTTCCCCTCCGCTTCATTTGCATCAGGTGTGAGGCTCCTGACTGCTTCCAGCCAAGAAACTCACAAAAGGAGGCCTGATGACCCCTCAAATTGGGCCCTGGTTATGGGCCCAGCTGGAGTCTAAAATAAGGAAGCCCCGCCCCCTGCTGTACCATTGTTGCTTGTTGCAGATGGAAAGCGCTGCTGAGTCACCATGTGTACACCGGGACGAGTTCAGCACATTATTCAGTGTGGCCCAAATTCTTGGGAGGGTGGACGGCGTTCACCCTGTGAAAACAGTGGGTGGACGCCGTCCAACCGCGTGTACCCCCGATTCATGCCCTGGGTATCTTTCTGATGCCCCTGGGCCATGTAGGCGCTGTATAAAATCACACCTATTAATAAAGTGCCTAGGACTTGAATCGCAGAGGATGCTGCCGGGCTGGCTGGAGGTATTTTTTATTTATAAAGTTTTATATAGCGCTAGCTAGACCCGTGGGTTTTAGAGCGCTTTACATATACAAAGGAAAAGAAAAATTGCATAATATCGCAGGACGTGAAGATGCATAAAGATATAAGCAAAGACATCATACTTATGTATCCAGTGAGGGGAGAAAGACGCAGGTGGTTGACAAAGTGAGGGGAGAGTCCATTAGGTTATCGGTGCCTTGGTTGGTTGACTTGGTCAGTAACATATTAGTTAAGGAGCAGGAGTTTCAGGTCCTTTTTGAAGCAAGAGACGGAGGGGTTGCATCTGAGGTCTAACCGGGAGTGCGTTCCACATCCTGGGTACGTTACCAGAGAAGGATCGGCACTGGGTCGTTTTCCTTTTCAGTTTCGGGGGGATGAGAAGAAGTGAGTTGGTGCTTCTCAGAGTTCTGGATTTTCCTGCTTTTACTAGTTTGTTGTTTAGGTAGTTCGGGGATTGGGCGTGAAGGGCCTTGTGTGTGATGCAGGTCAGTTTGTAAATACATCCACCTTCTATGGGAAGCCAGTTGAGAGCGTTGAGGTACATTGGCAGATGGTGGAGTCACAACAGTGACACTGACGGGGTGCCCCAGATGACGGTTCAGGTGTAGGGGTGGGCGGACATCTCTGTTCCGAGATTTGCCCCTTCCGCCTTTCGCAATGAAGGCGGAGAAATGAGGCAAATCTCCGCACACTTGGGGGCGTAACGGAAGTTGGCCTCCCGCCCGCAGTATTAAATTACATTAAAAAGCCTAAAATAGCATTTAAATAAAACTTACCTTAACGCGGGCGCATCCTTGTCCGTCGCGCCTTCTTCTGGGAACTGCGCATGCACGGGAGCCAGCGCATGCACATTCCCGGTGAGGACTGCGCATGCGCGGGCTCCGTGCAATGGAACTATGCGGAGAGGCACGGAGATTGGTTCAATCTCCGTACCTCTCCACGTAAGTCCCTTACGCGACTTCCGCCCACCACTATTCAGGTGCTGGCCAGAGCTGCTAGTGGTGCAAAAAACTGGTTTAACAGTGAGTGCTTCGAGTTAGAACTGGGGCTGAGTGTGGGGTCCCAGTACTGAAAGAGCCGGGGTCTCCTGCCCGTCAGGATTGAGGGGCTTTTGCAGAGAGAGAGGCCCTACAGTAGCTCTCCCCGGTGAGGCAACTGGGGCTGCGAGCTGTGCTGTGAATTCCTGTAACTTGTGAACCTGAAATAGCGCATTCTCTCCTTTTAAATTGCACCTGAACGTTTTTTACGCAAATTGTTTTTATTGTCTGTGTTATACTTGGGGGGCTCACCAGAGTTAAGGGGAAATATTTACTAGGCACTCTGACACCGCTGACACATTTTAAAAGCCCATTGTCGGCACTGCCGCCTTGCCGATTTTCGACGACGGTGGGCGCCATCTTGAGGGAGGCAGGGAGAGCGCTCTAGTCGCGCCATACTCCCGCCCCCTTTTCTCCCTATATTATGTGTAGACCGGCCAGACGGCGCAGCGGGCGGGCGCAGCGGGCGCGCCGAATGCGCGCCGAAGCCGCGCCTAAGCCTAGCCCGTCTGCGCCCGTCCGCGACCGGATCGCGCTGGGCGCAGGGCACGCTGTCGGGCTGAAACCCGCCATCAGGTATGATAACAATTATTTACTGTCCCTACGCCCTCCATCTGCCCCCCACTGTCGCGATTGTCCCCATATTGACCCCCTTTCCAGCCCCCTGTTATGTCCTTGCTGTGAATGGACTCCCCATATACCTACAAATGACGTCGCCGACTTGCACGATCCTCCAAAGACCCGCCCCACCCTCTTTAAGGGAGGTCTGGTGAATGCCAGGTCTCTAGCCTGCCATTGCCAAGACGTGCATGATTTAATACTAAGCCAAGAGCTTGATGCCTTGTACATCACTGAAAGCTGGCTCAATGATTCCTCCAACCCTGATCTTGCTATTGCCCTCCCCCCTGGTTTCACCATTTTCAGGAGAGATAGACCCTCAGGTCGAGGCGGTGGGATAGCATTAATCATCAAGGATACATTTCCCTGCCACACATTTGACTTATACCACCTTAAGGACGCTGAAAGTTTGGGTTTCTCAATTAAAATCACTGCCTCGTTTTCCCTCTCGGTTGGGCTTCTTTATCGTCCTCCGGGCAACCCTTCTTCATTTCTCAACTCCTTAGATGAGGCCCTCGGAGCACTCATGCTACAATACCCTAATTTCACGCTCCTCGGCGATATGAACTTACATATGGAATCAGCTACTGATCCCCACACTATCTCCTTCCTACAGTCCTTGAACATCTTTGGACTCTCCCAACATATCAACACGGCCACTCACAGGGCGGGACATACCATTGATGGCATCTGTTCTAATCTTCCTACCCTTTCCACTTCCCCTCCATTGCCCCAAATTTGGACCGACCACTTTTTCATCCCCTTTGATATCACGACACCCATTCCTACCCCATCTAGTCCTAGACATACACAAGCCACCTTCACAGTCAACTGGAAGAAAGTGGCTGAACGAATAAAGCTTGAGTCAAAACCACTGCCCTCACCCCCCATGTTAACTGGAGATGTCGAAGTTGACTCCCGCAACTTCCACATCTGGATGCACCAAATAGTCGCGGTCAACTCTGAACCCAAAAACAATCAAGGAAAGGGCCCCAAGAAGAAAAAACCTAATGCCCCTTGGTTCACCCAGACCCTTGCAGACAGCCACCTCCTTTGCCGGAGACTAGAAAGACATTGGAGACAAGCATATGATACGACCTCCAAAACACGCTATGTCCAACAAAGGAAAGCATATCTCTCTGACATTAAAGCAGCAAAAAAAGAATACTTTACTAATCTCATAATGGAAGCGCACCAAAATCAAAAAACCATCTTCACCATAGTCAAGTCCTTCACTCATCCGAAAGCTCTCACCACCGATGTACCTCCTTCAGAGAGTCTTTGCAATCAAATAGCTGATTACTTCATTGACAAAATTATCAACATCCAGAAAGACTTTCCCCCACCCTCGACAACCACCGTAGAGGTAACAGTTAACTACCCCCCTCTCTCCAGTTTCAAACCAGTATCCTTGCAACAGACAAGCAAGGCTATCCGGGCCTGTAAATCAGGAGCACACACTGATTCCTGTCCCCCAATCATTCTTCACCATCTGATTGACACAGTCAACCCCTACATTAATGGAATCATTAATGAATCCCTTGAATCCGGAATTGTACCTGCCGAATGGAAGAAGGCCACTGTCAAACCCCTGTTGAAAAAACAGAATAAATCATCCACAGACTTGACTAACATGCGTCCCATCTCCTTACTTCCTATTCTGGGCAAAGTCACGGAGCAACTAGTGCATGAGGAGCTTAAAACCTTCACAGAAGCCCATAACATCTTGCACCCTCAGCAATCGGGTTTCCGCTCCGGTCACTCCACCGAAACAGCTTTGATCGAACTTGCTGATTCCATCAAATTCCTACAGGATGAGGGCAAGCAAGCTGTCCTCATCCTGTTGGATCTTACAGCAGCATTCGACACTATCTCGCATGTCATCCTAATTAATCGAATGCGAGAGATTGGCGTAACAGACTCAGCCCTGGCCTGGATTTTATCATTTCTATCAAATAGGTCTCAGACTGTGACACTAGGACCACACCTATCCTGCGAAAAGCCAATTACATCCGGAGTGCCCCAGGGGTCCATATTAAGCCCTTTATTTTTTAATATCTACATGGCACCCCTCTTAGCTGTGATAGAATCACATGGGATCCTGGTTACGTCCTACGCCGACGACACTCAATTGGTCGTCACCATTGACAAACAGCGTACTGACGCAGATCTCCGGTTTAAAAACTGCCTCTCTGATGTCTTTGAGTGGCTAAATACTAATCATTTTAGATGTAATAGCGCAAAGACAGAGATTATCCCAATAGGTAAGAATCTTTCTTTCTGCCCGAAAGATTGGTGGCCCATAGGATCCGAGGCCCCTCCTAGTGCAGTTACATCAGCTAGAAATCTGGGCGTACAATTCGATTCTTCCCTTACTTTTGACGACCATGTAAAGATCACTGCCGGTCGATGCTTCGGATTAATAAAATCTTTGAGGAAATTTTTTGATTTCCTCCCAATTGCAGCTAGAAAGTCAGTCGCGGTAGCCCTTCTACTTTCCCGACTTGACTACTGCAACGGCCTTATGGCCGGGGTGAAAAAATCTACTCTCAGAAAGTTGCAGAGCTTACAACATGCTGCAGCCCGACTGGTTTTACAACTCCCCAGAAGGTCATCTGCGTCTGCAGCCCTGAATTCACTTCATTGGATGCCACTGCATAAAAGAATTCTTTTTAAACTGCTTCTCACAGTCCATAAAACCTTGCAAAACACAGGACCCCGTTACTTTGTAAATCGTTTTAAGCGCTACAACCCTTCGCGTTGCCTAAGATCCTCTGGGACTAACCTGGTCCAAATTCCCAGATTTAAATATAAGACCAGAGGCGGAAAATCCTTCAATGTTCTGGCAGCTAAAGCCTGGAACACCCTACCCGCCTATCTTAGAGCCACAGACAATGAGAACGATTTCAGAAAACTCCTCAAGACATGGGTCTACAAATTACCAGACTCCTCTGTCCTGGCTGCCATTTAGTTCTCTCTTCCATTCATTTCACTTTTCCAGCTAGTCCTCCGCAGCTCGCCCAGCGCCATGATGCTCCCCTGGGAGCGAACGCTTGCGCTTTACAAATGCCCATAAATATCAAATATCAAGAGAGGATGTCTGTGACCCCCAGACCTAGGAGAGCCGGGAGTCCCCAGTACTAGGAGAGCCGAGGGCCCCCAGTACTAGGCGAGCCGAGGGCCACCAGTACTAGGAGAGCCGAGGGCCACCAGTACTAGGAGAGCCGAGGGCCACCAGTACTAGGCGAGCCGAGGGCCCTCAGTACTAGGCGAGCCGAGGGCCCTCAGTACTAGGCGAGCCGAGGGCCCTCAGTACTAGGCGAGCCGAGGGCCACCAGTACTAGGCGAGCCGAGGGCCACCAGTACTAGGAGAGCCGAGGGCCCTCAGTACTAGGCGAGCCGAGGGCCCTCAGTACTAGGCGAGCCGAGGGCCCTCAGTACTAGGCGAGCCGAGGGCCACCAGTACTAGGAGAGCCGAGGGCCACCAGTACTAGGCGAGCCGAGGGCCCTCAGTACTAGGCGAGCCGAGGGTCCTCAGTACTAGGCGAGCCGAGGGCCACCAGTACTAGGAGAGCCGAGGGCCCTCAGTACTAGGCGAGCCGAGGGCCCTCAGTACTAGGCGAGCCGAGGGCCCTCAGTACTAGGCGAGCCGAGGGCCACCAGTACTAGGAGAGCCGAGGGTCTTCAGTACTAGGCGAGCCGAGGGCCACCAGTACTAGGAGAGCCGAGGGTCTTCAGTACTAGGCGAGCCGAGGGCCACCAGTACTAGGAGAGCCGAGGGTCTCCAGTACTAGGCGAGCCGAGGGCCCTCAGTACTAGGCGAGCCGAGGGCCACCAGTACCAGGAGAGCCGAGGGCCACCAGTACTAGGCGAGCCGAGGGCCACCAGTACTAGGAGAGCCGAGGGCCACCAGTACTAGGCGAGCCGAGGGCCACCAGTACCAGGAGAGCCGAGGGCCACCAGTACTAGGCGAGCCGAGGGCCACCAGTACTAGGCGAGCCGAGGGTCTCCAGTACTAGGTGAGTCAGGGTGCTGCAGTTGATGCCTGCGGTGCACTGGCTGTACTGGGACAGCAGGGGCGCTGCAGGCTCGGTTTGAGGTGCTTGGCAGAGCTATGGGAGTCCCAGTGAATGACCAGCAGGAGGCGCTGCTGTCCTGGATAAATCTGCCCTGGCTGGAGACCGGAGTACCCTAGCAGCCGATACTGCTCAGGACGGAGATGCTCCGACAGAGCTAATAGAGAGGGGCGTGGCTGCTATAGTTACAACAGGTGCAGTGGCACCGGGGCCCTGATGGATTCATGGAACCCTGTACATTGCTGTATTGTACTGTGCAGGCGGCAGTCCAAGGGTCTCTCCCGTGCCTGCACCAGGCCCCAAGCCTGCTGGCTACAGCTGTGCTGCTAGACACGGCTTCTCGGCACTTTTTCCTCGTCGTTTCGTTTCTCTCTCACAGGCCGCTCCGCAGAGTTTACTTGGGGGTAGAAGGAGGATATTTTGAAGCGGAGCGTCCCGCAGAAATGATAAACAAGCCGCCGCCGCCGCCACATCTGGAAAGTGACATCTCACCCCTCGCCACATCTGGGATTGAGCACGCACATTCCTGGCAGCGCGCGCTGCTGCTCCAGAGGGGCCCATCCGGGACATTTCCCAATCTGCAGAATTCCACAAACTTCCCAGCAGCCGGGCCGGGGGCTGCCAGCTTCCCCCAGGAAGAGAGATTGCTCAATTCAGCAGATCTGGGGCAAAAACATAGTCTGGCTGCAGGGGACTGCGGAGGAAAAGGGGTTTCAGCTCTCTCTGGGACAGCCCCCACTCATGTGCCACAGACAGGAGGATGTGTGCGCGTGACCCCACAAAAACAACGTAAAAGAGGCTTTGGGGGTGCAGAAAGCGTCTTTGTAAGCCCCATCACCCCAACTTTCTCTGGAAAAAAAATCACTATATTGTGAGTTTAAAAAGTGCAATCTGTGCCATGACACTTTTCAATTCGCATAATTTATTATTCGTCAAGGATAATTTGGGGAAGTGAGAATGTGAGCACGTTTGAAATGAGGATGCGACAGGAAAGTTGTCAAAAACTAGACAGACTTGCAGAAAAAAATATATTGATTTTGGGGTTCGCTTTCCGGGAATTGTTTACGAAATGTGTATTTAACAAATTTTCAGCATATTCCATGTCTACGGATGCACATTAATTTGTTTATTTTCTACGCTGTTCATACCCCAGGGCTTTAAAGCGCCACAGACATCTGAAATCAGAGAGAAAACTTACCTGTTAGCATCGAAACCACTAAGTCTGTGCATTTTGCTGCACAAGAGAGGATTTTTCGGTGATGAAGTTTAAGGGGAAGGAAGTTCCATTGAAGGGCCGCTGGAATTATACAAAAGACACACAATTGATGGACGGAATGCAGAACAAATCAAAACATTCTCCCCCACTCAAGAGATCTGGGTTAAATCCATCATTCTTTTGCTCGCCATGCCACCCCAGTTTAGACCTGGCCATATGCAAATCAGTCTTGGCCCTGTGCCTCATGGGAACTATACGGCAGCGGATGACCACATTAATAATAATAATAATAATAAAACCACTTATAGAGCGCTTGGTTACACTAAAAACAGTGTGTCCCCTCGCTAGATATATGGCAGAGTTGACAAAACTATACTGGAAGAAAAGGCAGTTTATGCGGCGTAATGCAGCGCAATCGGTGGCGTTACGAGATTGGCATTTCGTCATTTTAACAACAGTTTCTATTTCCCGGATGCTGTGCCTTGTCAGTACTAGTTTAACATCTGGCGACAGCAGTGGCGGCTCGCACAGGTAACGCTGAGGGGTGGTGGAGCGGGGGGATAGGGGAGTGTGACATACGACAGTAAAGTCGAGAGTACGTTATTAAATAAATAAAAGCACTTACTTTGCACTGGCAGCATTGCTGTCTCGGACTCCCATCTAATCCCCGTGCTGCTCTAATCACCGTGCTGCAGAGCAGCACAGGAATTTGCCTGAGCGGGCTAGAAAGACCCTCTGCTCCGGCCAGGCCACTAACACACTCTGTGCCTCTGTGGGGGTTTCTCCAGCCCGGCTTCTCACTGCAGCCGGGCTGGAGAAAACCTAAGTGCGCATGTGTGTTTTGGTCGGCCTGAGACAGCCGGCTGAACACGCCACCACTGAGGAGGAGCTGCCAGCTGCATCTCGTACCTCTTTCTTCTAACACACTCTCTGCCTCTTTAACCACTCTTGCAGGTTCTTTTTCATCTCTGCTGTCTCCCTTTGTCAGTGTCTTTCCCTCTCTCTCGTCCTTCTCCTTCCCCTCTGCTGCCTTTCTCCTTCTTGTTCTGAATCAAAGTCCTATGTTTAGGAATAAGTCCAGGTCCCCTGAAAAGAGCGAGGGTGGGCACCCCTGCAACTCCCTTCAAATTAAGCAGATGCCTTCGTGCAGCAGGAGCAGAACCCACCGTGTTCTCTCTCTTGGAGACAGCCAGAGCTGAGAGAGTGTCCGGGTTGTTTAGGGTGTGAGACAGTGTTTAGACCCAGATGAGTTTGTGAGGTGCTGGTATGAGGTGTGGGTGACTTCCGGAGGGGGCGCAGAAGGCCCAGACACTGCTCACTACAGCTCAGTTAGACACAAGAGGCCTGCAGCCATTTTCCCCTGAGTGGGGAAGGGTGAGAGTTTTGTTTTTGTACTTTCTCTATAACATTTCCTTTCATCCAGTGCCAGGCCCTAGGAATCATCCGTTGACAGGAGGGGCGGGTGTCATTAATGTATAGAACTCAGCCGAACAGCTGGAGTGTCTCAGAAAGCTGGGCCTGCAGAACCGCTGGACCAAACAAGAGATTTAAGACCTCTGCTGGTTCAATGAGGCTTGACCAGTGGATGTATGACATTACAACGCATGCTTTTACATCGCATGCCTTTACAACGTGGTTTTTACAACGCATGCCTTTACAACGCATAGCGCTTTGGGGTGCTGGATATTGAATAGTTTAATTTACTATTCCAACTCCAGTCCCCGTGGATAGTAGGGAAGGTGTTGGATAGTAAATTAAATCTTTTCCCTATCCTAGAGCGCCCCCCAGCGCAATGCGTTGTAATGGTTTGCGTTGTAAAAATTGCGTCGTAAAGGCACTGCGTGGTAAAAGTTGCGTTGTAAAGGATGTTTCCCTTGACCAGTGCGTGTAGCTAGTGGGATCTTTATCATTCAAGATTTTGTGGCAAAAGCACAAGGCTTTTGAAAGACACTCTTGTTCTAATCGGGAAACAGTGGAGTATTCTTAATCTGCCTTGAGTGGCACCAAGATCTAGCACGTCTTGAACGACAGGTTAAGCAGATCGCATAGCCCAGGTAAAATCAACTCCATCCCACACTCCAATACCATGGGCGAGGCAGGGTCAGCCGGCGAGCCTGGTTTCACTTTGAGTAACAGTGCACATGGCTCTGTCGTGGAAAGGGGGTTAATGCTCAAGAATCAGGCTGTATGTACCTAGTTTCAAGAGAGGATGCCTCTCTGACTTCCTTATGAATAGTAGCTCTTTAGCCCCCTTTTGGTGGCACTTGCGCTGAAGGATCCTCTGTTTTACCAACATCTTATCAAAGTATCTTGTCTAAGATGAGTCACAACATCATGGGACAGACCTGGCTTGCCTGGGTCACCAATACTATAGTGAAATATTCCATTAGTGCTGCATCAAACTCTGTATTTCAGCCAATTTATGTGTAAATAGTTCCGTAAAGTTCATTTCCCCAATTTTTTAGGTCTTGCCTACATACAGGTTTTATCTGTCTGTTGTCGAAAGACCTCTTGTGAACTATACTAAAATCTTGCAATGGGCCTAGAACTACTACCACGCACCCGCGCTATTTACGATAGGTCGGCTTTATTGTCACTCTTATTCACTTGCTTCGTATTGGATACATAATGGATAACCATGTAATCTCATCAGAAACAAGGAGGTCAAAGGCCAAGCAGTTTGTAAATCTTGCCATTACCCCGAGAGGGCAACCTCAGACCATCTTACATGTTACCCTCTATTAGTTTTTTTCTTTACTTATTTGTATTTGAGTAGATAGCTTAGAAAAGGTGGTTTTTGAAATACCAAAATGTTTCAAAATTATAAGTTAAACACTGGACTACATTCTTTGTATGCCTGCAATAAAAAGAAATGAATAATAGTTATGTAGTTAAAAGGGTAGGATAAAAAAATACCCTTAGCACTGTTAAAAAACACATTCTGTCTGTTGAAAGGAGAAGCTGTGGAAACTGTTCTCTTCAAGATGCAGTTGGCAATGTGCACTTATTGGAATTAGAAAGTTTAGGTTTTGTTTACCTTTCATGAATACATTGTTATTGAAATAGGTTCTCTGTGCAAATGCAAAAATATATTTTGGAAATCTATTTTTCCCACGGAGAAAGTCCTGCCTCTACAAGCAGATCTGGGGTGGTCTTCCCACGTCCCACCCTGTAAAATAAATTTCTCTAACGCTTGGCTGTAGTAATCTCTGGCCTTAACTAGGGTGGTATAAAGGTTTTAATCGGTGCTTGGAAATGCCAACAAATCTACATGTTTGTGGGTGCTCCCAAACTTCCAAGCAAATCACCCCATGGATGCCCACTTCTCACCCCCTAAGTGGTTTTTACAACTGTGCATAACTCTGCAGTCATTGTGACTATGATCTTCACTCTTGTCAATTGGTTTACGTCTACCAGGAATCCGTTTGCAAATTCCTGGCAGGCGTAAAAGTGGTAAATTTCCTGTGACATGTAGATTTAGGACCGAATTTACTTCCATGAATGGGCCCATTGTATTGAGCACATCAGAAGCATGCCATGAATTGCGTTGTGCTTCCCTCGAAGTCTCTATGTGTGGGTGGGGACGGGAGGGTACAGTGCACCCTACAAGCTCCACACAATAGCGTACAGTTGTCAACACTTACTGTAACTGTCCTTTGTCCCCTTCTGGGCAGAACACTGCCCTCTTTGTTCAGATGCAATCACTCCCTCTGGGGTAATGTGGGATGCTTGCAGAATCGCAGCATCCATGAGGCTGCCAACTCCGTGAGGTGCCCACAGAGTGGCACACACAATCCTGGACCCAGGGTTGTGGAATTTAATAAAATGTCTACTTGTCCATGGGGCAGGTTGCTTCAAAAATCTACTTGTCCTGTAACAAAATCCACTTGCCCCTTTGGTGCCATGTAGTGCGGCCACAAGTTATGGCAGCAATCTCATTTTATAAGAGCTCTGATATAGCCGCTCTGATTAGCCCAGGGCTCAAACCATAGTAGTGTTTGAATTCTTGCAATTCCCTTATCTTGCCACGTTTCCACCGATCTACATACTGGGGCTGAAGGTAGTGGTAAGCAATAGTTCCAGGGTTAGAATGCCCTTTTGAGTCTGTGCACACCAACTAACTTGCATGTTTTAAGGGTTATTCAACAACTCTTCTGTAATCTGTTTCCATACGGAGAAATGTTGGCAATTTACTCCTGACAATAGCAGACGTAAACCTTCTTCCAGAGTTGGTAAAAAAGTGGTTGGAGGGAAAGTAAACTTGAAAACACTCAGACTTTCGCATGAGCAAATCTACACATGCATATTTGCTCAGGCTAAAATGCAGTTCACAAATATTTTCTAGGAGTACTATTTCTTGTCCTACTTCTGTAAATTCTTGGGAATTCACAAAAGCTGTATAGCTGCACTTAACGCAAGAAAATATGCCATAAGCGCGCTTTTGAGACTTTCTTTTATAATTGGGCCCCTAATTTGGTCTGGCGTTGACCTTGACCTTTTGAGTTTATTAACTTTCTGTCTCTCGCTCTGTATCGGCTGGCTTCACTGTGAGTGACAGAGGTCTGCTCTTTCACAAGGCGCATATCGGCACACAAAGTAGTTTTGTTCAGTGCCAGTAACTACTGTGGCAGTGTGTGCTTTCTGAGCCGAAAAACAACTTTTGCCAATGTTTGCTATAAAGGTGAGGGCCTGGCAGCTCCCACACCAATAAGGTTTTACAAAAACCATGCCAAAACAAGTTACACATTGACAAAACTAAAACGCTGAAAACCAATTTCAGACCTACTGGCTTTTGTCAATGCTTGTTTATTTTTGTTTCCCATAATCTTATTGAAACTGGTTACACTGATTTTCCATTGTGAATATTTTTGGGAAATACTAGCATCACTAAATGATGCTGCAAAGAAATGGTACTTAAAATTTTACAGTGGTCTAGCGAAATGTTTTTTTTCCTTCTTTCATTTTTTTATGAACGTTTTATTTTGAAAACAAAGACTCATCAATCTTGCTTTCAAGCTTCTGCAAATATTTGCATCAAACCATAGAGCATTCTGGGAGCATTATACATAGCCTCATATAGCTAAACTTTGCTATATATAGCTGGAACCACTGTCAGTAGTGCAGTCGGAGCTTACAACATTTACTTAAAACGCTCGCCCTAATAATAAAGGCTTTCAATTAATAAACCTTCAATACAAGTTTGAGCAACATTAACATATGGGAAAAATATTACCATAATTACAGACAGTGCCCTTCACTGATCCATAATGTGGTTCTGCAAACGGGCAGCCAAAGGGTTTGTGCTGCAGGACGTTGGGCCTATTTGTTCCAAGGACTAAATGCACATGAAAACTTGTTGCCTATGACCCCAAACAATATGTCCTGGGCGTCAGGCTGCTCGGGTAGTGGATGTCCAGGTCGGCACCTGGTCTCAACCTTCACATGTGCCACTGTCTCCAGTTCCTTTATATCCCACCCACAAAACACTCTGACTGGTCAAGCAATATTCCAATCAGTGCCAAACCTTCACCTTTCATTGGAATTGGTTATTTGAGTTCAGCTACAGACAGCTGTTATCTGTTTGTTTGCAAAACATTTCTTGTGGACCATACGAAATGCTTACAGTGGGTCCTTTGCTTCCCGTTGGTTGGTTTTTATTGTCACTCTCATTTGCTTGCCCATTTACTGGCTTGGTTTCCTCTTCTTATGTTTTGTCCCTCCCCTGGAGCATAGACTCTTTACCATTCTTTTGATTGGCTGAATTGTGTCCTTCCACTGCTCATCTTTAGGGAATACTTCTTTGTATTTCTTTAGGCATTCCATGGGAGTACATGTGTTTTCCAGCTCTCTCCCTCATGTGCTAAAGTATGTTCAGAAAATCCACCCCTGCTGGCATTGCTTGCTCATATTGCCAACGAGGGCCAAAGAGTGGTTGCCTCTTATAGACAGCTTGCGCTGCCTGCTAAAGTGGCCTTTTAAGAAGAACACCTTGCTGACGGTGACCTCTGTTGGCGCTAAAGTGACTTGCAGACAGTGCCACTTTCTGACAGTGCCCTCTGCTGGTGCTAAAATGAACTGCAGACACCGCCACTTTCTGACAGTGCCCTCTGCTGGTGCTAAAATGAACTGCAGACAGAGCCACTTGCTGTCAGTGCCCTCTCCTGGACAAAAATAACCTGCAGGTAGCGCCAGTGACCCCTGGAAAAGGCAAATATCCTTGTCGCTGACAGTTTGCTTTGGCCTGCCGGTCAGTTGGTGCCGAAAACCAGCTTAATTTGTTAGACGTGCTTCCTGTGGCACGCAGGCGAGGTCATACCAAAAGAGGCTTACGCGCCACGTAACTTGTGGAATTACCTTTGCATGATGACATAATGCCGGGAGAAAAAAAGTAATGGATGAAATATTGAAATAATCTCAGCCACTGCTATTTTGCCACATTCACTCTGTATATGAACTATTCTTAACTCCACATCTGCTGATCTTCACGATATAGCGATAGTAGATAGAAGGGATGCAATATTCTTGCAGGCTGATATTTCATCCAAGAAAAATTGGTAGAACTCCTCGAACACTGTATTCTAAATTTCATATTAAAAAAGTCCTTGTTCAATTTCGGAGAAATTTCAATATTAGTTTCAATATATAAGTGAACAGAACTAAAGTAGCAGGCGGAAAAAATGCAGTTGATAAAAGCCCCAGAGCACTTTAGAAATGTATCTTTCATATATTTTTTATGCTTCTATTTCCAGCATCAATTTAGTTTATTTCTCACAAAGACTTTTTAATTTAGAGTAACTTAGCATTTGGTGAACAACTCCATTAACCACAGGGGTTTGAGATGCTGAAAGAATCCTGCTGAGTGCCGGCAGTTTGACCGACCTGTCGGGTCTGGGGGCTTAGTGGACTAATGTCCACCAGAGGGACCTGCGTTTGACAGGATCAAATCTCACCAGGTCTACTCAGCCTTTCATCCATCTGAGGTCGATAAAATGAGTAGCATTGAGTTGGGAAACAATAAACCGCTGTTATTCGGCGCTAAGATACCCTTCTGCGTGAACGTGCACTTTAACAAATAATTAGGTTATGAAAACCGGATTTGCCTCATCCCGGGTGTGTGAATAAACAGTTTCTTTGCGCTTTATCTCTGTTCACAAAGCTATTCACTGGTGTGAGTTAAACTAGTTTAATTTACCAGTGCACAATCATTTTCACGTCTGTCAAATGACAGGTTATTCAGAATTCAAAGCGTGTCGACTTAATGCGCCTTTTTACACTAGTGTGTAACCAGCTAATGTTAAACAACTATTGACATAAAGTCCTCCTTATGAGGTGCAAAATATATGTTTACTTAAATTCTTGCAAGGAGGCCGTGAACAGCGTGTGCACACCCACACGCGTGTGTTTGTTGACATGCGTGTCGTGTCCTGAACACTCTCATGCTGGAGGCAGAGATTCACTCCAGCCAAGGGTGCTAGTAAAGGCAATTCCAGGGCAGCAATTAAAAGGTAGTGACCCTTAAACTGCTGGGGTGTTGGGGAAGGGGTTGCTTCTAGAGGGATACATGTTCCCAAATTACAACATACCAAGCTATTACAGCACAACCTTTTGACATAAGTTAGTTGAATAACCAAAAAACAGTATTGGTCATAGGTCAAACTGACTCACTCGTGTAGTTTGAATCTCTACACTATAAGGATGAAGAGGAAGAACCAATACATTCAAAATACTCCAATCAGATCATTTGTAGAGGTATCACATATCCTTTATTCGTGATCAAACATTAAAATTCCCAGCGCGCAACCGGCCGACACGTGTTTCGTCTGCACTCAGACTTTTTCAAGGCAAAAAAAATGGGATGTAAAGCAAACTGTAATGGATAGGTGGTCCGTCACTCTACAGATGATATGATTGGAGTATTTTGAACTTATTTGTTCTTTCTCTTCATCCTTATGGTGTAGATATTTAAATTACAAGAGTGAATCAGTGAATCAGTTTGACCTATGACCAATACTGTTTTTGGTTATTCAACTAACTTATGTCAAAAGGTTTTGCCGTAATAACTTTGTATGTTGTAATTTGTTGTGTGCATATTATTGCTTTAATGTGCAGATAACACCTCCAGGTAGTAGGTGTTTTGAAGCTGAGTCAGCACCCGGGATGCCAATATTGCAACACACATATTTATCACGCCTATTCCTTAGCGTTTCCAATAATATTGTATCTTTGAATGTGTGGTTATTTCCCTCTTAGGGATCACTTCTACCTTTTCTTTTCTGCGTATATATTTCCCCTATGGATGAAAAACATACAAAGCGTAGTTAGACTGATGCAAAATGATGTTTTGGAGTATAATTGCCCAGTATGTAAATGATGCAGGGAGGCACCTGGGGTTATTATGTGTCATTCTGCCTTGACTCCTCCCCCATCTACGCTTCAGAGAGTCACTGTCACAATATTATTAATAAATGTGATTTGTTAAGCGCATGGCTACCAAAAAAGCTTTCCCAGGCTGGGCTCTTTACAAAAACATAGATCCAATCCAGTTAGATTAGAGGTACCTGGCACCCAGTGGGTTGTACGGTGGCCCCAAGGCCCGGGGGCATCACCGGTGAGTGCCGATGCTCCTCAGAGAACCGCCCAGTAAGCACTGGCAGCTCCAAGACCTGGAGAAGAGGGGGGGCAGTTTGAACAGAGAGAGTCACGAGGAATCCTGGATTGTGAGGCGACTTGTGCATCACATAGTGAGCTGCACAGAGAGGGCTTCACTCTGAGCTCAGTAGTATGCGGAACAGTGGTCTACCTTCTCCCCTCCTCGGGGTTCCACTACCAGGGGCATCGGTTCCCCGAGGGAGTGCAGAGGGAAGAATAATACCCCTTACAGACAGGGCCACTGGAATTATGCGGCAGGGGAGGACCAAGTTATATGCCAGGGTTGACTAAATTATGAGGCGAGAAAAGGCAAATGATACAGTTTAACGCGGCACATTTTGTTATAGTACTAATGCATTATTGTGTAAATGTTACTCATGGTGACACTGGGCAAATATTTCACCTCCTTGGTACCATGTTTAGTCATTTTTTATCACTTTCAGCAATAAACAGTTCCTTTGTAAAAAATCTGCAGATTATGCAGCAGAGGATGGATTATGTGGCAAATGCGTAATTATGCGAAAAACACTTTGGCCGCAGAATGGCGTAGGGCCCGTACCCTCCAGATCTGCCCCCGCCCACCACCTGATACCAACATGCAGACCCCACAATCATATTCGTAATAATCAGGAGATTACGTGGGGTAAAAAGGCCATGTTTAATTCTTAACACTTTGAATAAACATGACAAGCATACACTATGCATATTGATAATCATAAATACATTTTCCAAACACTCATGTACTTTTCCTGTTCCCCCAGCCCTAAGGGAGGAGCTCCATCTGGCTCGCGTCTCGCGCCGGGGTATCCTACGCCAGGTGCCGTGCACCTGCCCCCTCGAGTGGTAGGCCCGCCGTTCCTTGTCCGTCCTTACCAGGGCCCACCCCTCTACCACCCGGCTGCCCTGGGACGCCCGGGAGGCTCGAAATCTGTCGCCCTAGCCTCCCCAGCCGGTGGTGACTTCCTCCCCGCGGAGAGCTTACCATATCCCCCCTCAGAGCTGGCCTATGGAGTCCGCCAGGCGGCCTCCCATCAACCACTGTTTATTGCTCGCAGGTCTCATTTCCGCCACAAGGGTGGCCAAGGCCCTCAGGTCTGACACCCTCCCCACCTGCGTTCGCAATAAATGACCAAAGTTCTTTTATGAACGTGTCCGTTCCTAAGTCCGACAGGTGTACCCCATCCCGGTGATACATTGCTTCTCCCGAGATCAACCGGTGTTGAATGTAGCGCAAGCGGCCCTTCGCTGAGCACAACCTCGCCAATTCACCATTCAATCTCCTTACTGAAACGTTCAAAGATCTGACCCGAACTCCCGGGCCCCAAATCCTGCGTGAGAGCATGCCCGACCAGACAATCGTTGCTGCCGGGAACGTGTGCCCCAGCCAGGCAAATTCTGCCAGTAAGGCCTCCTTGACGGCCAAGCGTCCTCTGTCTACCATGTCATTTCCTCCCACATGTATTACAATCCAGTTTGGAGACTTGTGTCGCCTCTGTGCCCTGAGTTCCTCGACCATCCGCCTCAAGTGTCGGATCCGCATCCCGCCGATGCCCTGCCACACGAATTCCACCTCGCCCAAGTCTGCTGGCTTCACCACCTGTCGTTGCTGCAAGCGCACCGCCGCCCGGCGCACGAAAGAGTGCCCCAGAACCCAGACCACCGACTCGGGCATACTAATCAAAAGGAGAAAGAGGACACCGTTAGACATAAACCACCATGAGACCGCCACGTCTGGTCATAACAAATCAGGCCTCACATATCGTTTGTAACAGCCCGATGCCCAGCGTCCTACACCCCTTACTGCGTCGGGAGAAAGGCCCGCCCCGGCCGCCAAAGTAGCCGCTCCAATTTTGAAGGAATGAGAGGAAAACCCGGCAGAACCCAGACCCAGGTGCCCTAGGGCTAGTCTGAACACCGGTTGGAATTGATACTGTGACAAGCAGAGGCCATTCTCGTGAATGAACAGGGCAGGGCCCCCCCCAACCGGGCGAAGAGCCAGGTAGGCCTGCATCCGGGCTACCGGGCAGGCTGCCACCCCAGGGGCGGGCCGAAGGTGGACGTGGGCACCTTTCCCCTCCTGATCCGTTTTGGAACGCCTTAACAGAACCACCAACCCACCTGGGGAAATAACCAGGTCCCGGAACTGCAAGCCCCCCCCCTTGGTCTGATCTGGAAGACCCCACTAATTCACCCAGGCGGAAGGCCCCATAGAAAGCTAAGCAGAAGGCTGCCCCCAGTAATACCCCTTCAAACGGTGAATCACAAACTGATGATAGGACACCCAGAATATCAGACAAGGTCGGGAGATCCAGAGGCCTACGACAGTCCCGCCTAGGTCCCTCCAGTCTGGCCCACCCTGTCAGCGCCTTTCTGATGAGGAAGGACGCCCCCGGGTCACGCTCCCCCGCTACTTTGGCAAAGAAGGCGATCGCCGACAAGTTTGCCCTTGCGTAGGCCACAGCTCTGCCCTGATCCCGTAACCCTTGGAGGAAACTATGTATCGCTTCTGTGGAAAATAGGTTTGGAAAGCCTGTCTGTTTGCAGAAACAATTGTATACATTGAAATGCTTTTGATATGTCTGCCTCGTGCGGTCACTCAGGGAGGCACCTACCAGCCCCGCTAAAGCGGGGCTCCAATTATCCACAGTGACGTAGGGAATGTAGTCATTCGCTCCTCTGGAAATCCTGCAACTTGGAACGAGACAAAGCATCAGCTGCATGGTTATCTATGCCTGGTATATGAGCCGCCTTGAAGGTTAAATTCAGTTTTAAACATGCCAAAACTAACAACTTTAGCAGGCGCAGCACATGCGGGCACGTAGCTCCCTGCCTATTGATGACCTGAACAACCGCCATGTTGTCAGACCAGAAGGTCACGGCCCTATCCCTGAAGTGCTCAGCCCAGATAGTCACCGCCACCCAAATGGGGAAGAGTTCCAGGAAGGCTATGTTTCTTGTCAAGCCCCTCTCGTGCCAGGCCGGGGGCCAAACTGCCCCACACCAGGCGGCACCCAAAATGGCGCCAAAGCCAATGCTGCCCGCCGAGTCAGTAAAAAGGCCAAGCTCCGCACTGGACACCGGTGGGGCGGGCCACACCACCCGCCCATTGAAGTCTGTAAGAAAACTACGCCAAGTCCTCCTTCACACTCGCCCGCAAACGCACCCTGTGGTGCTTTTGGGTGAGACCCACCATGGCGCGGGCAATAGACCTGGAGAAGGGGCGCCCCATCGGGATGATGCGTAGGGCGAAATTCAACTGCCCAACTAGGACTTGGAGCTGGTGCAGGGACACCTTTGGGCCCGCTAAGGCCGCCTCAATTGCACTAGAGAAAGCCACCACTTTATCCATAGGTAACCTGCATTCCCCGGCCACTGTATCAATCTCAATCCCCAAGAAGGACATACATGTCTCAGGGCCCATTGTCTTACCGGGTGCCAAGGGGACCCCAAATTCCTGAAACATGTTCACCAGTTCGCTAAGCGCTTGCGCGCACTTGCCGGACTCTGCCGGGCCCATCACCATGAAATCATCCAAGTAGTGAATCACATCCATGCACCCTGACCTGTATGAAAAAACCCACTGCAGCATGGAACTGAAGGTCTCAAAGTATTGACACGATACAGCGCATCCCTTAGGCATACATTTGTCATAGTAAAATTGCTGCTGCACCTGAAAACCTAACAAATGGTAATCGTCCGGGTGTACTGGCAACAGGCGAAAAGCAGATTCTATGTCTGTTTTTGCCAACAAGGCCCCACGCCCCAGCTCCCTGACTTTCAGCACAGCGGAATCAAAAGAAGAGTAAGTTACAGTGCACAGTGCTGGGTCAATGGAGTCATTCACGGACGAGCCCCTGGGGGCGGAGAGGTTGTGTATCATTCCCCCAGTGGGGAGCACACATAGTTGTCCAAGGGGGGGGCGGGGAAAGGTCCCGCTACCCACCCCAGGGAGCGCTCTTTTTCTACCTTCGTAACTACCACCGATGAGAGGGTCCTAGCTGACAACAGATTGTTGCACTGACTAACAGGAGGGACATGTAGCACGGGAATCCGGAACCCCACTGAAAAACCTTCATATAAAACCGTGGCAGCCCCCCTATCGGGGTACCGGTCTAACCAATAAATCAGACGTCCAATATCTATCGGGGTAGGCAGGTTATGCCTGCGGGGGTTTAACATCTCTTGGGGCTGCCCCCCCTCCCCGCTCCTTTGCTTTCTTATTGCACCTGGACTCAGGGTGGGAGGAGTGACCGCAGTAGGAGCAGGCGTGTTTAAACTTGCACTGCCCAGGCGGCCACGTGCACGTTTTACTATTGAAGAGCCAGCAAGCCCCCCTCTTCTCCCCTGGGCCCCCCTGGGAGGTCCGAAAGGGCTGCCTGGCCGGCTGTTCCCTGCTGCTAGTGCTCTCTAGCCAAGCATTCACCTCTACCTGATCCCATCCAATGCCTGGGTTTTGTTCTTTAGCCCATCGGAAATCCCTGTCGTAGTTCAACCATACTAAGCCCCCTTGCGTCGCATGCGCCTTCACAATCTTATTCATGTAAAACACCAGAGGGATGGCTAAATCCGGCCTCTTCTCTAAAAGCACCGATACAAAAACATGGAAACCAAAAAGCCAGTTGGTAAGTGTCTCCTCCACCCGAGGCCTCCTCTCCTTAAAAGACCCCTCCTTCCCTTCTCTCTCCTTGAGATCCATGTCTCTCCTATTGGGCCTAATCAAGGAAAATATGTCAATGTAGGCGCCTTTCCATATTTTTTCCCGCATTTCTGGGGTCACATGAGTGGCCAACATTCCGGATTGCGACAGGACATTCCCCTGCATTCCTCCCAGGGGTCCCACAACCTCTGTGGCCCCCCCAGTGCCAACCCCTGGCTTACCTCCTAACGGTCCAGCCGCCAGCGCGGCTGCCTGGGGATGGGATCCGCCTGCTCCACCTGGCGCCGCCTTGCGCAGCTCTACCACTTGCGCAAGCTGTCTCTGAATGGTCTGCAGCGACCCCTGTGCTACCGCCTGCTGCGGGGCCCATGGCGCTGACGCCCCTGCGCTCTCTTGCACCCCCCCCCTATTCGAGGACGATAGTTGCCCTACCAGGGTGGCTACTGATGCCAGCAAATTTTCCACTGGGTCCTGCCCGCCTGTCCCTGTGCCCCCCGGCTGAGGCGGAGGTGGGACCGGCGAGCTCACACCCGGGGCTAGCGTGTGTAATGTCTCCCTGATCTCGGATAACAGTGCCCCCACTGGATCAGGATGGACTACGGCCTGCAGCGCCCCTGTAACTGGGGCGGGAGTCACTACTACCTCGGGTACCAGGGGAGGGGGGATGTGAACAGGACCTACTGATCCCTCGTCCAACTCCTCTACTATAGGTGTATGACTCCGCTTCTTGCCCTTCTTCGCTCTCTTATCCTTAGGTAGAGTTTTGCCCTTCTTCCGCAGTGGAGGGAATGCCGCTCTAGGCGCTACCCCTTCCCTTCGTGGCCTCTCTGCTACAGGCTCCAGCTGCTCATCCTCGCTCTCTGTCTCACTGTCTGGGGCATCCTTGCTCAACTTGCGCAATAACAACTTCATTATTTGGGCTAACTCTGGATCCGAGTCTTTCCTCTTCTGCCCTCCTTTCTTGGGCGCCATCTCGCCTCTACGCTATTCTGCGTCTGCTTCCTTGGCTGCTCTATGCCCCTATGCTACGCGCTGACCAGCGATCTACGCGCCTGCTCCCTGCCCCCGTTCCCAGAGCAACCGCCCACACCGCCCGGCAGGAGCCCGCACCCCGCTTGAAGCCCCGTGTGCAGCCGCAACCCCGCGAAGGGCAACAAGGCAACCAATGCGCGAACACACCCCTCCCTTCCCGCGAACAGCGGCTGCCCACGAGGCCCCCGAGGCACCCGACTCCTTACCCGGCCACGTGTGCGGTCCCCTTTCCGGCCCTCAACGCCCGACTCCAAATCCGCTGACCGCTGCACCCCTCGAAGGCAGACGGGAAAAGAGGTCTTTCACTCCAGCGCCCGACGCCTGCCGCTCACAGGCTCCTCTCCGCCGGCGCCCGCTCTCCCTCGACAATCCAACGGGAGATGCGGGACGAGATTAAAGTGAAGAATGGTCCTGGAGCCTGAGGGTCCTCAGCGGGGCACACACAGTCCGGTAGTAGTGGCGGGAACAGAGACCTCGGTCCAGGGAGATTGACCTTACATAGGCCCGAGGTCTCCACCCCCCCACCACTCCGGATGTGCGTCACCCGCGACCCGGAAGTACCCACTAGGGGAGGGGGAGAGGGGCGGCCGTCTGCCTATTGGCCGCCCGGCCGCTTACCTGCGACACCCTGGGGGCGGGGTCCGGAGGGGACGCGCCCTAAGGGCGCGCCTCGCGATCCTCGTCGCTTGGCATAGTTCCAGTGGCTCTGAATATAGAATTTTCAGGAATGCAACGGGGAAAACAGGGGTGTGGTGTTGATCCCTGGATTTTTTTTCTCCCACATTTCAATTGGAGATTTACATGTACAGCTAACTATGCTCCAGTGAATTGCAATTTTTCCTGGCATGTCTCAGTACTGGTGCATTGCACTGTTTTATATACACGGTCACTGTGCATCTGACTAAGCACCCGTGCATTGCACTGTTTCTGGACATGTCTCAGTTCCAGTGCATTGTACTGTTTTATGTACATGCACTCTGTGCATCTGACTAAGCAACAGTGCATTGTACTGCTTCTGGGCACGTCTCCGCAGTACTGCAGTGCACTGTTTTGTATACACGCACTCGCTGCATCTGACTAAGCACCTGTGCATTGCATTGCTTCTGGGCATGACTTGACACTAGTGCAATGCACTGTTTTATATACACGCACTCGGTGCATCTGACTAAGCAGCTGTGTATTGCATTGCTTCTGGGCATGACTTGACACTAGTGCAATGCACTGTTTTATATACACGCACTCGGTGCATCTGACTAAGCACCTGTGTATTGCATTGCTTCTGGGCATGACTTGACACTAGTGCAATGCACTGTTTTATAAACACGCACTCGGTGCATCTGACTAAGCACCTGTGCATTGCACTCCTTCTGGACATGTCTCAGCACTAGTGCATTGCACTGTTTTGTATACACGCACTTGGTGCATCTGACTAAGCACCAGTGCATTGCACTCCTTCTGGACATGTCTCAGCACTAGTGCATTGCACTGTTTTGTATACACGCACTTGGTGCATCTGACTAAGCACCAGTGCATTGCACTGCTTCTGAGCGCGACTCGAAACTAGTGCAATGCACCATTTTATATACACGCACTCGGTGCATCTGACTAAGCAGCGGTGCATTGCACTGCATCTGGGCATGACTCGACACTAGTGCATTGCACTGTGTGTTATAAGCAGTCCTCTAGGCAGGAGTAAAGATAGGAGACACTGACTCCACACTGAAATGTTTAGGGCACAGTGAACGGCGAGGGGGCATTGAGTAAAAACACTTGTGGCCCATTTTGGATCAGAACTGTCGGTTCTAGAGCGGGACAGTTGGGTCCACAGAGGAACCGGCTGCTACTAACATGACTGAGAAGAGAGGGAGGGAAGAGGGAAGGAGGAAGGACAGCCTCCGGGGAGGGGGGCAGGTGCTGTGGGCCCTGCCAGGAGACCCCCCTCAGAGCTGGGGGGGCTGTCGGGGGTCTCACTGGCTGTGAAGTATTTAGTGGTGACATAGACAGGGGCGTGGCTTCAGCGAGAGTGTTCTGTGTCACAACCACCACCACCCATAAATGTATTTTCTGATGAACAGTTGGGTACAGGTGCTTTCAGTCTGTATGGTACAGCAATCTATCCCACTCCAGTCTACTCCACTGAACTCCAGTCTACTCCACTCCACTCTACCGCAATCTATCCCACTCCAGTCTACTCCACTGAACTCCAGTCTACTCCACTCCACTCTACCGCAATCTATCCCACTCCAGTCTACTCCACTGAACTCCAGCTTACTCCACTCCACTCTACCACAATCTATCCCACTCCAGTCTACTCCACTGAACTCCAGCTTACTCCACTCCACTCTACCACAATCTATCCCACTCCAGTCTACTCCACTGAACTCCAGTCTACTCCACTCCACTCTACCGCAATCTATCCCACTCCAGTCTACTCCACTGAACTCCAGTCTACTCCACTCCACTCTACCGCAATCTATCCCACTCCAGTCTACTCCACTGAACTCCAGTCTACTCCACTCCACTCTACCGCAATCTATCCCACTCCAGTCTACTCCACTGAACTCCAGCTTACTCCACTCCACTCTACCACAATCTATCCTACTCCACTGAACTCCAGCTTACTCCACTCCACTCTACCACAATCTATCCCACTCCAGTCTACTCCACTCCACTCCAATCTACTCCACTCCACTCTACCGCAATCTATCCCACTCCAGTCTACTCCACTCCAATCTACCCCACTCCACTCTATCGCAATCTATCCCACTCCAGTCTACTCCACTGAACTCCAGTCTACTCCACTCCACTCTACCGCAATCTATCCCACTCCAGTCTACTCCACTGAACTCCAGCTTACTCCACTCCACTCTACCACAATCTATCCCACTCCAGTCTACTCCACTGAACTCCAGCTTACTCCACTCCACTCTATCGCAATCTATCCCACTCCAGTCTACTCCACTCCACTCTACCACAATCTATCCCACTCCAGTCTACTCCACTGAACTCCAGCTTACTCCACTCCACTCTACCACAATCTATCCCACTCCAGTCTACTCCACTGAACTCCAGTCTACTCCACTCCACTCTATCGCAATCTATCCCACTCCAGTCTACTCCACTGAACTCCAGTCTACTCCACTCCACTCTATCGCAATCTATCCCACTCCAGTCTACTCCACTGAACTCCAGCTTACTCCACTCCACTCTATCGCAATCTATCCCACTCCAGTCTACTCCACTGAACTCCAGTCTACTCCACTCCACTCTATCGCAATCTATCCCACTCCAGTCTACTCCACTGAACTCCAGTCTACTCCACTCCACTCTACCGCAATCTATCCCACTCCAGTCTACTCCACTGAACTCCAGCTTACTCCACTCCACTCTACCACAATCTATCCCACTCCAGTCTACTCCACTGAACTCCAGCTTACTCCACTCCACTCTACCACAATCTATCCCACTCCAGTCTACTCCACTGAACTCCAGTCTACTCCACTCCACTCTACCGCAATCTATCCCACTCCAGTCTACTCCACTGAACTCCAGCTTACTCCACTCCACTCTACCACAATCTATCCCACTCCAGTCTACTCCACTGAACTCCAGTCTACTCCACTCCACTCTACCGCAATCTATCCCATGCCAGTCTACTCCACTCTACCGCAATCTATCCCATGCCAGTCTACTCCACTGAACTCCAGTCTACTCCACTCCACTCTACCACAATCTATCCCACTCCAGTCTACTCCACTGAACTCCAGCTTACTCCACTCCACTCTACCACAATCTATCCCACTCCAGTCTACTCCACTGAACTCCAGTCTACTCCACTCCACTCTATCGCAATCTATCCCACTCCAGTCTACTCCACTGAACTCCAGTCTACTCCACTCCACTCTACCACAATCTATCCCACTCCAGTCTACTCCACTGAACTCCAGTCTACTCCACTCCACTCTACCACAATCTATCCCACTCCAGTCTACTCCACTGAACTCCAGCTTACTCCACTCCACTCTACCACAATCTATCCCACTCCAGTCTACTCCACTGAACTCCAGTCTACTCCACTCCACTCTACCGCAATCTATCCCACTCCAGTCTACTCCACTCCACTCCACTCTACCGCAATCTATCCCACTCCAGTCTACTCCACTCCACTCCACTCTACCGCAATCTATCCCACTCCAGTCTACTCCACTCCACTCCAATCTACTCCACTCCACTCTACCGCAATCTATCCCACTCCAGTCTACTCCACTCCACTCCAATCTACCGCAATCTATCCCACTCCAGTCTACTCCACTCCACTCCAATCTACTCCACTCCACTCTACCGCAATCTATCCCACTCCAGTCTACTCCACTCCACTCCACTCTACCGCAATCTATCCCACTCCAGTCTACTCCACTCCACTCCACTCTACCGCAATCTATCCCACTCCAGTCTACTCCACTCCACTCCAATCTACTCCACTCCACTCTACCGCAATCTATCCCACTCCAGTCTACTCCACTCCACTCCAATCTACCGCAATCTATCCCACTCCAGTCTACTCCACTCCACTCCAATCTACTCCACTCCACTCTACCGCAATCTATCCCACTCCAGTCTACTCCACTCCAATCTACTCCACTCCACTCTATCGCAATCTATCCCACTCCACTCTACTCCACTCCACTCCAATATACTCCACTCCACTCTATCGCAATCTATCCCACTCCACTCTACTCCACTCCACTCCAATCTACTCCACTCCACTCTATCGCAATCTATCCCACTCCACTCTACTCCACTCCACTCTACCGCAATCTATCCCACTCCAGTCTACTCCACTCCAATCTACCCAACTCCACTCTATCGCAATCTATCCCACTCCAGTCTACTCCACTCCAATCTACCCCACTCCACTCTATCGCAATCTATCCCACTCCAGTCTACTCCACTCCAATCTACCCCACTCCACTCCAACTATCCCACTCCAGTCTACTCCACTCCACTCCAATCTACTCCACTCCACTCTACCGCAATCTATCCCACTCCAGTCTACTCCACTCCACTCCAATCTACTCCACTCCAATCTACCCCACTCCACTCTATCGCAATCTATCCCACTCCAGTCTACTCCACTCCAATCTACCCCACTCCACTCTATCGCAATCTATCCCACTCCAGTCTACTCCACTCCAATCTACCCCACTCCACTCCAACTATCCCACTCCAGTCTACTCCACTCCACTCCAATCTACTCCACTCCACTCTATCGCAATCTATCCCACTCCACTCTACTCCACTCCACTCTACCGCAATCTATCCCACTCCAGTCTACTCCACTCCAATCTACCCCACTCCACTCCAACTATCCCACTCCAGTCTACTCCACTCCACTCCAATCTACTCCACTCCACTCTACCGCAATCTATCCCACTCCAGTCTACTCCACTCCACTCCAATCTACTCCACTCCAATCTACCCCACTCCACTCTACCGCAATCTATCCCACTCCAGTCTACTCCACTCCACTCCAATCTACTCCACTCCAATCTACCCCACTCCACTCTACCGCAATCTATCCCACTCCAGTCTACTCCACTCCACTCCAATCTACTCCACTCCACTCTACCTCAATCTATCCCACTCCAGTCTACTCCACTCCAATCTACCCCACTCCACTCTATCGCAATCTATCCCACTCCAGTCTACTCCACTCCACTCTACCGCAATCTATCCCACTCCAGTCTACTCCACTCCACTCCAATCTACTCCACTCCACTCTACCGCAATCTATCCCACTCCAGTCTACTCCACTCCACTCCAATCTACTCCACTCCACTCTACCGCAATCTATCCCACTCCAGTCTACTCCACTCCAATCTACCCCACTCCACTCTATCGCAATCTATCCCACTCCAGTCTACTCCACTCCAATCTACTCCACTCCACTCTACCGCAATCTATCCCACTCCAGTCTACTCCACTCCACTCCAATCTACTCCACTCCACTCTATCGCAATCTATCCCACTCCAGTCTACTCCACTCCACTCTACCGCAATCTATCCCACTCCAGTCTACTCCACTCCACTCCAATCTACTCCACTCCACTCTACCGCAATCTATCCCACTCCAGTCTACTCCACTCCACTCCAATCTACTCCACTCCACTCTACCGCAATCTATCCCACTCCAGTCTACTCCACTCCACTCCAATCTACTCCACTCCACTCTACCGCAATCTATCCCACTCCAGTCTACTCCACTCCAATCTACCCCACTCCACTCTACCGCAATCTATCCCACTCCAGTCTACTCCACTCCAATCTACCCCACTCCACTCCAACTACCCCACTCCAGTCTACTCCACTCCACTCTACCGCAATCTATCCCACTCCAGTCTACTCCACTCCACTCCAATCTACTCCACTCCACTCTACCGCAATCTATCCCACTCCAGTCTACTCCACTCCACTCCAATCTACTCCACTCCACTCTACCGCAATCTATCCCACTCCAGTCTACTCCACTCCAATCTACCCCACTCCACTCTACCGCAATCTATCCCACTCCAGTCTACTCCACTCCAATCTACCCCACTCCACTCCAACTACCCCACTCCAGTCTACTCCACTCCACTCTACCGCAATCTATCCCACTCCAGTCTACTCCACTCCACTCCAATCTACTCCACTCCACTCTACCGCAATCTATCCCACTCCAGTCTACTCCACTCCACTCCAATCTACTCCACTCCACTCTACCGCAATCTATCCCACTCCAGTCTACTCCACTCCAATCTACTCCACTCCACTCTACCGCAATCTATCCCACTCCAGTCTACTCCACTCCACTCCAATCTACTCCACTCCAATCTACCCCACTCCACTCTACCGCAATCTATCCCACTCCAGTCTACTCCACTCCACTCCAATCTACTCCACTCCACTCTACCTCAATCTATCCCACTCCAGTCTACTCCACTCCAATCTACCCCACTCCACTCTATCGCAATCTATCCCACTCCAGTCTACTCCACTCCACTCCAATCTACTCCACTCCACTCTACCGCAATCTATCCCACTCCAGTCTACTCCACTCCACTCCAATCTACTCCACTCCACTCTACCGCAATCTATCCCACTCCAGTCTACTCCACTCCAATCTACCCCACTCCACTCTACCGCAATCTATCCCACTCCAGTCTACTCCACTCCACTCCAATCTACTCCACTCCACTCTATCGCAATCTATCCCACTCCAGTCTACTCCACTCCAATCTACCCCACTCCACTCCAACTACCCCACTCCAGTCTACTCCACTCCAATCTACTCCACTCCACTCTACCGCAATCTATCCCACTCCAGTCTACTCCACTCCAATCTACCCCACTCCACTCTATCGCAATCTATCCCACTCCAGTCTACTCCACTCCAATCTACCCCACTCCACTCCAACTACCCCACTCCAGTCTACTCCACTCCACTCTACCGCAATCTATCCCACTCCAGTCTACTCCACTCCACTCCAATCTACTCCACTCCACTCTACCGCAATCTATCCCACTCCAGTCTACTCCACTCCACTCCAATCTACTCCACTCCACTCTACCGCAATCTATCCCACTCCAGTCTACTCCACTCCACTCCAATCTACTCCACTCCACTCTACCGCAATCTATCCCACTCCAGTCTACTCCACTCCAATCTACCCCACTCCACTCTACCGCAATCTATCCCACTCCAGTCTACTCCACTCCACTCCAATCTACTCCACTCCACTCTACCGCAATCTATCCCACTCCAGTCTACTCCACTCCACTCCAATCTACTCCACTCCACTCTACCGCAATCTATCCCACTCCAGTCTACTCCACTCCACTCCAATCTACTCCACTCCACTCTATCGCAATCTATCCCACTCCAGTCTACTCCACTCCAATCTACTCCACTCCACTCTACCGCAATCTATCCCACTCCAGTCTACTCCACTCCACTCCAATCTACTCCACTCCACTCTACCGCAATCTATCCCACTCCAGTCTACTCCACTCCACTCCAATCTACTCCACTCCACTCTACCGCAATCTATCCCACTCCAGTCTACTCCACTCCAATCTACCCCACTCCACTCTATCGCAATCTATCCCACTCCAGTCTACTCCACTCCAATCTACCCCACTCCACTCTATCGCAATCTATCCCACTCCAGTCTACTCCACTCCACTCCAATCTACTCCACTCCACTCTACCGCAATCTATCCCACTCCAGTCTACTCCACTCCACTCCAATCTACTCCACTCCACTCTACCGCAATCTATCCCACTCCAGTCTACTCCACTCCACTCCAATCTACTCCACTCCACTCTACCGCAATCTATCCCACTCCAGTCTACTCCAATCTACTCCACTCCACTCTACCGCAATCTATCCCACTCCAGTCTACTCCACTCCAATCTACCCCACTCCACTCTACCGCAATCTATCCCACTCCAGTCTACTCCACTCCAATCTACCCCACTCCACTCCAACTACCCCACTCCAGTCTACTCCACTCCACTCTACCGCAATCTATCCCACTCCAGTCTACTCCACTCCACTCCAATCTACTCCACTCCACTCTACCGCAATCTATCCCACTCCAGTCTACTCCACTCCACTCCAATCTACTCCACTCCACTCTACCGCAATCTATCCCACTCCAGTCTACTCCACTCCAATCTACTCCACTCCACTCTACCGCAATCTATCCCACTCCAGTCTACTCCACTCCAATCTACTCCACTCCACTCTACCGCAATCTATCCCACTCCAGTCTACTCCACTCCAATCTACTCCACTCCACTCTACCGCAATCTATCCCACTCCAGTCTACTCCACTCCACTCCAATCTACTCCACTCCACTCTACCGCAATCTATCCCACTCCAGTCTACTCCACTCCAATCTACCCCACTCCACTCTATCGCAATCTATCCCACTCCAGTCTACTCCACTCCAATCTACCCCACTCCACTCCAACTACCCCACTCCAGTCTACTCCACTCCAATCTACTCCACTCCACTCTACCGCAATCTATCCCACTCCAGTCTACTCCACTTCAATCTACCCCACTCCACTCTATCGCAATCTATCCCACTCCAGTCTACTCCACTGAACTCCAGTCTACCCATTCCACTTCAATCATCTCCAATCTACCCTTATCTATCCCAATTTAATCTACCCCACTCCACTTTACTAAAATCTACCTCACTCCAATCTACCCCACTCCACTTTACTACAATCTACCTCACCCCAAACTACCCCAGTCCACTTCACTCCATGCCAATTTACCCTAATCAACCCCACTCCAATCTACCCATTCCTCTCCAATCTAACCCACTCAATTGCCGTCTACCCCATTCAAACCCATTCCAATCTACCCCAATCTATCTCAGTCCACTCCAATCTACTGCACTCTAATCTACTCAACACCACCACAATCTTCCACACTCCAATCTACACCACTACAATCTAGCCACTACACTCCAATCTAGCCCAATGTGTACCACTCCAATCTACACCATAATCCACTCCACTCTATCCCAATCCACCCCACTCTAATCTACCCCGATCTACCTCACTCAACACTACCCCAATCTACCCCAAAGCCACTCCAATCTACTCCACTCCACTCCAATCTACCTCGATCCACACCTCTCCTCTGCTCCCTACCCCACTCCACTCCACTCCACCCCAATTTAATCTACCCCACTCCAATCTACCTCAATCCAATATATCCTACCCGACCCACACAACCCCAGTCTACTCCCATCTACCCCACCTCAATTTAGCATCAATCTCAAGATGCGGGGAGGGTCTTAGTCAAATGTGAAGAATTTGGGGAGACTTAAGGTGTGCGCCTGCTGGAGCTGTAGACCATAGTATCAAAATATAACAGCACCTCGGATGTAAAGCGCTGATGGACATTTCAGTGTGGCTAGGCGCTATGGACCCAGTGAGTAGCCCTAGAATCACTGCGGGTTCTATAGAAGAGGGGGATGTTTCGCCCACTAAGAGGATTTTATATCATGGGGCCCAGGTTTCCCCCTCCCGCCCCCCCCCACCCCATAATATGCCCCATTGCTGGCTGGCGCGCGAGGACCAGCACGCTCCGCTGAGCCCAGATTACACCAGTCACCTAAGCTCCTTTGGGCAGGGAGGGGGCCCCTCCGGTCTTGTGATGTTGTCGAGTGGAGGGTGGCGAGCTCCAGGCGGGGAAGGGAGATTATTGCACGCGGGGAAAGTGGCCTTTGTTCGGCCTGAGCTGCATCCACCGGCCGCGGGAGTCTTGCGGGGGCACGGATTCTGGTACCCAAGACCCCCGCCTCGAGGGAGACTGGGAACTCAAAGGAGAGCTGTCACTGTAGGCATGCTGCACTCCTGGCACTGCCCTTGTAGGCCTCCTCTACTTTGGGCACTGCCTTGTAGGCCTGCTGCACTCCTGGCACTACCCTTGTTGGCACGTGTGACTCCTGGCACCGCCCTTGTAGGCATGTGTACTCCTGGCACTGCCCTTGTAGGTATGTGTACTCCTGGCACTGCCCTTGTAGGCATGTGTACTCCTGGCACTGCCCTTGTAGGCATGTGTACTCCTGGCACTGCCCTTGTAGGCATGTGTACTCCTGGCATTACCCTTGTAGGCATGTGTACTCCTGGCACTGCTCTTGTAGGCATGTGTACTCCTGGCATTACCCTTGTAGGCATGTGTACTCCTGGCACTGCCCTTGTAGGCATGTGTACTCCTGGCACTGCCCTTGTAGGCATGTGTACTCCTGGCACTGCTGCCCTTGTAGGCATGTGTACTCCTGGCACTGCCCTTGTAGGCATGTGTACTCCTGGCACTGCCCTTGTAGGCATGTGTACTCCTGGCATTACCCTTGTAGGCATGTGTACTCCTGGCACTGCCCTTGTAGGCATGTGTACTCCTGGCATTACCCTTGTAGGCATGTGTACTCCTGGCACTGCCCTTGTAGGCATGTGTACTCCTGCCACTGCCCTTGTAGGCATGTGTACTCCTGGCACTGCCCTTGTAGGCATGTGTACTCCTGGCATTACCCTTGTAGGCATGTGTACTCCTGGCACTGCCCTTGTAGGCATGTGTACTCCTGGCACTGCCCTTGTAGGCATGTGTACTCCTGGCACTGCCCTTGTAGGCATGTGTACTCCTGGCACTGCTGCCCTTGTAGGCATGTGTACTCCTGGCACTGCCCTTGTAGGCATGTGTACTCCTGGCACTACCCTTGAAGGCATGTGTACTCCTGGCACTGCCCTTGTAGGCATGTGTACTCCTGGCATTACCCTTGTAGGCATGTGTACTCCTGGCATTACCCTTGTAGGCATGTGTACTCCTGGCACTGCCCTTGTAGGCATGTGTACTCCTGGCATTACCCTTGTAGGCATGTGTACTCCTGACACTGCCCTTGTAGGCATGTGTACTCCTGGCATTACCCTTGTAGGCATGTGTACTCCTGGCACTGCCCTTGTAGGCATGTGTACTCCTGGCACTGCCCTTGTAGGCATGTGTACTCCTGGCACTGCTGCCCTTGTAGGCATGTGTACTCCTGGCACTGCCCTTGTAGGCATGTGTACTCCTGGCACTGCCCTTGTAGGCATGTGTACTCCTGGCACTACCCTTGAAGGCATGTGTACTCCTGGCACTGCCCTTGTAGGCCTCCTCTACTTTGGGCACTGCCTTGTAGGCCTACTGTACTCCTAGCACTGCCCTTGAAGGCCTGCCTACTCCTTGTAGGCCTGTCTACTGCTTGCCTGGCTCTACTCCTTGCCCTGCTCTACTCCCTGCCCTGCTCTACTCCCTGCCCTGCTCTACTCCCGGCCCTGCTCTACTCCTTGCGCTTCCCTTGTAGGCCTGCCTAATGCTTGCCATGCTCTACTTCTGGCACTGCTCTTGTAGGCATGCACTATTCCTTGCCCTAGTCCTTGCACTTCCCTTGTATGCCTGCCTACTACTCGCACGTCCCTTATTGACCTGCCTACTGCTTGCCATGCTCTACTCCTGGCACTGCCCTTGTAGGCATACACTACTCCTTGCACTGCTCTACTCTTCCACTTCCCATGTATGCCTGTTCTACTATTTGCCCTACTCCACTCCTTGTGCTTCCCTCGTAGGCTTGCCTACTCGTTGTGCTTCCCTTGTAGGCCTCCCTACTGTTTACCCTGCTCTACTTCTTGCCCTGCTCTACTCCTTGCCCTGCTCTACACTTTATGCTTCCCTAGTAGGCCGGCTCTACTCCTTGCGCTTCCCTTGTAGGCCTGCTCTACTCCTTGCGCTTCCCTTGTAGGCCTGCCTACTCCTTGGACTTCCCTTGTAGGCCTGCCCATTCCTTGCGCTTCCCTTGTAGGCCTGCCTACTCCTTGGACTTCCCTTGTAGGCCTGCCCACTCCTTGCGCTTCCCTTGTAGGCATGATCTACTCCTTGCCCTGCTCTACACTTTGTGCTTCCCTTGTAGGCCTGCCTACTCCTTGCGCGTCCCTTGTAGGCCTGCCTACTCCTTGTGCTTCCCTTGTAGGCCTGCCTGCTCCTTGTGCTTCCCTTGTAGGCCTGCCTACTTCTTGCGCGTCCCTTGTAGGCTTGCCTACTTCTTGCGCTTCCCTTGTAGGCATGCCTACTCCTTGCGCGTCCCTTGTAGGCTTGCCTACTTCTTGCGCTTCCCTTGTAGGCATGCCTACTCCTTGCGCTGCCCTTGTAGGCCTGCTCTACTCCTTGCGCTTCCCTTGTAGGCCTGCCTACTCCATGCGCTTCCATTGTAGGCCTGCTCTACTCCTTGCGCTTCCCTTGTAGGCCTGCCTACTCCTTGCCCGTCCCTTGTAGGCCTGCCTACTCCTTGCGCGTCCCTTGTAGGCCTACCTACTCCTTGCGCGTCCCTTGTAGGCCTACCTACTCCTTGCGCTTCCCTTGTAGGCCTGCCTGCTCCTTGCACGTCCCTTGTAGGCCTGCCTACTCCTTGCGCGTCCCTTGTAGGCCTGCCTGCTCCTTTTGCTTCCCTTGTAGGCCTGCCTACTCCTTGCGCGTCCCTTGTAGGCCTGCCTACTCCTTGCGCGTCCCTTGTAGGCCTGCCTGCTCCTTTTGCTTCCCTTGTAGGCCTGCTCTACTCCTTGTGCTTCCCTTGTAGGCCTGCCTGATCCTTGCGCGTCCCTTGTAGGCCTGCCTACTCCTTGGACTTCCCTTGTAGGCCTGCCTACTCCTTGCGCTTCCCTTGTAGGCCTGCCTACTCCTTGGACTTCCCTTGTAGGCCTGCCCACTCCTTGGACTTACCTTGTAGGCCTGCCTACTCCTTGGACTTCCCTTGTAGGCCTGCCTACTCCTTGCGCTTCCCTTGTAGGCCTGCTCTATTCCTTGCGCTTCCCTTGTAGGCCTGCCTACTCCTTGCGCTTCCCTTGTAGGCCTGCTCTATTCCTTGCGCTTCCCTTGTAGGCCTGCCCACTCCTTGGACTTTCCTTGTAGGCCTGCCCACTCCTTGGACTTCCCTTGTAGGCCTGCCTACTCCTTGCGCTTCCCTTGTAGGCCTCCTCTACTCCTTGCGCGTCCCTTGTAGGCCTGCCTACTCCTTGCGCGTCCCTTGTAGGCCTGCCTGCTCCTTTTGCTTCCCTTGTAGGCCTGCCTGCTCCTTTTGCTTCCCTTGTAGGCCTGCTCTACTCCTTGTGCTTCCCTTGTAGGCCTGCCTGATCCTTGCGCGTCCCTTGTAGGCCTGCCTGCTCCTTTTGCTTCCCTTGTAGGCCTGCTCTACTCCTTGTGCTTCCCTTGTAGGCCTGCCTACTCCTTGCGCGTCCCTTGTAGGTATGTGTACTCCTGGCACTGCCCTTGTAGGTATGTGTACTCCTGGCACTGCCCTTGTAGGCATGTGTACTCCTGGCACTGCCCTTGTAGGCATGTGTACTCCTGGCACTGCCCTTGTAGGCATGTGTACTCCTGGCACTGCCCTTGTAGGCATGTGTACTCCTGGCATTACCCTTGTAGGCATGTGTACTCCTGGCACTGCTCTTGTAGGCATGTGTACTCCTGGCATTACCCTTGTAGGCATGTGTACTCCTGGCACTGCCCTTGTAGGCATGTGTACTCCTGGCACTGCCCTTGTAGGCATGTGTACTCCTGGCACTGCTGCCCTTGTAGGCATGTGTACTCCTGGCACTGCCCTTGTAGGCATGTGTACTCCTGGCACTGCCCTTGTAGGCATGTGTACTCCTGGCATTACCCTTGTAGGCATGTGTACTCCTGGCACTGCCCTTGTAGGCATGTGTACTCCTGGCATTACCCTTGTAGGCATGTGTACTCCTGGCACTGCCCTTGTAGGCATGTGTACTCCTGCCACTGCCCTTGTAGGCATGTGTACTCCTGGCATTGCCCTTGTAGGCATGTGTACTCCTGGCACTGCCCTTGTAGGCATGTGTACTCCTGGCATTACCCTTGTAGGCATGTGTACTCCTGACACTGCCCTTGTAGGCATGTGTACTCCTGGCATTACCCTTGTAGGCATGTGTACTCCTGGCACTGCCCTTGTAGGCATGTGTACTCCTGGCACTGCCCTTGTAGGCATGTGTACTCCTGGCACTGCTGCCCTTGTAGGCATGTGTACTCCTGGCACTGCCCTTGTAGGCATGTGTACTCCTGGCACTGCCCTTGTAGGCATGTGTACTCCTGGCACTACCCTTGAAGGCATGTGTACTCCTGGCACTGCCCTTGTAGGCCTCCTCTACTTTGGGCACTGCCTTGTAGGCCTACTGTACTCCTAGCACTGCCCTTGAAGGCCTGCCTACTCCTTGTAGGCCTGTCTACTGCTTGCCTGGCTCTACTCCTTGCCCTGCTCTACTCCCTGCCCTGCTCTACTCCCTGCCCTGCTCTACTCCCGGCCCTGCTCTACTCCTTGCGCTTCCCTTGTAGGCCTGCCTAATGCTTGCCATGCTCTACTTCTGGCACTGCTCTTGTAGGCATGCACTATTCCTTGCCCTAGTCCTTGCACTTCCCTTGTATGCCTGCCTACTACTCGCACGTCCCTTATTGACCTGCCTACTGCTTGCCATGCTCTACTCCTGGCACTGCCCTTGTAGGCATACACTACTCCTTGCACTGCTCTACTCTTCCACTTCCCATGTATGCCTGTTCTACTATTTGCCCTACTCTACTCCTTGTGCTTCCCTCGTAGGCTTGCCTACTCGTTGTGCTTCCCTTGTAGGCCTCCCTACTGTTTACCCTGCTCTACTTCTTGCCCTGCTCTACTCCTTGCCCTGCTCTACACTTTATGCTTCCCTAGTAGGCCGGCTCTACTCCTTGCGCTTCCCTTGTAGGCCTGCTCTACTCCTTGCGCTTCCCTTGTAGGCCTGCCCATTCCTTGCGCTTCCCTTGTAGGCCTGCCTACTCCTTGCGCTTCCCTTGTAGGCCTGCCTACTCCTTGCGCTTCCCTTGTAGGCCTCCCTACTCTTTGCGCTTCCCTTGTAGGCCTGCCTACTCCTTGCGCTTCCCTTGTAGGCATGATCTACTCCTTGCCCTGCTCTACACTTTGTGCTTCCCTTGTAGGCCTGCCTACTCCTTGCGCGTCCCTTGTAGGCCTGCCTACTCCTTGTGCTTCCCTTGTAGGCCTGCCTACTCCTTGTGCGTCCCTTGTAGGCTTGCCTGCTCCTTGTGCTTCCCTTGTAGGCCTGCCTACTTCTTGCGCGTCCCTTGTAGGCATGCCTACTTCTTGCGCTTCCCTTGTAGGCATGCCTACTCCTTGCGCTTCCCTTGTAGGCCTGCTCTACTCCTTGCGCTTCCCTTGTAGGCCTGCCTACTCCTTGGACTTCCCTTGTAGGCCTGCCCATTCCTTGCGCTTCCCTTGTAGGCCTGCCTACTCCTTGGACTTCCCTTGTAGGCCTGCCTACTCCTTGGACTTCCCTTGTAGGCCTGCCTACTCCTTGCGCGTCCCTTGTAGGCCTGCCTGCTCCTTGTGCTTCCCTTGTAGGCCTGCCTACTTCTTGTGCGTCCCTTGTAGGCTTGCCTACTTCTTGCGCTTCCCTTGTAGGCATGCCTACTCCTTGCGCGTCCCTTGTAGGCTTGCCTACTTCTTGCGCTTCCCTTGTAGGCATGCCTACTCCTTGCGCGTCCCTTGTAGGCCTGCCTACTCCATGCGCTTCCATTGTAGGCCTGCTCTACTCCTTGCGCTTCCCTTGTAGGCCTGCTTTACTCCTTGCGCGTCCCTTGTAGGCCTGCCTACTCCATGCGCTTCCATTGTAGGCCTGCTCTACTCCTTGCGCTTCCCTTGTAGGCCTGCCTACTCCTTGCGCTTCCCTTGTAGGCCTGCCCATTCCTTGCGCTTCCCTTGTAGGCCTGCCTACTCCTTGGACTTCCCTTGTAGGCCTGCCTACTCCTTGGACTTCCCTTGTAGGCCTGCCTACTCCTTGCGCGTCCCTTGTAGGCCTGCCTGCTCCTTGTGCTTCCCTTGTAGGCCTGCCTACTTCTTGCGCGTCCCTTGTAGGCTTGCCTACTTCTTGCGCTTCCCTTGTAGGCATGCCTACTCCTTGCGCGTCCCTTGTAGGCCTGCCTACTCCTTGCGCGTCCCTTGTAGGCCTACCTACTCCTTGCACTTCCCTTGTAGGCCTGCCTACTCCTTGTGCTTCCCTTGTAGGCCTGCCTACTCCTTGCGCGTCCCTTGTAGGCCTGCCTGCTCCTTGTGCTTCCCTTGTAGGCCTGCCTACTTCTTGCGCGTCCCTTGTAGGCTTGCCTACTTCTTGCGCTTCCCTTGTAGGCATGCCTACTCCTTGCGCGTCCCTTGTAGGCTTGCCTACTTCTTGCGCTTCCCTTGTAGGCATGCCTACTCCTTGCGCGTCCCTTGTAGGCCTGCCTACTCCATGCGCTTCCATTGTAGGCCTGCTCTACTCCTTGCGCTTCCCTTGTAGGCCTGCTCTACTCCTTGCGCGTCCCTTGTAGGCCTGCCTACTCCATGCGCTTCCATTGTAGGCCTGCTCTACTCCTTGCGCTTCCCTTGTAGGCCTGCCTACTTCTTGCGCGTCCCTTGTAGGCTTGCCTACTTCTTGCGCTTCCCTTGTAGGCATGCCTACTCCTTGCGCGTCCCTTGTAGGCTTGCCTACTTCTTGCGCTTCCCTTGTAGGCCTGCTCTACTCCTTGTGCGTCCCTTGTAGGCCTGCCTGCTCCTTTTGCTTCCCTTGTAGGCCTGCCTACTCCTTGCGCGTCCCTTGTAGGCCTGCTCTACTCCTTGTGCGTCCCTTGTAGGCCTGCCTGCTCCTTTTGCTTCCCTTGTAGGCCTGCCTACTCCTTGCGCGTCCCTTGTAGGCCTGCCTACTCCTTGCGCTTGCGTGTGTGTGTGTGATGCCACTTCTGCTACCCGTGCCAGTCTAGTTCTTGCAGACAGAGCCTGTAACTGGCTGTTGGTGGAGACCTCAGGCCTCATTGTGAGTGGGTTGGTATATGCTGACCGGTGCGTAAACACCTGTCTATGCACGGGTCAATTACGAGTTTGAAAGTATTTAATACAGCCAATAATTACCAGATGCGTTTGATAACTCAACTTTCGTTAAACTTCAGCAGGTCAAACCTAAAACATACGGTATTTACAGTATCATGCGGATTTTAGTGTGTTAAACACCAAAATCTACATGGTATTGCTCACCAACTCGTAATATGTGTTATTTATCTCACCTGATAAATAACGAACCCTGTGGAATTGTTATTGATCAGGTGCGAAGAATAGCACTTCAAAACTTTATAAATAAAATAAATAAACTCGTAATCGGGCCTTAGAGTTAGCTCAGGTAGACCCACTGCTTTTAATTGGTTGACCTTCTTGTCCGTTTAATTTACTTGCTTCTTATTTGCTGGCTTTCATTCCTTTATGTGCGTTTGCCCCTCCCCTGGAGCATTGCTTCCTAACCATCCTTTCAATGGATGACCTGTATCCGTCCATGGCTCACAGTAGTTAACTACCTTTAATCTATGGGATGGCATGTGTTTTCCTGCTCTCTCCCCATATGGTGCTTTCCCCTCACATCAGTGACATCTCCTCTCTTCGTTTTGCTCCACACCCCTCCCAGCTCATCTGTAAGATCGCAGCAACAGATATATTTTTGCCAGGTTTTACTTGAGAGAAGACTTTATAATGCTGTTTCTCTTCTCCTGCCTTCTACAAGTTGCAGGACATCAGGGGGAGGGGGGGGGGGGTAAGGGTGGGGGGTAAGGGTGGGGGGTGAGGGGGAGGACTGGGGGTTCAGGCTGCGCCACTCACTCAGTTTGTGTTTGAGGTACAAGAGTGACTGTAAAATGTCTCTTCTCCCAGAAGTCAGTAAGTCTGTCCCCAGGGCTACCGCAGAGCACCAAGTGGTTGGAGCATTTTGTCCCTTCCCTGGTCTCTTGGAAAGTAAATGACAAAGGGTTTCCTTTAAATACAACTAGCCATCCATGGTTTTGTTTTTTTACTGGATTGTGTGTAATAAACTTTTTTTAATTCTATTAAGAGTTTTGTGAATGAAATTTGAAAAGTAAACCATTTATAAAGATTTCAAATACTGATGTCCAGTTTGGAGATGCCATAAGGTGTGTTTTCTTTTCCTCCAGTACCATGATTTTTTTTAACAATACTTTAAACAAGCTTTGACAAAGCCAATAGCGTAGCAGTCTTTAAAACCCCTATAATATCATAGCATAACCTACATCCTAGTTCGTGCAGCATGGCGGGCTAGTGTCCCTGCTTCAAAGCGCTGTCTGGTTATCAGACCGCAGGAATTGTAGTACAGGTGACCAGGTGGGGTAAGAGTAACTTGGGGGCGCGCAACCATGTTTGGAGTTTGTGGCCTGAGGATTTCAGATTGTTACAGAGGGTCCCGGAGGAGAGGGGGCGTAATCAAGTGGTTGAGACCGTCATCTATATAAACAGAAGACAAGGGTCCTAATCCCGGCTGCTGCATCTAACATCACTGTGTGATCCTGGACAAGTTTCTCTGTACTGGTCAGCTGAGATAGTGAGGTGTTGGTGTGCACATATACATAGATCGAGGGGGGCTGACTAAAGCCTTTTATCTTCCCGGGGTCGATACGTTAAGTGGCATTAAGTTAGGCAATACCGCCGCCAGGGCCCTGGAAGGCCTTTATCCTTCCAGGGTACAGAGACCAGTCACGTGCCTGGCTCAGGGGGGCGGGAGATCGAGGCGGATGCGAACTATGCTTATGAAAACAAAGGCGGCCATTGAGCAGAATATGCTGCGATGCTGACACCGCGGGACAGAAGGGATTTCTCTGGGAACAGTGTTGCATTTCTCCGCACACCCACGCAGCGACGGCCCCCGCGCGCCACGGTCCTGGTCGGTGCCTGCAACAGTTTGCATTTGTTTGTGCTCTTTCCCTGTCCCTGTCATAGTACCTCATCCATTGGCTTCATATAGTATTGTTTGCTACAAGATACAAGAAATAAGCCCCGCCCCCTCTTAGAGGTCACGTGCTCCCCCGCACACCCCCATCGATGGGGTTTTTCGGCAGTAGCCTCTTCCAACCCCCCCTCCTGTTGGAGACATATAAATGATGGTTTCCACATTTTTCTATGACGTGGCTTCTCTTTTAACCCCTTCGGTGGACTTGATGCATTCGGTGCAATCTCAGCCGGTTTCCATGACAACCACACACTCTGGCCGGGGAGGGGCCCCGAGAAGCCACTGGGAATGTGAAGATTCTGGGGGCTGTTGTGTCCCCCCACCCTCCCCACTAAATATCTATTCCTGTGGTAGCCCCGCCCCTCTCGCCTTCACTCACCCCAAGTGCTGAGAAGCCTCTTCGGAGCGCAGTTAAGGGGTGCGCACCGACCTTGACAAATACACTCAAATCTCGCTTTACATTTCTGAACAGGTGGAAAAGGGGAACCCCTGTGTCTGTGTGAGATGGGGGAGGCCGAGGGGGGGATGGGTGGGGGGGGGGGATAGGGATTGAGGTCGGTTGGATGACGCATGGTTGGAATACCCGCTAGCCTGATATTTTAATTTACTTAGCGTCACTGAGTAATGACGTCAGCGCGTAGCACGTTTTGAAAAGGCTCTTAAGGGGCGGACCGACCCGGAAGAGGGCACTTTTCACTTGACATCAACCTATAGGACCTCGGGCTTCTCCAGTCCATAAAAGATGAGGCTCTGTGTAAAAGGGTATAGTAGTGAACCTCCCACTTTTGCAGCTGCTGTGAGGGGTGAGGATTCCCCCGGACCACTGTTTTTGTCACATTAGATGATTTACCTCCTATGTATGGCCTTCTTGACTTATTACCCAGAAACTCATGCAGGACTGAAGGGCGTGGCCTATTGCATCACAAGGGGGCAAACGCAGTGACCTTGAAAGGGTGAAAAGACATTTGAATTTGGAAAGGAACACAAAATTGAGGGGAAAAAAGAGAAAGAAACGAAGAAAAAGGATTATAAAAGCAAAGAATTAAGTAAATTGTATTTGTAATTGCATTTATATAGCGCTTACTACGCCTGACAAGGCGTCGAAGTGCTTTTTCGGCGAGTAGCACGCTACTCCGGGACCCATAGAGGATTAGTGTTGAATTATTATAGTGAAAGATGCAAGTACATTTTAAGTGGTGGATAGGTTAGTCAGTTATTTGGATTTGGAACGATAGCAGAAGGATAGAGGAGGAAAAAAAGGTTTGTATTTGTATAGCGCTTGTTACTCCGGCAATCATAAGAACCATGAACCTGGAACCATTAATACAGGAGACGCGTCCGAGTAAGCAGGCTGCCCTCACCCCCCTGGGTCATCTCTTTCCCCAAGGGCCTCACAAGGGGAACCCCCTCCCTGTTTTCGCCCTCGGCAGCGTCATGGCCAGGAAGGCGCGCCGGGCCTGCGCCCCACCGAGGTGCCGGAACGCTCTGCGGTGTAAGCCCCGTTTCCCAATCATCAGGAATGCGCCGGAGGTGCCAAGTACCGGAGGGGTAAGAGAAAGGGCCTCTTGTGGCGGCTGGCAGCGGGCGTGGGCACGTGCCATGATGCAGAGTTCACAGGTGTGACTCATCCTGCGTGGGCGGCTCTCGCGCCCTCATGTCCACCCTGTTCTTCCAGGGTGCAAACATTCACGGTGAAGTGTTTTGTGTCCTTGTGACAGGTGCGAAGAACGCCCACTCGTGCGCTGCAGAAAGCAAAAGGTTATCAGGATTTGATACACCAAGCCAGTGCTTTAAATGGGCCGGTACTGGCCGGTACGGAGTATCAGAACTTTTTTATTTTGAGAAGGAGAGTACCGGCAGAAACAAGCAGGCCCTTTGGACAGAGTACCTGCACTTCTATTTTCCATCAAAGCAATACCAAAGGGGATGATGGACGGAGCGTTTGAGCAAATCAAGCACTCAGCCCCAGTCAACTGATCTGGGTTTAATCCATCACCATTCTTTAGCCCACTCAGCCACCCCAGTTCAGACATGGCCATATGCAAATCAGTCTGACCCTGTGCCTCATGGGAACAGTCCAGCCCGAACTGCCAAGCCATGTCTTCCCTGGACCAAGCATCCTGGGACTGGTTTCGGGTTCATAATCCTCATCAGCCAGGCTATCTCGAATCCAGTGGCAGAGTGAGCAAGATACCCACGTCTGGGCATACCCTGCCAACTTAGGGCGAGCAAAGCAAAACCAAAGGGGATGATGGGGGTGAGTGTGTGATTTGCTCAAACGCTCCGTCCATCATCTCCTTTGGTATCGCTCTATTTTCCATCAAGCACTGCACCAAACCCGGGAAAATGTGACCCGCCCTCCGAGCCCTCTCCGAGGCTATCCAACCCACCAGGATGTCTCTTGTCCTCGTCAGTACTGCATGTCTTAAATGGCATAGACGGTGCCCCAGTCCTACCCAGCCTTTCAGAGAAGCACCCTCATAGGTGCAGTGCTTAATTTGTAAAAAAAAAATATATATATATATTATTGCCGGGGCTCTCTGAAGCTTGCACCACATATTAACACTGCCTTTGACAGTACCAACAAAAATACTAACCATCCCACTCCTCCAGGTGGGACAATTCAGACTATTTTGGGCCCCAAAAGCTATAAGAATGACCTGGGCGACAGGTAATAATCATTTTAATGTATATTGAATTAATATTTAACTGTTGTGGTGGTCATCTCTAAATTAGCCTGACAGCACCACCTTGTGGCAGACTGTCACAAGCACCGGTGTTGACAATTGCCGGTGCCAAGCACCTGAAACCATCGGCTCAAATTAAGCACTGGGTGTATGTCTCCGTTTCGGACACGGTCCAGACTTGTTTTGTTTCTAAGTTGTTTTTCATTACCCTTGAGGGCAACTTGCGGAGTGCAGCTGTTGTTTTTTAAAAAAGATAACATACCACTGTTTTAATCACTTTTCTAAGCATTTAGCTGCTTCTGAAACCAGCACTGGTAAGCCAACAGGTCTTGCCTTTGAAATGAGAGGACAAAGATATTAATTTTGCCAGTGCTTCTTTGCAAAGAGTAATGAAAAATCTATAAAACTATTTCAACAAGGCCAGCAATGCATCGTGTGCGGATGCACTGGCGATCACCTAGGACTGTTTTGTCCTTTGAAAAAGCTGGTTCCCCTACCCTCTGGCAAGGCTGCAGGGGATGACTCCCTGCCAATTGTTCTATAAAACTTTCAAGAATCTCACTTTACCATTGCTAAGTGCGTTTATACATTAGATAGAGATTTGTATGGCGGTACCTAACTCTTGGGATATGAATAATATTGTTTTCTTTTTTAAATAACGGTAAGCCACTTGAGGAGTGCGGATCTTACCTTCGTATATCCCTCATAAACACGAATGCCAAAATCTTTGCCAGAGTCTTGGCAAATCAATTAGCCCGACTCAGGCCTGGATTAGTTTCGAGTCAGCAGCATGAGTTTATAGCATAGAGAGATACTACAGCTCACGTCAACACTGCTTTAGCTGCCTTTGATATAGGAAGGAAGGATGCACTAATAATGAGTGTGGTACTTCTAGATACCAAAAAGGCGTTTGACCAAGTTGTATGGGACTGCTAATGGTCAACGCTTTTGGTTAATACCCTGGGGGGCCGATATGGCAAATAGTGATGCGCATAATATATTAACGCCTTCGCCGCAGGGGTAATTCCCCCGCGGTGCGGGAGGGCAGGGGACGTGCGCGGCACCACGGTGCCCATGACGAGTCCAGCTCGTCATGCTGCACAGTGGAGCTGTGCTCATGACGAGCTGGACCCGTCATGACTCAGCCCACTCCAATAGAACGTCCGCACAGGCGTGGAATTCGATGCGCGGGGGAGTGCTGCAGCCGTTATGACGAGCCCAGCTCGTCATGAGCACAGCTCCACTGTGCCTCATGACGAGCTGGGCTCGTCATAAGCATGCAAGGGGTTAACCAGAAGGCTAAATTAATTTATCCTAACCTGCACTCTGCCCTTTTAAAATTACATCAAGTTACCCGGCAGAGTGGCCCCCCTCATCCCATTGCTATTTGCACCTTATATTGAGGCGTTTATAAGGTCACTTAATTCTAACACTCCTATTTTACCATTTAGCTTCAGGCCACGCATGTTAAAGCTCACAGCGTATGCAGATGACATAGCGGTCGTCTCTTCTGACCCGGCAACAGCGCTTGCTTTAATTCGGGACGAAGCAAAGAAATTCTGTCTTTTTTCCCCGGCTATAAGCTGACTGTTAATAAGACTCCAGCCCTTCTCAATCTTCGCACGGAGAGACCGATATCAGGTACCTGCTCGACAACTACTACCTTGGTGTACTCCTCTCCCCCAGTGCTCAGCAGATATGGAGGCTAAACTATGAACCACTTTTGCAATCTGTAATCCAAAACTTAAAGAACTTTCTTAAACTCCGAATTATATAATTGTAAGGTGCAACATTATCAAAATGACAGGGCTACCCAAATTTTTATACCTGCTGCGTACCATTCCCTTCTGTGTTCCCAACTTTGAAAAAAAACAAAAAACTAGAAGGAGCAATAGGTAGCTTCTTTTGGGGGTACAAGAAAGCACACTGTGCTATACGATCCCTTAAATTCCCCTATAATCAGGGTGGGGGGCAGCTTCCCAACTTTAAATTATACTCTTTTGTGGCATTTTCTGTACGCTTACGAAGTCTTCTGACCACTAAGAATCAACACTTTTCCTTCCATCTTGCACTTGGATCAGATAGTAGTATGTTTTTCTGCAAAATCAATGACCCCCAATCTTTTAAGACCGTTCGATTTAAGACGATCAGGGATATACCACATATATGGGGGAGAAATTTTAGGCTAATGCTCTCTGTACCCTAATCATTTTAACTTTAACCTTAATTTCCCTCTGTGGGGTAACCCAATGTTCCCGGAAGTATTTCACGATGCAGCCGGCCGACACTGGGCAGGCTATGGCGTTGAGCGGCTTGGGCAATTGTATGATCTTAATGGATTCCGAACATTTGCTAATCTACAAACCTCGTAGGAACGTCCGCAGCAACTATCTTATAAATATCTACTGATTAGAGACTATTTTGTAAGACAGCAAAGGATAAAAATACTGTAGAATTCTGACTTATAGACATGTCTAATAGGAGCGGTGTGGGCGCACACTGCCTCACACTCCAGCACTCAGTTTGCCCCGATACATCATAATAAATGCAGTGCATGATAACACTTTCTTCGGTGTCAGGCTTTAGTTTTTCACCCTTGTTGGTGCAGCCAGTACTGTGTATCTCTAGACACGTGTTTCAGAATAATTGTCCTTCTTCAGTAGAGAGCAACACTTTTTTGGGGGTGCTGGAGATGCTGCCTAAAGTCTTCTTAGGTCTATACGACACGTCTAAGAAATCACAAATTAGCACAATGTATTCACAGCTCTGTCAATACAGGACTGATGATAGCCAGCGGCTTGCTGCTAAGTGGAGGCAAAATTTAGGAGTAGATATTGCTCGTATAGAGTTAACTTCTGCATTAGATACTTTGGATGGGGCAGTACCCTCTATAGGCTCAAAGCTGCAGCAATTCCGCACTATTTGTATGCTATACTATACCCCCGATAGAATTGTGAAATAGGCCCAAACCGAACAGGGAGATGGGGGAGATAGGCGGCTTTGCCCGAAATGATGAGTGGTGGCAGCAAATATTTTACATATGTTTGGAACCTGTCCTGAGCTCGGATTTTCTGGAACAATGTCTTGCAAATTACCAACAGTCGCCAAGGGTTGGATTTCTCTTCCACAGAAAAGGAGATCATGTTAGGTTACAAGATGGAAGCTAACTTTGGCTTGAGGTCTTTCTTTTCGATTATCTTAGTGGCTGCTCGACTTTGTATAGCAAGGGCATGGATCTCGCCAAGACCCCCTGCAGCAGCAGAATGGTGGGCAATCATGAAAGAGACTTACGAGAGGGAAAGGGCGCTGACTGGAACTAGAGGAGTGCGCTTATTACAGAAATTTGGTCGCATATGGAATAGATTTGCTTGAATTACATGACTGGCTATGAGTTGGATAGCTCTCCCCTCTCTCTCTCTTCTTTTTCCACCCCACCCCTTTCTGCTTCTTTCTTCCTTATAGCATATGTATTGATTCTTATTTTGTGTTAGGCTGTGCCTGATGGGAATATTTCTTTCTTTCTTTTTTGTTTTTCTTTATTCTGTGTGATCTGAAAATGTAAAAAATTATATAAAGACTATAAGGATTGCTTCCCTTTGACAAAATAATAATAACAAATAAAGAAAACCGGTTTCAAAGATGGCTGGTGGTGCGTCATGAATGGTGCAAGAACATGCATGGTGGTATTTTTGAGATGGATTTTCTGAACGAGAAAACATTCCAAGATGGCCACCAGTGCATACACATGTGCTGTGATGTCACAATGTCTGCACATTCATCTTAACTCACTGGCCATTTAGGAGATCTAGGGGAAACCACACGAACTCCCATGGAGGACAGAAAGAAAAAAAATCTAGTATTTGCAATGCCAATAGGTCTGGCCTTGGCATGCTGGTGCAAAGGTACATTTTTTATTGTATTTTTACATTTTTTTTTTTTTTAAAGAATAAGCCAGAAAATAAAAAGAAAACAGACTGCCGCCTAAATGTGGCACCAAATGTTTGAAATAAAAATGTTAAATAAAAAAAAAAACCCTGCGGCCATTTTGGCTTTTTTTTCAAGTTTAATTTACCTTTTCAAGCTGACCAACAGTCATTTTTGAAGAGTAAATTGAATAACAAAAGAAAAAGAGACAAACATTGGCGAACCCAATAGGTCTGGCCTTGGCATGCTCATGTAAAGCTTATGGTTTTTACATTTTGTATTGCACAAATAAGCCACAAAAAAGACATACAAAAGAAAACAGAATGTGGCCACAAAATACTTGCAATAACAGTGTTCATTTTACAAAATCGTTTGCTGATGTGGCAGTTTTACAAGTAGTGTTTTTTTTTAATGCTTTTTAGTCGTGCCATTCATATTACCAGTTTTTGGTCACAGCAACAAGGAGAAATCATCACTCAGTCAAGCCCTCCAATTGCAGCCACCTACCATGGCACAATGTCACTTAAACATTTTATAACAGCAACTTTAACAAGCATTGGTAAAGCCAGTAGCTCTGGTGCTGTCTGCCAGTCTTTTGGCTTTGTCAATGTTTTCTCTTGGTTTTTACACACCTTTGTTGGGGAAGCTCACAATCAATCTAAAAAATATTAGCCAAGTAAAGAGATTGTTTTCTTTTAAAAAACACTAATTACCTTAATAGTTCCTAACAAGTAAGGAAACCTCTTTGTTTGTGGATGTGCTCCTGTGATGGGACCGCATGCTGTCACTCACAGTGAAGCTGACCAATGACTGAAGTGGGCTGATGCACTGTCCCTTGGTATATGCGGTAGTGGGTGGAAGTAAAATGTGAATGACACAGCAACAGGGTAGTGGATGAAGAGAGGTGGCTGACAGCCCTGAGTAGTAAGTATATTATTGATAGAATTTTAGTAACATCAAAAGGTGTTGGGAAACTCCAGACCTAAAAAGGAAACAGGAAATATATCCCCATCTAATGGGGCACCTAAAGCAAAAGTAAAATTAATAGCCATTCTTTAAGATATAATATATAAAAAAATATTTAAAAAGTACAATTTGAAGAGACTTATCACTGGTGAGAAAGGAACTATTTTTAAGGTATATGAACCATGTGAACAAGCTTCAGCGCTCCGTCCATCATCTCCTTGTGGTTACTTTTTTTGCCCTAAGTTGGCAGGGTATGCCCAGACGTGGGTTCCTTGCTCACTGTGCCACTGGATTCAAGCTAGCCTGGCTGATGAGGGGTGTTACCCCGAAACCAGGCACAGGATGCTTGTTTCCGGTCCAAATAAGACCTGGCTTGGCAATTCGGGCTGGGCTGTTCCCATCAGGAACAGGGTCAAGACTGATTTACATATGGATGGGTCTGAACTGGGGTGGCGAAGTGAGCTAAAGAATGATGACAGATTCAACCAAGATCTGTGACTGAGGGTGAGTGTCTGAAAAGCTTCAGCGCTCCGTCCATCATCTCCTTGTGTTTGCTTTGTTTGCACTAAGTTGTCAGGGTGTGCCCAAATGGGGGTCCCATGCTCACTTTGCCACTGGATTCAAGCTAGCCTGGCTGATGAGGGGATTTACCCAGAAACCGGTCCCAGGTTGCTTGTTTCCGGTCCAGGGAAGGCATGGCTTGGCAGTTCAGGCTGGACTGTTCCCATGAGGAACAGGGTCAATACTGATTTGCATATGGCTCGGCCTGAATTGGGGTGGGGAAGTGAGCTGAAGAACGATGATTAATTCAACCCAGATCTGATAGTGACTGGGGGCGAGTGTCTTAAACGGTTCAACACTCCATCCATCATTTTATTTTGTGATGTTATGTGCGCCCTAAGTGGCTAAGGGTATGCCCAGACGTGGGTCCCTTGCTTGTTGCACCACTGGATTCAAGCTAGCCTGGCTGATGAGGGATGTTACCCCGAAACCATACTCTGGATTCTTGTTTCCGGTGCATGGAAGACATGGCTTTGCAGCTCAGGCTGGACTGTTCCCATGAGGCACAGGGTCAAGACTGATTTGCATATAGCTGTGTCTGAACTGGGGTGGCAGAGTGAGCTAAAGAACGATGATGGATTCAACCCATGTGACTGGGGTGAGTGTCTGAAAAGTTTCAGCCCTCCGTCATCTCCTTGTGTTTGCACAAGCTTTGTGGAGTCACTGACAGTTAAGGAAGCCAACGGGTAAAGTAGGCGGACCCGGTCACCCATGCTGTATGATGCAGTATGCCCAAGTAAAATGATCATCACAATTCAACGGACCAATAGATGCAGCCTGCTGACCAGAGCACTTCTATATGTGTGTATGTATGCACTTTGTGTGAAATTTCAGTTTATTTGTGGAGCTGCAGGTGTGTTCCCTGAGATAATCGGAGGTCCCCCTAAATGCTGTGTAGGCGTAAGTCTGTCATGATGGGGTTCTCCAAGTGGGAAGCAGGAGTCCCCCTGAATGCTGCGTCAGGATGATGTGCCCCTCCCCCCAGATAAGCAGGGATCCCCTCAATGCTGTGTAGGGTACTTGTGTCCTTGCAAGAGTGTGCCCCTAGACAACCAGGGGTCCCTCTGGATGTTAAGTCTGGGTTGGTCTGTCATGAAGGAGCGCTCCCCTATGAAAAGCAAGGGTCCCCCTGAACTGACTCCGGAATCTGGGGATCACGGTTCGATCCCCGGCACCAGCGGCAGATTAGCCCAGCACCATGTGACTCTGGGCAATAGCTTGCTTAATCTTCCCGACGGCCCCCAGCGCCTAGAGACCCTAACGGGTGATTGTGCGCTTTACAAATGTGGATTATTATTATTGTGTCTGGGTAGGTTGTCATTTCGGGTGTGGTTCTTGAGATAAGCAGGGGTCCCCGGGAACGCTGTGTCCATGTAGGGCTGTCTTTTGAGGGCGTGACGTTTCAGATATGCAGGGGACCCCAGAATGCTGTGCTGGGACAGCTCTGCGGTGAGGAGGTGCCCATCTCCCCCCGAATAAGCAGAGATTTCCCTGGGTGCTATATTGAATAATTGCCCCTGCAAGGGTGCTCCCCTAGGTAATCAGGGGTCACCCTGAATGCTGTGTGGGGGTAGGTCTGTCGTGATGAGGTGTTCCCCTGAGATAAGAAGGGGACTCCGTCAACGCTGTCGGAATGGGTCTGTAGTGATGGGGTGACCCTCTCTAGGGGTGTAGCTACCACTGGTGCAAGCAGGTGCAGTAGCACCATGACCCAAAGGCCTGAGGGCCCATTGAACTCTGACAATTTCACTCCCGCCAACATCAGCTAAAGTGACCATTTTCCTTCTTTGCACCAGGGTCTGTGACATCCTTGCTCACCTACTGCCCCTCGCCCCCAGGTCTGTCCTTGCAGGTGTGCTATCCCACAAAGCAGAGATCCTCTAAATGATGCTTTGGAGTACGTCTGTCTTTAAAGCGCTTTGATGCCTTCTGGTTTAACGCGCTCTATAAATGCTACAATTATAAAAAGAGGAGTGCCCTCTGCCCACCAATAAGCAGGCATCTTCAGGGACGGACTGGCCTATAGGGAATCAGGCAGTGTCCTACCGGCTGGTCTGAAAGGTTAAGTTAAGTTTGTAGATTTATATAGCGCAGTTTATCATTCGTGAGGGTATCCAGGCACTGTCTTTGGGCTCAGTGAGATTAAGTGATTTGTCCAGAATCACAGGATGTTGCGCCGACGCCGAGACTCGAACCCGGATCCTTACCTCCCAAGTGAGCAGCTGTGGCTGCTGCGCCACACCTTCTCCCTGATCAGTGTGTGGGTCTTTTTTTGGCACTTTGTGATCCTGTTTATGGTCTGCTAGGCCGGTTTTAGTGTTGATTTCCCTGATATTAAACAAACATTGTCTGCAGCAAGCTCAAATTTATGTGGTCTCCCGTACCTTGGAAAACATTTATACAAGCCTTTACAAGTTCAAAAAAGTCCCTATTTCCAAACATGGGCCACTCTTTTATCTATCTATTTCACTAATTGGGGCCACTTTTATTTTGATGCATGGGCCTATTTTCTGTCCCAGTTCGAAACTGGGACCCCCCTGAATGCTGTGTCGGTGTTGAGGTCTCAAAGAGGGAAGGAGGCAGCGCTGCCCAATCTTTAGAGGGAACCCTGAAGATTGTGGCATGAAAACAGGCTCCCATGGTCCCCCGAGACCTCTGCCGCGCTTCTGCCTGGCCCTCGGGCTGTTAATTAATAACCGCTTGCGATTAATTAATAGCTGGAGGAGGGGCGGGGCTTGCTGATGACCTGCTGGCTTGCCAGGGATGAAAGTCTACAGCAGTTTGTACTGCCACCAGCTGTCTGATCCAGTGGTTCTTTGCTTCTTCTGGATGTTACCTTTATTTTTTGTTCTATGCATTGCCCAACCCAACCCCTGTGTCCCCCTAGAGTGCCCTGTGTCTCTGCTTACAGAGAAGGGAAGCCCAGATCGGCCCATTGCGTATAGTTCTGGGCACCCAAGGCAGTTCTGGCTGATGCAGTGGAGTGAAAGTTTTGGTGCAGAGAGTAGCTCAACCCAGGATGCCAGGCCTTTAACCCCCCCCCCCCACCCTCCCATCCTGGTACCTCCGCTGCCCCCCTAAATGGGACACCTTCCACACTGGAAGTGTGTGAGAAGCTGTGGGCGGTATCTGTGTCCCTGTGGTATGTGGAGGGGTGTAACACAGGCCCCTGCTGCACACTGGGGCTCCCAAACTATAGGGCCCCTAACCCTTCAAGGGGCCCACTTTCAACCCAAGGTCAATGAATATCTGTGAGCTATGGGAGGCTCAAGGGCCCCTCTTCACGTTCTGCAGGGGGGCTCTATCATTTTACAGTAAGCCACTGGGTTTTGGGGGGGGGCATGAAATTGGTGGTCATGGGGCTGCCAACCCCTTCCCTCCTGTCCTCTTAGCTGTGTGCCCAAGCTTTTCTTCCTTAGCCGCCACATCAGAAAGTGATTGTCTTTGCTACAAGAAACTGCCCAGGCACCCCACAACTGGAATTGAAAAGTGGATTAATCAAAATTAAGTCTCTGGAAGGAAATTGTCTCATAAACGAATCAGAATACAGATATCTAAATATTGACTCATTTGCGTTCATGTACGTTCTACGAAAAATTCATTAACAGAGCACATTCTGTCTTTCACGACCCTTCATTTCTGGGATTGGCTCACAGGACAACTTTCTGAACTTGTCCATTTCTTAAAGTTTTATGTATGTAATCCTACCGGCATACATTAGAGGAACAACATACATTTTGAGTAAATTCGAAGTCTGGACTGCTGTTTATCTTTTTTTAATTTGGATTTACAATAAAACAATATTTTGTAAGACTTGAGGACTAGCAGTGAATCCTTTGGACATGCATCGACGGATAAAGGGGTACATTATCAAGAACGGCGATAAAATGATCGCCGCTTTAGCGGAAACTCCCGCTAAAGCGGCGATAATGGGCTCGGTAATATGTCCTTGTGAATTCCCATAGCTGCCCGTGATCTGGTGTTAACCCGGGCTTCTATGGGAATTCACAAAGACACATTATCAAGCCCATTATCGCCGCTTTAGCGGCGATAATTTTATCGCCGTTCTTGATAATATGCCCCACAGTTCCTCCCCTGAATGGCCTTTAAGGATCAGCTTTTCGAATAAATGCAATGCAGTTGTGACTGGTTGAGTGCCCCCTCTTTAATGTATTCGCTCCTTCAGGAAAGTTCAGGAAGAAACTCTGGACTCTGTTCAACATTCTCAAGAAGGAACTCTTAAAAGGGGATTCCTTTTCTCTTGTCTTCCTGGAGAGCTGGAATAACCCAGAGCTCTCACCCTAGCAGCAGGAGAGTGACTTCAAAGATGCCCACAAACTCACTGACTGGCACCCAATCACTTGAGAGCACTGCTTGGGGTGTCATGGTAACCGCCTCTCTCGCGACATGAAGACGTGTGTTGTGCTCCAGTGGTGTTTGTAAAGATACTCACCTTGGAGGAGAGCAGCTGAGTGGTGCACAGTGTGGTGAGGTGACTCTAGATATGGTCAGAAGCTTGACAGCTGAGTCACACCTGGGTGTCGGCGGAGAGGGCGGAAGCCACCAATGGTGGTGGACCAGCTGCTCTTTGAAGAGATGGCTCTTCAGATCTTCTCTGAAGTGCAGGTGCACGTGGGTAGGTGTTGTTTTTACAAGCAATGCACCCTCCTGGACTTATGTTTTTATTGTGTGTAAGAACTGTGTAACACCCATGAGCCAGACTTGCACGGCATGTCCGCGCTACCACGGAGCGTCACAGAGGAGTTGGAGACCCAGTACTCCGCACCCGGTCATCAGGGCACAGCTACAACCTCTCCTTTGATACTTCTTGATGGTCCCTACAACCTCAAGCTTCTAAAACAAGCCGGACAGCTTGGCCATGTTTGTGGTAAAGGCTGAGATGAGGGGACTATTTGTCGTAAGAGCAGCAGGTATGAAGAATCCTGGTGGCGATGCCACATGTGATGACGTGTTGCGTCATCGCCAGCAGCTGTCATACCTTCTGCCCGGTTATTCTCAGATTATGGTTGCCTTAAGAGTCCCTCATAGCGAGAGCAGTCTCCGGACACATGTATGCATGAAATATTCAGTTTTGTATAAACGCTGGTCCCACTGCCCCAAAATGTAGATTCATAGTAGGCAAAATTATCTCATGTCTCTGTCATAATATTCTGGCACAGATTTTGCCTGCCTGGGCCTGCAGTGGACACCCTAGACGTAGATAAATGACATAAGGTTAAAAAAAGTCATGGCTGAAGATGTCTACTACGTGAGGCAGAAGACAGCTCCTCACACTGGTTGGAAATATTGACACACCTCCAGATTCAAGCTTACGTCTCCTTAGACTCGAGTGAGGCCACGCCCATGGAACCCTGAATTTCACCTGAAGCCTTGGTGCCACGCCCCCAGCCCAGGTGTGGTGGGAGTCTCTAATGCAAACAAAAATGCAACACGGAGGAGTGAATTTAGCAATCATCGGATCGAGGGTTGAAATATTTATTTATTTAATGCGATTTTATATAGCGCGTACATTACCTGAAGGTGTCGGAGCGCTTTACAAAAGAACCAGTAGCGTTACATAAGGACCTTGGATTACATGAGTTACATAACAGATACAAACAGAAAAAATTGCAAATGTACGCGTTGTAAAGTCACTTAGGGAAGAGATACAAACAGACAAACTCTAAAATCACATAGGAATGGTAGTAATTACAAAGGTCTAATACATATATTAGTGGTTAGAGTTATATAAAAACAAATTGAAAATTCACTCAGTATTACATTTTAACAGCGATTCAGCTTTGACAATAACCCACTTCAACGTTCTAAGAGGACCACAAAAAGTCTACAAACAGAAAGTAAAGATTCTTATCCTTCGCATGTCTCTATACTTCCAAAAACACCAAGCGGTTCCTTGAACTTTTCTTATGAGTTGCTTTATTTCGGTACTTAATGGTCAAGAAAGTCATCACAAAGAGAAATTCTTTACATGCCCAGATAAGGGGAGGCTTGGGGTAAGGTGGGACCAGGTCTACCAGTTAATTGTGTGGTAAGAGGTGGAACCTTCAAGACAGACCGAAAGGAGGTATTTTTTAGTCTTGCCTTCTGACAGGTTTTAGCTTTCTGTTGTCGAAGAGCTGTTGTATACAGGACAAAACCGTATGATGGGATTTTGGGCCCGCCCACTGCTTAGCATTGGTTGGCTTTCTCGTCACTCATTTACTCGCTTTCTAATTCAGTGCCCTTACTTCTTTTTCTGTTTGTCCCTTCCCTGGAGAGTGTCTCTTTTCCATACCTTTTACTTAATGACTTGTATCCTTCCACTGCTTATATTCTGGGAACTACTTTTCTCTTCAACACTCTATGTGAGTGCATGTATTTTCTTACTCTCTCCATCATGAGACACTTTCCCTCTGAAGTCCCTGCCCCTCGCCACCCACGTTGCTTCCACTTCTACCAGGGGCGGCCTTAGGCATGTGCAAGCTGTGCACCTGCACAGGGCCACCAAACCCCAGGGGCCACCACGCCAATATATATCCTTAATATAATAATCCTCTGAGGATGGATACATATTTGTGTTGCGCCCCCTGGCAGGGATTTGGCGGCCTCCGGCTCTGTTCCACTTCCAAACACCCTGACCACCCCCCCTCTTCACTGGCCGCCGCGCTCCGCCCCGCCCGGACCCCTCTTCTGGGGCCCCCTACCTACACTCCCTGCCCAGGGCCACCATGAGCCTAGAGCCGCCCCTGCTTCTACACTCTTCTCGTCCATTTCTTCCCCACCACTCCCCGTTGTGTCTGTTTCCTCAAATGTGTACAGTCCCCCAAGCAGCTACCTGTGTCGCGCACCCAAAGCTTCCTTGGCACTCTTGTTCCCTCATTCCCCTATAGATTCTTTTAAAAAATATTATACATCAATAAATAAAACTTTATAGCTGCAGTTTGCTCCCAGGTGCCTCTCTTGTCTGAAAGTAAAAATGTACTGTGGTGCGTTCTTTATATTTTTTTTATTTACCACATCTGCCATCTTGGAACTGTAAATTAAATCAAGAAACAAAATGGCTGCTGTGTCATGATGCAAGTATGGTAACGTAGGAGGCATTAAAGCGCCATGCCGCATTCGCACTGATTATTATTTTTTTAATATTGATTCTGCTTTGCAGCTGCAAGCATCCATCTTTTGAAAAAAAATGTATGATGCAGAACCGCATGAACAGCAAGCATAGGCAAAGCCAAAAGGTCGGGTACCGCCATTGAAAGACGACACCTATTGGCTTTACCACTGCTTGTTAAATTTAGAGTACTGCAAAGCATCAAGCACAAAGCTGTCGCTGCACTAAAGTTCCCTCAGGGGCCCAGGAGTTCAAGACTCGAGAGAATGAGAGCCAGAGGGAAAAACTGCAGAGATGTTTGAATCACTGAGGTGAGATTAAACATAACACGTGTTGTCCGAGAATGGGATAAATAGAGACTTCGAAGCAAAAGACACAGAATTGATGGACTGAATGCTGATCAAATCAAAACATTCACCCCCAGTCAAGAGATCTGGGTTAAATCCATCATTCTTTTGCTCACCATGCCACCCCAGTTTAGACCTGGCAATATGCAAACCAGTCTTGACCCTGTGCCTCATGGGAACAGTCCAGCCCAAACTGCCAAGCCAGGTCCTCCCTGGACCGGAAACACGCATCCTAGGACTGGTTTCGGGCTTTCAGCCCTCATCAGCCAGGATAGCTTGATTCCAGTGGCACAGTGAGCCCAGGACCCACGTCTGGGCATACCCGGCGCACTTAGGGCGAGAAAGCAAAAGACACACAATTGATGGACGGAATGCTGAACAAATCGAAAAATTCACCCACAGTCAAGAGATCTGGGTTACATCCATCATTCTTTTGCTTAAATAGAGGCTTCGGCAGCTCACTGACCTCCTCGTCTTCAAGACACTACGTAGACGCTGAGGCTGGAGCCCTGCCAACGGATGTCCGGAGTGAGTCCGTGCATCCGGGCAGTGCCGGGACGAGCTGGCAACAAATGAATGAGTTACTTCAGAAATGACAGTGGACAGGCCTCCTCAGTGCCAGCGCCAGTGTGGTATTTCCCGGGCTCGGCTTTCGGTCGTGCCAAGAATACCTTACCTGTGGATCATAAGATGCCCGCTGGCAGCCCTCCGCCCTCACGAGGTTTCCAGGTGAGTCAGACCTGAAGCCGCTCTCTGCTCTTCTGCATTCTGGGTACTCCCAGAGGCACGTGGCAAAACCTGGGGGAAGTGACAAGAGTCATGGAGCGGGCGACTATCAGTTATGTGTGAATCAATGTATGCAACTCCTGACATCGGTTCTAAGCACCTGTGAGGAATAATCGAAGAAGGTTGTATGATGTTACAACGAGTGTTATTACAACACGTGCTGTTACATCGCAGTTATTACAACGACTGCATGCCTTTACAACGCAAGTCTTTACATCGACTTGCGCTAGGTGGCGTGCTAACATTAGAAAAGTGTAATTTACTATTCCAACTCCAGTCCACTTATCAGTAGGGAAGGTGTTGGGATAGTAAACTACACTATTTTTAATGTTAGCACGCCATCTAGCGCAAGTCGATGTAAAGACTTGCGTTGTAATGGCATATCGTGGTAACATCGTGGTCGTTGTAACGACCGCGATGTAACAGCATCGCGGTGTATTGTCCGTGTTGTTAATGATGTTTCCCATCGAAGAAGCAGGCTCAGGGAGAAGCATGGAGGCATGCCCAGGGCACAAGTCCTATAAAAAGAAGTGGGGGGACTGATCCAAATAAGACAATATGCAAATGACCTCATGACGTCACGACGTAGCTCTATAAAAGAAATAAAATAGTGCTATTTCAATTATTTGTGTAAATACTTGGACAGACTAACCCATCTGACTGTCTTACGGTGTCTGCATTTATATACAGGGACAGAACAAAGGCATTTTGCCTCTCTTGTACCTGTGAAGAGAAGGCAAGCTGTGTGCCTTTGTTTCCCTCTGTGGCATTTACTTTTAAATGTAAGGTTCCGGGCGGCCCCCAGTCAGCATATACAAACAAAAGGAGGCCGGATGGCCTCTTAACCCCTTCGCTGCGGCGGCTATTCCCCCGCAGCGCTAAGGGGGAGGCGGGGCCGCGCGGCGCTCCCATACTGGTGACGGAACCGCTCCGTCACGGCCCTCGGGTGAGCTGTTTTTGTGACAGAACGGTTCTGTCACGGCCCCGCCCGTTCTTTGGAACGTCAGCGCAGGTGCGGAATTCGCGCCGCGCAGGCGCAGCGGCCGGGCCATGATGGAACCGTTCCGTCACCAGCACAGCCCACCCGAGGCTCAAGACGGAACACTTCCGTAACGAGCATGGGAGGGGTTAACTTCGGCCCAGCTGGCAGTGAAAAAAGGCTCCCTCGCTGCCTACACATTGCTGCTGGGAATGGAAAGCAGACAACGTGCAGGCACTGCTGGAACTAAAGCATCATGTGGCAGCATACTCTGTCACACACAGCACATTCTCCACTGAAAAGGCCACTCACTTTGCACAGACACACACGTTTACTGATAAAACTATATTGCACACAAATTATAATCTGTGGAATTTAGGGTTCAGTTTATGCTTCACTGAGTAAAGTGTCTTGGTTTGTTTTCGATCCTCTTATAATCTTTGTTTCCATCACACTTCAGAACTACAAAAAAGTTTCATTTTTCCTTTCCTAACTGCTGAATAAGTGCAGTCCACATTTTATAGGTATTTACATTTTTTGGTTACCAAAAGAACATTGTGCAGCCTTTCTTTTCACGATTGTCACATAATTCACTTTACTTTTCTTTCTCTGAGTGCAAAGTGAGAGTAGATTGTAAACACCAATCCCCTGTTTAAAATTATAACCAGTGGTCCTAAAACTGGGCCTTCTTGTCTGTGGCAAGTGTCGGGATGCAAGGGGTGGTCCAGAGAACTCGTGCTCCGACAGAGAGGTAGGCGGCTGCTTTCCCCAAGTCTTGTATGGAGTCTCTGCAGGTAATGGGTCAAAAAAAGTGTTTTAACCCCTTGGGCGCGGCCGCGATTCTCCGCCTGTGCGGCACTTCTGAAGAGTGGGCGGGTACATGACGGCCCCCAGCCGTCATCAGCACACGAGCACTGTCATGCATGGAAGGGGTTAAAAGTTTGACACAAAGAGGAAATTGACTTTAAGCATAGTTTGTGTGCAGGAAGGGACTCCTTCCTACACATAAACTATGCTGACCACAACACAGACACCCTGGCACTGTGAAGGAAGGGCACCCACGTTGGTGCATGGCTGAAGAAACGGCACCAGTGCAGATAAAGATCGGAGCTGCATCAGTTCTCTGTAGGGCACAGTTCTGCTCGCTCCAGCTGGCGCAACACAGCACAGCAGCTTTACTCACTGCCCTGCTTTGCATCAAAGATGTATTTATTTATTTATATATATATATATTTTTTTTTTTTTAACAGAGTTTTATATAGCGCAAACTTGACCCAAATCGGGTATCAAATCGCTTTATATAGCATCAGTTGCATTACATGAGGACACATTCATTTTTGTTAGGCACGGGGAGATTAAGTGATTTGCCCAGAATCACAGGATGTTCAGCGTCGTTGCCGAGACTCGAACCCAGGTCCCCAGACTCGAGGTTGACCGCCCTAGCCCTTAGCTCGAGGTTGACCGCCCTAGCCCTTAGGCCAACTCCTCTCCCCAATCTGTGCCTACATGTGCAAGGACAGAGTACACTTTTCACATGTAAAATAGTTCCTCGAGCATTCAATGGCGGTCAAAACGTGCATCCCGATAACCAATAAAGAGGTGAGATTAAAAAACTCCTATGGACTGTTTGAAGATGTGATTGACAACGTCTCAAGCCAATGGTTGAAGGTTCCTGAGCCAGCAAAGCCAATGGCCGAAGGAGGCTGTGGAAAAGCCCCTTGGAGTGTCTATATGTTCTGCCATTACTAGTCAATCCTAAAAATAAAGGGGGAGTGTTAAAAAGTATTTAAAACCTAAAAGATATTTACACAAAAACATTTTTAGTAAGTTTAATTTTAGAAAGGGAAAGCGTTTAGGTAGTGTTGGCATTAGGGAAATGGTTAGGGTGAGAGTAAGTGTTAGGGTTTTATTTAGGGTTACTTTGGTCCAAAGTGAGATGAGATTAGTGGAGGAGTGTGGCTCACTGATTAGAGCGGCAGACCCTGATGCAGAGGTCTGGCCCGGGACCAGGCTTCAATTCCCGACGCGGCAGGGTATTGAGCCCAAAATGTCCACGGACTCGATAATTGTCGCCTCGGTGCCTATTCTAATCATGGGGTCCTACGCTGCAACTCTGGGCAATAGTTGCTTAATCTCCACTACAGCGGCCCACCCGTGGCGGGATGCCTGGCTTTCACCCTGGGGATACCCAGTAGGGGTTATCTCACAGGGAAAAGCCAGGACGGGTTCCCAAAGCAAGCGCTTTGATGCCTTCGGGTGATACGTGCTATATAAATCACAATACATTTACATGAGGGTTAGTGTTCTGGGTGAGGGTGCTGAGTGCCTACGCCCGAGCCTGCCCATGCAGCGTAGGCGCTTCCCACAGGCACTACATGTATACAGTTGGCATCTGCGGTGTATGCCTCGCCTCCATGCCTCTACAGCAGGGGGCGCCCACCTTTGAAATACTGTCTGCCCTACTGCAGCCGCCTTGCACCCACCCTCGTGTTACTGCGGGTGCACGGCTCATTTCCGCCTTGTTTGTGGCGTCAGTGGGTTCACCGGATGCACTGTGTGCGCGTGCACCGCTCTGGCGCGAGGGCCACGCCTCCTGGTGGACTCACCTGGGTTGGTTCTATAGCGTGTCACACACTCCTATATAGCGCCAACGTCCTGTGTACTGCGCACCTAGGCCCTTTCTAGCACCTCGTATGCCTTTTCGCAGCTCACTACTGGCACAGAGGTCTTGGGGTCTTTTTTTCAACATTTATTTATGACAGAATAAAAACAAGAGAGTAGACGGCATTGGAAGCCCTCCGATTTCTGGAAGAAGCAGTCGGGCCAAAGGACGGATCTCCCCACCAGGCCGTGTGCTCGGCATGTGCTGGAGGGTTCACTCCCCCCGCCGGGGTCTCAGCTACTGCTTGGAGACCCCTGTTCTGGTCACAAGTGAGGTGCATTGGCAGAGCTGTCGGTGTCAGTTCTTGAAGTGCAGGGGGCGCTTCTGGACTCGAGTGAGGTGCATTGGCAGAGCTGTCGGTGCCAGTTCTTGACCTGCAGCGGGTGCTTCTGGACTCGAGTGAGGTGCATTGGCAGAGCTGTCGGTGTCAGTTCTTGAAGTGCAGGGGGCGCTTCTGGACTCAAGTGAGGTGCATTGGCAGAGCTGTCGGTGTCAGTTCTTGACCTGCAGCGGGTGCTTCTGGACTCGAGTGAGGTGCATTGGCAGAGCTGTCGGTGTCAGTTCTTGACCTGCAGGGGGTGCTTCTGGTCACAAGTGAGGTGCATTGGCAGAGCTGTCGGTGCCAGTTCTTGAAGTGCAGGGGGCGCTTCTGGACTCGAGTGAGGTGCATTGGCAGAGCTGTCGGTGTCAGTTCTTGACCTGCAGGGGGTGCTTCTGAACTCAAGTGAGGTGCATTGGCAGAGCTGTCGGTGTCAGTTCTTGACCCGCAGCGGGTGCTTCTGGACTCCAGTGAGGTGCATTGGCAGAGCTGTCGGTGTCAGTTCTTGACCTTCAGGGGGCGCTTCTGGACTCGAGTGAGGTGCATTGGCAGAGCTGTCGGTGCCAGTTCTTGACCTGCAGCGGGTGCTTCTGGACTCCAGTGAGGTGCATTGGCAGAGCTGTCGGTGTCAGTTCTTGACCTGCAGGGGGCGCTTCTGGACTCGAGTGAGGTGCATTGGCAGAGCTGTCGGTGTCAGTTCTTGACCTGCAGGGGGCGCTTCTGAACTCGAGTGAGGTGCATTGGCAGAGCTGTCGGTGTCAGTTCTTGACCTGCAGGGGGCGCTTCTGGACTCGAGTGAGGTGCATTGGCAGAGCTGTCGGTGCCAGTTCTTGACCTGCAGGGGGTGCTTCTGGACTCAAGTGAGGTGCATTGGCAGAGCTGTCGGTGCCAGTAGAACAGCAGGGGATACTCCTGGACTCTCAGTGGGTGCCAGTTCTTGACCAGCAGGCGGCGCTTCTGGACTCGGATGAGGTGCATTGGCAGAGCTGTCGGTGGGTGCCAGTTCTTGAAGTGCAGGGGGCGCTTCTGGACTCAAGTGAGGTGCATTGGCAGAGCTCTCGGTGGGTGACAGTTCTTGACCAGCAGGGGGCGCTTCTGGACACAAGTGAGGTGCATTGACCGAGCTCTCTGTGCCAGTTCTCGACCTGCAGGGGGTGCTTCTGGACACAAGTGAGGTGCATTGGCAGAGCTGTCGGTGCCAGTTCTTGACCTGCAGCGGGTGCTTCTGGACACAAGTGAGGTGCATTGGCAGAGCTGTCGGTGCCAGTTCTTGACCTACAGCGGTTGCTTCTGGATACAAGTGAGGTGCATTGGCAGAGCTGTCGGTGCCAGTTCTTGAAGTGCAGGGGGTGCTTCTGGACTCCAGCGAGGTGCATTGGCAGAGCTGTTGGTGCCAATTCTTGACCAACAGGGGGTGCTTCTGGACTCCAATGAGGTGCATTGGCAGAGCTGTCGGTGCCAATTCTTGACCAACAGGGGGTGCTTCTGGACTCCAATGAGGTGCATTGGCAGAGCTCTCGGTGCCAATTCTTGACCAACAGGGGATGCTTCTGGACTCCAGTGAGGTGCATTGGCAGAGCTGTCGGTGGTTCTTGAAGTGCAGGGGGTGCTTCTGGACTCCAGTGAGGTGCATTGGCAGAGCTCAGCGTGCTCTCCAGTTCTGGAGTACTACAGGTTCTGCAGGCCCGGAGCTGCGTGTGGGTCCCACTGCTGCAACAGCGGGTGGCTGCAGATCAGGACTGAGGTGTATTGAGGGAGCGGGCTGGGAGCCTCAGTAGTCACATCGCCAGAGCTGGGTGTGTGTCACAACACTCGAATCACAGTTGATGCTAAACTGCTCACTTTCATTGATTACTTCTATTGCAAAAAAACAACTTTTTTTACCAACCTAGTAAGGATGAAAGCTCAGGCAGCCCTGCCTGTCTCCAGCTTGTGGGTTGCAGCACACACCTAGATCCCTGCAGCAGCTGCTCAACCCACCCTGCTATGCGGTATTGAATACAATGGTTGAAAAAGATGACAGCAGCGTGGGAGTGGGGGGTACCCCGGGATTGGACCAAGAGTTGATGACGAGGGTCTGAGCCCTCTAGTTTCCCCTCCACCCCTATGCCAAGGACCCCTGCCCCCACACCTCCCAGCCTGTGCGCTCTCTGGCTGTCCCTAGACGGTGACCAAAGGGTTAGCAGCCCCGGCCTCCTGCCTGGAGAAGTCTGCTATGGAATTCCTCCCCTGCTCCCAGCAGCAGCTGCCCCCTCGCTGCACGCAGCTCGCTCCTTCATCCTATTCATAGTTTTCAGTTCTCGGAGGATGAGATTCGGAGCCGCCCGCCTCGTCCAGCCACCCTCGGGCCGTCACTTGTTCGAGGCCGGGAGGGCTGTGGGAGGGAGAGGCCGAGTCCTGGGCGCTGTGTCCGCCGCTGCCCTGGGGGCCCGAGGGGGTTAAAGCCAGTGCTGCTGTGTGTGGGTGGAAGAGAGGAGTGGAGGGGCCTGGGTGAGAGGCGGTGCCGGCTGGGCCCGGGCTGGAGGGGGGGCCGGTGCTGCTCGTTGTCGGAGGAGAGCGGGTGCTTGGAGGAGAAGAGACGTCGCAGGACTGGAGGACCACCACGGAGGGGTGACCGATGCCACCGCGACCCCCGTGACTGCCACCACTCACACCCACCCACCTACCTGAATGTTGGACCACCCGGGAGCCCCCCGCCGCGCTCCAGCCTGGGACAGCGGCCCCCGACGCCCGGAGCTTCTAATGAAGGCAAGGCCCTGTCTGTCCGTCCGTCTGTCTGCGTCAATGTGCCTGCTGCAGATCTGTGTGTGCATCCCCACAGGGCCAGCTCAGCATTTCATGCTGCCGACGTCAACCAAAAACAAGTCCCACTGTTGGGACAACAACAACAACTATTGTTCACAGTGCTCAGCGCCTCAAGGCTGCCAGCGAGCGCTTGAGTGGAATCAGCTATTATTGTTTTTCGACGTCTAAACAAGCTGTGTCTGAATTTCACGATCTGTCGTGAGCAAAAACTCTATGCGGTCCGTTACCCAAGTTATTGCGAAAGGGGCTTCTTGGGGTGTGCACGGGCGCGTCATTCTGCACGTGTTTGTGTTTTTGGATGGTGACACACACACGCACATATCTGCCCAAGATCACACATAATGTCAGTGGAGAGTGGCAGTGATTCAGACCCGGGGTCTCCTGCAGCCAATCGCAGAGCATTGGCCACAAGGGCAGCCGTACTGACTGATGCGGTTTGTATATGGGGGGAGTGTGGGGCGGGGGGTGGAGGGGCAGCACGTGACACGTGCGTCTTTCACTCACAGCGGAGTGCGTGGAGTCTGCGCCACTCTTCCCCTGACCAGTGGCAGTGAGACTTCGAGGCAGATGTAACTGCACCCAGACACTTAACAACCACTCACTCTGTGAACTGGAGGGACTATTTAAGAAGCCCCTCCCCCCTCCCCCCCTTCACGACCACCACCTCCCAAAAAATTGTGGTTAAAGGAAGGATCATTTCCATTTCGCCACTGCCCCCTCCCCCGGAGCATAAAGCATGGGGCAATAACATTTCACCCACAGGTATCCCTCTTCAGTTTCATTTAATCTTTTTGTTTAATTTGTTTTTGCAGTGGGTCAGTTTGTACTTATTTTTTTTAAAACATGCCTGCGCCTTCAGTTAGAGGCAGTCTTTTATTTTCTGTCACGTTTGAACTTTCAATGCTTGTTACATCCATTTATAAAAAAAATACTGCAGACTTGTCACAGCCAAACCTGTTGGCTTTGCCTGTGCTTATTGGTCACGAGGTAGAGATAACCATGGCTTAGCCGTACGCCATAACCGAGGAACTGCATCCCTGCTCTACCTCACGGTATCCCCGCTCTCTAACTCGAGGTATCTGCTCTCTACCTCAAGGTATCCACTCTCTACCTCAAGGTATCCGCTCTCTACCTCAAGGTATCCACTCTCTACCTCAAGGTATCCGCTCTCTACCTCAAGGTATCCGCTCTCTACCTGAAGGTATCCGCTCTCTACCTCAAGGTATCCGCTCTCTACCTCAAGGTATCTGTTCTCTAGATCAAGGTATCTGCTCGCTACCTCAAGGTATCCGCTCTCTACCTCAAGGTATCTGCTCTCTACCTCAAGGTATCCGCTCTCTACCTCAAGGTATCCGCTCTCTACCTCAAGGTATCTGTTCTCTAGATCAAGGTATCTGCTCGCTACCTCAAGGTATCCGCTCTCTAACTCAAGATATCCGCTCTCTACCTCAAGGGATCCCCTCTCTACATCAAGGTATTCACTCTCTCGATCAAGGTATCCGCTCTCTAGATCAAGGTATCTGCTCTCTACCTCAAGGTATCTGCTCTCTACCTCAAGGTATCTGCTATCTCGATCAAGGTATCTGCTCTCTACCTCAGGGTATCCGCTCTGTACCTCAAGGTATCCGCTCTGTACCTCAAGGTATCCGCTCTGTACCTCAAGGTATCCGCTCTCTACCTCAAGGTATCCACTCTCTACCTCAAGGTATCCGCTCTCTACCTCAAGGTATCCGCTCTCTACCCACTGTCTCTACCTCAAGGTATCTGTTCTCTACCTCAAGGTATCCGCGCTCTACCTAAAGGTATCGGCTCGCTGCCTCAAGGTATCTGTTCTCTAGATCAAGGTATCTGCTCGCTACCTCAAGGTATCCGCTCTCTACCTCAAGGCATCCGCTCTGTACCTCAAGGTATCTGCTCTCTACCTCAAGGTATCTGTTCTCTACCTCAAGGTATCCGCGCTCTACCTAAAGGTATCTGCTCGCTGCCTCAAGGTATCTGCTCTCTACCTTAAGGTATCCGCTCTCTACCTCAATGTATCCACTCTCTACCTCAAGGTATCTGCTGTCTACCTCAACGTCTCCGCTCTTTACCTCTAGGTATCCGCTTTCTACCTCAAGGTATTCACTCTCTACCTCACGGTATCTGCTCTCTTGATCAAGGTCTCCACTCTCTACCTCAAGGTGAAACACTAAATCAGAGATGTACCACTTTACAACAAAATTCAACAAGTGGGGTATTCAGACATCAACACTTCACATGGACAGAATATGAGACACCTGGACACAGAGGCATGCATAAGTACAAACACAGTAATCTGAACACAGATGCTCACAGAGAAAAGGAACAGTATTCGTGATGGTAGCAATACTAAATAATAAAAGCACACGCAATGTAATACGGCTCCTTGTGGTGCAAGCAGCAGAGCCAAGCTACTTTTAGGCCAAAAGCTATTTTGTGTCAAAAGATGAAGTGGGGGGTGAGGAGGGGGGGAAGCAAAAAAATGGTTTTGCATCGCGGAGTGCTAGATCCTCTGTTATCTATGCAATGGGAGCATAATTGGACGGGAACTGCGTGAGCGTTATTAGGTGTTGGCATTAAGTCAAAGCTACTAAAATAACGTGCCTGAGTTTACGTGAAACCAACGCCAAATGAAACTAAGCCCAGATAAGAGAACACGTGGAATACTATTCATACACTTAATGTGTTGCTTCTGCGAAAAGTCACAGTTTTGTGAGAGGATGGGGCCGTTCTGAATTAAAACACTCTTTCACTCTCCCAGGTTATTAGGTGCGCGAGGAATGTGTAGAGCAGAGTGCAGCTGCAGGGTTATGAGGGGGGCACAAGAGCAGTGCTTAATGAGTATAAAAAAACAAGCTCTCGGCATTGCTGTGGCGGGGGGTGGGTGGGGGAGCAGCAGCCTTTGAAGTCTGAAGTGAGGCACAGACAAATGGTGGTGTGACGTGGCTGGCGATGGCGTGCACGCACATAGCTCACATGAACTGTACGCTATCCGCAAATTTGGTGGAGTTTTTGAACTCCCTACTATAATCTCGCCTATCTATCCCTGTGGGGTATAATAGTCGAGACCTAAAAAGTCCTTCGAGTGGTAATTTCTCTATAAAGCCACCTAGTCGTTGTACACTAGTCAAGTTTTTTTTTCCTTTTTCCTTTATTAGTTCTTCCTTTAAAAGACAGACAGCCAACATGTTTCGTCCTAAAAACCAGGACTTCTTGAGGGCAATATGGGGATTATGCAGAAAATTAGAAGTAATAGACCTAGCAGAATGGTATATTGCGACAAGGGTGGTATTAGACCCTTGCATTCCGCTCTTGTATTTGAGTCAATGCATGATACAAACAGATCGAAAAAAGTGATGGAAGTTTGGATATCCTTTCAGGTTCTTAATGTTACTTGGATATTTGTAGCAGGATGTGTGGCACATGTGGTATGATAGCCACAGCAGTGTTGTATCACAAAACAGTTGTTATTCCCTAGGCCATAGCAAGAGTGTGGCCAATATCCTTGCTAACTTTTAATCAAATGCGACATCGTCAATGGCGTTTTCCTGCCGCCCCTGAAAAAAAGGGAAAAGAAAAAACTTGACTAGTGTACAACGACTTGGTGGCTTTGTAGAGAAATTACCACTCAAAGGACTTTTTGAATTTTGTTGTAAAGTGGTGCATCTCTGATTTAGTGTTTCATTAGGTTGCCCCTGGTAATAGGGGAATGCTCTTGGACAGGGGGCACTTTTGGAGATTTGCACACTAGAGATTAATTTTGTATTTATATAATTACAATTGGTGATTGTATTGGATTGGTGCCTTACTGGTTGCTCCTTTGGTCTACTGTCCACTGTCCATTTTTTGTGTGTTTTTCTATCTCAAGGTTTCCGCTCTCTACCTCAAGGTATCCGCTCTCTACCTCAAGGTATTTATTTATTTATTTATTTAATGACATTTATAAAGCGCGTACAATTACCCGTGGGCGTCTCGGCGCTATCTGCAATAATGTCTATCCCTGAACAGGTGATCCAGAAGCTTGGTTTACTGGGTAAATAACCAAGTCTTCAATTTTTTCCTAAACTGAAGAAGCGAGGGGCTTGTTTTTATGTGGTACGGCAGGGTGTTCCAGATTTTAGGGGCCGCAACTAAGAAGCGGCGGTCACCCCAAGAGACTGTTCTGCTTCGTTGAACCACCAGTTGGTTAGATGAGGTGGATCTGAGTGTTCTGGGCGGATTATAGGGAATTAGTTGTTCTTTAAGAAAACGCGGTCCTTGGTCCTGCAGCGTTTTGTAAACTATGCACAGTGATTTAAACTTTATCCTGTTTTGGATAGTTAACCAATGGTAGCTTTTCAGAGTATCTGAGATGGGTGTAAATATAGGTTTTTTGGACAGCACGCGTGCCGCCGCGTTCTGCACAGTCTGTAGTTTTTTGGTTACTCTGTTTTGTGCATTGAGCAAAAGACCATTGCAATAGTCTAGAGATGTCAAGACCAGGGAGGTGACTAACGTCTTGGCGGCCGAGTCTGGTAGATAAGGTAGAATTTTCCTTATAATTTTGAGCTTGAAGTGGGCGTTTGCTGCCACCTTATTTGCATGAGCCAGGAAGTTAAGCTGGTCGTCGAATGTAACTCCTAGGTTTCTGACTTTGGCGGTGGGGCAGGGAGGAGTGCCTAGAGCCGATGGCCACCAAGCTACAGACCAGGCTGGCAACAAGTTGCCAAAGATAACCACCTCCGTTTTATCGGAATTAAGCTTCAAGCAGCTCTCTACCTCAAGGTATCCGCTCTCTACCTCACGGTATCCGCTCTCTATCTCAAGGTATCTGCTCTCTACCTCAAGGTATCCGCTCTATACCTCAAGGTATCCCAGCTCTACCTCAAGGTATCCGCTCTCTACCTCAAGGTATCCGCTCTCTACCTCAAGGTATCCGCTCTCTACCTCAAGGTATCCCCGCTCTATACCACAAGGTATCCGCTCTCTACCTCAAGGTATTCGCTCTCTACCTCTAGGTATTTGCTCTCTACCTCTAGGTATCCGCTCTCTACCTCAAGGTATCCACTCTCTACCTCAAGGTATCCACTCTCTAGATCATGGTATCTGCTTCTTGCTCAAGGTACTCGCTCTCTAGATCAAGGTATCCACTCTCTACCTCAAGGTGAAACACTAAATCAGAGATGCAACACTTTACAACAAAATTCAAAAAGTCCTTTGAGTGGTAATTTCTCTATAAAGCCACCAAGTCGTTGTACACTAGTCAATTTCGTTCCGTGCCCTGCATCGCAAAATGCGATGCAGGGCACGCTACGAAATTCGTTTTATTAATTTAATTGTTTACTTACCTCCAATCATCCAGATTCCGTTGTTTATCAGTCCCTACCCTAGCCCTCCCCGCCTGCCTGCCCCACCGCAACTCCCTCCACGGGCCGCAGCTGGACAAAAGTCACCCTCAGCAAACCCCACAGAGCAGGTAACTCACTGTCCTTGTTGTTTATTGGCGCCTGTAATGTTCTTCTAGACTAGAGTAATGTCAGCTTTTATGGTCACACATATGGTGCAATGCTTCAGCACCCAGCCTGCTCTGCGGGAAAGCACTGATTGGCTGCTGGCCAGAGTTTGCTTTTTGCAGTTTTATATAGCACAAAGTTGACCCCAAAGGGTTTGGAGCGCTTTACGTTAGCACCAGTTACGTTACACAAGGCCACATCCATTTTGTGTAGGGGCAGGGACATTACGTGATTTTCCCAGAATCACAGGATGTTGAACCGTCGCCGTGACTCGAACCTGGTACCCCAGTTCCAAAGTCAGCAGTTCTGACTGTTACACACATCCTGGCTGAGCTCGGATGGTCCTTATAACATACATTGGTAAATATACTACATATACCATAGTCCGACGGCAGAGCAAATGTATTGTAGAAAAATTGGCAAGAGTTTCGATACATTTAAACTGCAAAAAATGATTTTCTTCTGAACCTATGTTTTTGCACACAAGAAGTAGAAGTCGAAAATAGGTCATATATTGCAGACATTTAACAGTGACGTGCACATTGCAATGTTTACAAACTCTAAGATAGGGAGAGCTTCCCTCAACTGCAGTTACTGTAAAAAAGGCACTTAGTGAGGAGTGTGATGACATAATATATTCTAGAAAGATCCCTGGCAAGCAAAGCTTGTGAGGAAATCAACCAGGAGGCAAAACATTTCACAACTTGAACATTCCAGTGACATTATTATTTTTATTTATTTTATTTTATATGCATTAGATTATAGAATGCTAAATCTCTGGTAGTGAGACATTTGGCTGGTGTAAACATAGCATACCCAATTAAGGGTTCTTGTTTCATAATAGAAGAATGCCAGATTCCTCAATTGATAACTTAATTTTCCAGAATGCTTTACAAGAGGCGTGTATAATCCTGGCCTTCAGTAAGGCCTTAATGAATAACACTGTTTACCTCTTTAGTCCAAAATGTGTGCTTCTCTTCTAACAAGTTTACTCTTATTACAAACAAACACATTTTGTACCGAAGAGGTAAACAGGGCCATTAACTAAGGCCTTAAGGAACGCTAGGATATTAAACGCCTCTTTAAAGCATTCTGGAAAAGGAAGCTATCAATTGAGGGATTGGCGTTCTGATTGGTCAATTGAGTTAGTTGTTTACAATTGATTGAAGGGCGGAGTTAGACCAGGTTGACTGAGGTCGGCAGTGGGAATACCTTAGTTCTGTGAAAGTTCGCGTGCAAGGGTCACACGTTCACTTTGGGGTTCGGGGATGAACCCCTCCTGCCAGGCCCTGATGCCCGGGCAGCTTCCAGCAACCTGTGGGGATGCTGCCTGCCCTGGGATGTAAAGACACAAAGGCACTCTAGATTCTGCCCACAGAGCCCAGAAGCATTGTGCGAGCTGTGTGCAGCTGTTTGCATCTAGAATATTGCACCCAGTGCAGCTGACGTGGTTTGTAAAGTCAATTCTAAACTAAATTATGTTTTGTGAGTTACTAGAAGCGACTGAAGTTTGATTGGCTAAGGAGCAACTGTCTAAACATTAGTGAATGAAAGTGTTTCATTGTACATTGGTTAAGTCTATTTATGTATTTTTTTCAACAAATTTAAGTACACTTATTTTTGTACTGGCAATGCAGAGGCAACCAGGGATGTTAAGGTACCTAACAGAGGAGCCTGCTCTGCTAGGGATGTGTTTTAAGGAGTTTGAAAGAAGATGGGGGAGGGGAGGGGTGAGGGGTTTACTGCAGCTCTGGGACTGCTTCCAATGGCGTCCGCTTCCAAGGCCTCGTAGAAAAAACACAAAAAAACTCATCAGTTATGAACGCTCCAGGGCGCCATTTTTCCAAGCTAGGTTGTGCCTTAAGGTGATGAAGACAGCAGATATGCTTACCTTTCTTTTGTTATGTTCTGTTATGTTATAAGAACTTAATATAGTGCAAACGACTCACTCCCGAAAGAGTGTATCCGCGCTTTGCGAAATCAAGACCGGACGACCAATTGAAATAGCCAGGTCTTCAAAAGTTTCTCAAATCTTCCAAAGTCACTACTGGTGGCTCAGTGGACTAATGCATCCACTGCAGGGCCTGTGTTCGACCTCATGGTCACGGGTTCAACTCCTGGTGGGTCCACTCAGCCTTTCATTCATCTGAGGTCGATAAAATGAATACCATTGAGTTGGGTAATGGTAAACATCGGTTATTCAGCGCCTTGAGACCCACGGGTGATAAGCGCGCTTTACAAATACACGTGTTATGTTATGTTACAAGATCGAATGTAGAAAGGAAGTTTATTCCAATGATGGAGGGCGAGGTAAGAGAAAGAACGGCCGCCATTCGGGGCTCGGATACGGCAGGGATTTAATTAAGCTTTGTGCTTAGATCGGAGGTTTCTGCTGGGGCAGTATAGCGTGAGCTTCATACGTAGGAAAACTGGGTCCTTGTCCACCAGAGACTTACGAATAAGACAGAGGAGTTTGAAGAGGGGCCGCCTCCTGACCGGCAGCCAATGAGGAGCCTTCAGGGTGGGAACCGAAGAAGTACCGGGGGAAGATTATAGACTGAACGCGGCACTGTATTTTCTACAACCTGCAGTTTATAAACTAGTTCTTCATTGGCAGCAACCAATAGGGCGTTCCCGTAGTCCAGGCGACTCAGAAGCAGGGCTTGAGTTCGTGTTCTCCGGGACCTCAACGCATGGTAGCGAAACGGGTACCACAAACAGTCCGAACATGTTCTTACTTGGAGAGGTTCTCATCAACCATAAAGCTGAGATGTTTAACTGCCCTCCTTGGGCAAGGGTCTGAGCCTAGCTCTGAAGGCCACCAATCATCAGACCAGAAGGCCCGTGCCTTCCCAAACATCAGAATCTCAGTTTTGTCTCCATTGAGCTGTAAACAGTTGTTCTTCATCCAAGCGGCTATCTTTCTCGTACAGTCGGTAAATCAGATTTTCATATTATCTGGATCTTGCCCAAATGAGATGATTAATTGTGTGTCGTCTGCATAGGATATATCATCAAAGCCACAGGATTTGACAATCTGAGCAAGAGGGGACCACATAGATGTTAAACAAAGTAGGGCTCAAAGAGAAGCCATTGAGACCTCCTTATTCTTTGACATTGTTCGGGATTTAAAGGAGTCAAGTGAAATCGTCTGGGTTCTGTTGTCCAAATATTCTATGAACCAGTGCAAGGCCTTTCCATAGATGCCTGACTCCTAAAGCCTCCGGACCAGAATGGAATGGGAGGCCGTATCAAAAGCGGCTGATAGATCGAGTAATATTAGCCTAGTCGGAGTATCGGCGTCCAGTGAAAGTCGAATAGGTCCACTACACCCACCAATGTGGTTTCTGTACCGTGGAAAGATCCGAAGCCGGATTGAGAGGGGTCCCACAAGCCATTATCCTCCAAATAGGAAGAGAGTTGTTTATTGACAAGACGACAAGACCCTCCAAGACTTTGCCTAAGAGGGGTAGGAGTGAGGTGGTCAATAATTGGCCAGATCGATGGGGTTTATGTTGATTTTCTTTAGAATAGGGGTGACCTGCATGGATGTCCTATTCCACGGCAGTTTTGCTGACTCTAAGGACAGATTAAAGAGAGATGCGAGAGGCAGTGCTAATATGGTGAGAGGCTGGCCATGATGTGGTGGGGGGGCAAGGGTCCACAGGGGAGTCAAATTTGTCTTTGTCTAGCATCTCCTGCACTTTCTCTTGAAAGATGGCCACATACATCTCCAGTAATGCGGGGAATTAGACGGCAGAGGGTTATAAGTGGATACGTCGGCAGCTTCTGGAGATATAATAGAAAGGTTCTGGTAGATCTTAGTGAATTTCCGCTAGAAGTGATCAGCTAGTGAATCGCACAATCCTTGTGAAGCCGGAATAGCGGAAATACAGGCCTGTGGCTTGGTGAATTCGTTAAGCACCCTGAATTGTTCTATGGCAGAACTGCCAGCCTGATGAATCCTATTAAAGGTAAAGTCTGTGCACTTTTCTAATTTTCCTATGATAAGACACAAACGCTGGTTTATAAGCATGTGTCTGAGAGGGATTTAGTCATACGCCGTCTAGTTTCCAGTATAGTACTGGTCGTTTTCACGATCCTCAAATCCACCGCGTACCAAGCGGGCGTGATAACATAACATGGGTATTTGTAAAGTGCACGTCCACCCAGAAGGATAACTTGACGCTGAACAGCAGATGTTTATTGTTATCCAGTTCAATGGTATTCATATTATCAACCTCAGAAGGATGTGAGGTTGAGTGGACCCACCGGGATTTGAACCTGTGACCATGAGGTCAAACCTTTTCTGTAACAAAACCTACTTTTGTTCACCAACATTTATCCTGAGCTACTAGTATTATTAGTGTTGTAATAGTGAACACACAAGACAAGATTACTTTTGTGGCCGCACTATGCTAAATTCCCAGCAGTGATCACCTCAGTGCACCAGGAAGGGTTGTCACTTGAAGTGTGAAAAATAGGTTTTGTCAGTCTGGAATGCCTACAGCCCTAGCTGCTGTTTTTGTGCATCAAGGTAATAATAGTCACAATTCGTCTCTCCTCCACTACATGATTTATCATTTGAATATTGGCTTTAAAAATGTTTTTGAATTCAAGTATTTCCTCCAAATATCTTATGAGTTTTGACAATGCACACGTTTTCGACTTGAATAAACACTTTTCAATTTTGTTATAAATATATTCAGCCAAGAAAATGCTTTTTTCCCCCAAACATCAGCTTATGAGTTCTGAAAAAAAGTGCTTTTACATTTTGGTATGCTTTTATTAGTTAAGCCAAATAAAAGCTTCTAATTTAGTAGGCTGAGCAGCACACAAGAGAGCTACTCATAGGAGCTTGAGAGTTAACAGTAGCTCCAAAGCTACTTATCGGAGAAGCCTGTTTTAAACTGTTCAAGGCCCCAAAGCTATAAGAATTGCCTTGGTTAGTCATTTTTTTGGTATATTGAATTAATAAACAATTGTTGTGCTGATCTGTAAATTAGATAAACAGCGCCACCATGTGGCAGACTGTCGTAAGAGCTGGTGCTGACAATTAAGCGCCAGTGCTGAGCACCAGAAAGCACCAGCTCAAATTAAGCACTGTCTTTCACACACAAATGAACTGTAGAGTGTTACCAAAACATTGAAGCTTTGGTCTCAGGAAGGACGGCTGGCGGCCATGTTGTTTGAAGCTACAGTCACTTCTGGGTAGTTTGGTTCTCAGACCAGGCTTCCTTTGGGTAGGGAAGCTCACCCTGCCTCTTTCTCTAATAGATTTGTACAGACAATGTAATATGTTTATAAAATGTAGTGTATTCGATTATTTTCTCTTCGATGTGTAGTTTTTCTAACGTGTCTCTTCAGAAACAGTTAGTGTGACCTTTGTTGTTATACTTTAATTTACACTCTGTGTATTATATTTTCATTTGAATTGCATTATCAAAATCTCTGATTTTCTACAGTAAGGGCACCTCCAAATGTGATGTCACATCCTCCCTCCTCCACTGTGCTGCTACTGCAGTAAGAGTACCTCCTGGTGTGATGTCACATCCTCCCCCGTGCTCTGTGCGGAACATTCTATTGCGCGGCTGGGCCGAAACGTTCAGCGGATGTGCGCAGCACTACTGAAGTAGTGCGCACGACGTCCGCTGAACGTGCCCCGCACGGAAGGGGTTAATGCTGTGCTCCTAAAGTAAGGGTAGCCCCTGATCTGATATCAGATCCTTTCCCCTTTATAGTGCTGCTCCTGCCGTAAGGACAGCGTCTGGTGTGATGTCACACCTTACCCTTCATTGTGCTGCTACTATAGTAAGACAAAGAATCACACCACGAGCTGTCCTTACTGTAATAGCATTAAGACCAATGGGGTCACCCTGTTTCCCTCGTAACCTGGGTATAAATTTACAAAGCTGCAAGTGGTTCCATTGAGTAAGCACCATGTGGTGCTTTCTTAGAACCAAACCATTCCTTCAAAATCAATTATAATTATACAAGACAATCCTAAATGTACCACACCTACAGCAAATTAGCAAACATATATTTATTACAGTTTTTTGTTTTGATTTGTTTTTTTTTTAGAAAAAAAACTTTTTACATAAAACAATTTTGCACAGTGAATAAATATGGGCTGTCAGACAAAGGAAAAAACGCTAACAATACCAAGAAAATTCAATGGGTGACTGGAGTGACAGGAAGTGGTGCTTTCCCAATGGAACCACTTGTAGCTTTGTAAATTTATACCCAGGTTCCGAATCAAATCTGGTAGCAACCCTTGTCCACCATTGGCAGGATCAATAAGCGGCTGTCCTTAGGAAATAGGTTGCCCCGGATAAATAAGTATGTATCTGGAAGACCGTCCTAGATCCATGATGTCTTAGAGTTTCTATTGAAGATTGAATAACAGAAATAGGCTCTCCTGGACAAATGACTACAGATTTGGAATACCGTCCTAGATTCTTGATGCCTTAGTTTTCTTGCTGAAGATTAGAAAAAAGAGATCTCTGGGTGTAGAGAACAAGGTGCATTATATCTGACGGGTCCTGAAGAAGGTGGCTCCGATTCTCATTGTATGCCACCGAAACGCGTTGACCAAGTCTTTTGTAAAATCCTACTGAATGTAGTAACCCTGTATTGGGCAATAGATGAAAATCAACTAAACATATTAACTTGTTCAGATAGATTGTTTTGTGATTTGAATGTGTATGAGGTATGAGTGAGTGGTTTGGCTGTGTTGGTTCTCTACGCAGGAATTAATGGATTGTAGTGTGGATAATAATTTATGTATTAGAGATCTCTGATGAAAAGATTGTATTTTTTGATAAAGTGTTATGCTGAAAATATTAATATGAAAAAAGTACTAATAAGGAAAAAAAGGAATAAAAGAAAAAAGAAAATGAGAAAGTAAAAAATGTCTTTGGTATTTGGTGTTGCCCATGTTGGAATCCTTTGATAAAATAGAGAGGTCATGAGGGAGCTTTTTCATAGTGTTGGTTGTTTCTTTCCCCTCTTCTCCATGATCTGAAAGCATTTTCGTGAGAGGGTGTCCCCTAACTACTAATACAACTTATATTTTACTCCATAAATTGGCACTGTTGGACTTGACTGTAGGTTTTTACTCCACAGTACATGATATACAGATTGTTTGTAATTGTCCTGAAGTTGAGTAAAAAGTAAGCAAGATATTGATGTAAATAGATTTTGATTATTTGTGTGTACATTTTTTAACATTAGAGGTTACACTTAGTGTTATAAAATAGTGGACACTAAGGGTGTTATATTTGGATTTTTTAGCGCGGCGGAAGTAACACTGGTGCACGGCGGAAGTAACACTGGTGCACGGTATGGCATAACTGTGACTTGTGCTTGTTTTATTGTCAGCAGGAGATACATATGGTCACTGGATGTATTGACTAGTTTGTTTGTGTCAGTATTTACAGGATTTGTCTTTCTGCAACACTGAGTACTGAGGATGGTCTTTCGGACCAACCAGGCCATTTAAGACCGAAACTTCAACAACGCACCCTTATTTTCATGAAAAAATTACTAATTAATTTCAGTATATATCCCATTTATGTGAACATTTGAATGGATGTATGTCGTTACAACGCATGCTTTTTCCACGCATGCCTTTACAACGCAGGTTTTACAACGCAAGTCGTTACAACGACTTGCATTGGGGGGCACTGGATAGTGGAATAGTTTAATTTACTATTCCAACTCCAGTCCCCGTGGATAGTAGGGAAGATTTTGGATAGTAAATTAAACTATTCCCTATCCTACAGCGCCCTCCAGCGCAAGTCGTTGTAACGACTTGCGTTGTAATACCTGCGTTGTAAAAGTACTGCGTGGAAAAAGTTTTGTTGTAAAGGATGTTTCCCCATTTGAATGGTTGATTTATTGGGATGTAAGTTGTTTTTTACACAGTTTTAAGGTAAAAAGGGGGATTACACTTCCATCAATCTCTTGATAGTCTAGAGTTGAAGGGACTGTTTGGTAGGGCCAGTGTTGGTATTAGTTGTATGTATAATCTGGCTGTACATAGAATCTAAATGTTTTAAATAATGACTTGAACATAAATGTAATGAACTGAATGTAAATGAAGTAAAAATATTTGTATTTTGGAATATGTCTGTGACTATCATTCTTAATTTTGTGATTAATCAATCGGATCACACTCGTGACTGTGAAAGTGTGGAACTAATTTGGATGTAAATAATTCCTCAAGGGATATATTTTGTATGAGATAAGTATAGCAGTGACAGGCATGTGGTATATCGGTACATCGATTTTTCCTGATAGTAGTGGTTGGTCTGCTCTTAGATCAGCATGTAGAGATGAGTTCAAGTTCAAGTTCCAAAATTTGTATAGCGCACTACTCACCCAAAGGGTCTCAAGGCGCTTGAGGGAGGGAGGTGCTTTACTTATCGAATATCCAGGTTTTTAGTTGTTTTCTGAAGGAGAGGTGGTTCTGTGTAAGGCGGAGGTGGGTGGGGAGGGAATTCCAGGTTTTGGCCGCTAAGTAGGAGAAGGATCTTCCCCCCCATGGTGGATCTGTGGATGCGCGGAATTGCGGCGAGGGCTTGGTTGGACGATCGTAGTTGGCGGGAGGGGGTGTAGAAGGAAAGTCGCGTGTTGAGGCATTCGGGTCCTAGGTCGTAGAGGACTTTGTGTGCGTGGGTGAGGAGACGGAAGGTTATTCTCTTTTTTTTTAAAGAGTTTTATATAGCGCGAACTAGACCCAAACCGAATCGGGTATCAGAGCGCTTTACATTGCACCAGTTACGTTACATGAGGACACACATTCATTTTTAGGCACGGGGAGATTAAGTGAATTGCCCAGAATCACAGGAGGTTTTGGCGTCGTTACCGAGACTCGAACCCAGATCCCCAGGTCCGAGGTCGAGCGCCCTAGCCGTTAGGCCATCTCCTCTCATCTCCTCTATTTAATATCGCAAGCTTTTTAGAGGCAGCCGTTCGTCTCCTATGACATAGGTATCCTATGATAAATGCTACATAAGCACCGATTGTATACATATGATCACTGTTTTCCTTTTTGGATGCTTTTTCCTGAAAATACCCCTAATGTGGTATTCCTTTTGTCTATATATGTGCTAATGGTTATCAGGGTTTGTATGGGCCTATGAAATGGACTTTGTAATATTGATTCTTTTTGATTTGCTCATATGTTGTAATTTGGATTTTATATATTTTTATTATGTACTGGGTTATCAGAATTTTACTTGTATGGTTTTAACTAACCGAATAAAGTGGTTTAACTGACTGACTGAATTATGTTGGTAAAAGCACAAGGTAACCTATTTTAAAACGCATTAATGTTTATTGAGCTGCTCTATTTAAAGTTACATTTTTGCAATTATAGGAAACTGGGTTTTTGATGCAGTAGCCCTCCCAATTTTTGCCTGTGCAGCTCTGACTGAAAGTGTACTGGGTTCCTGCTAACCAGGTCTCCAGTACCAGTGTTCTTTCCCTCAACGGTTCCATTGTTCCACAATTGGAACCCTTCAAGCGCCATGTAAGTGTGTAGTAAACGGTACCCATCGACCTAGCGCAGTGGGATTAAAGAGGGCCACCTAAGGTCTACAGCATGAATTGTGCCACCCTAAGGGACCTCCTCACCAGGATCATGCAAACTGCCATTGCAGCCTGCGTGTCTTGGTGCAGAGAAAAGTGAGGAGTCGACATGGCACACATCCCTGTGTGCCACGCCTGCCAAATACTGCATGTAGTATAGGCAAGTCACCCCTACAGCAAGCCTTACAGAACTAAGGCTAGATGCACTAGACCCCCCCCTCTCTGTGGGCTTACCTGCTCGAGCGGATGTGTCCCGGTGACATCTAACTCAATTTTTAGATTCCGCAAGTAAGTGCACAGGGAAGCCATAATGAGTACTTGGGATCGACACTTGTGATTAGGAGTTCCCCAGCTACAGGACTGCTTCACTGTAACCCCAGATGTTTAGCACCAAACATGCCCCCTGAGGACATACAAACTACTAGTGTGTTGACTGACTGGTCTTGGCCAGCATGCCGCAACAGACGAGTTACTGACCTCCTAAGGTGAGAGCCATCGCTCTCAGAGTTCACATCTCCTCCACACAGGAACTGCATTTCAGGGTGGGAAGCTTCAATGGCCATGCCGCCTTTGTTATGTGACCCCTCTTGTTGACAAGGAGCCAGTGGAGGTCTCTCAGGTGGCCGGAAATGTGAGCTTGCCGAGGGATGTCCAAAATGAGTCTGGCTGAGGCGTTTTGGATGCGTTGGAGATTTTTCTGTAGTTTAGCTGTGGTTCCGGCGTAAAGGGTGTTTCCGTAATCCAGTCGGCTTGTGACCAGTGCGTGGGTGACCGTCTTTCTTGTTTCGGTGGGGATCCAATGGAAGATTTTTTTGAGCATGCGTAGGATGTTGAAGCATGATGATGAGACGGCGTTGACTTGTCTGGTCATCGAGAGGGAGGAGTCCAGGATGAAGCCCAGGTTACGTGCGTGGTCTGTTGGTATGGGTGCGGTTCCCAGGGCCAGTGGCCACCATGAGTCGTCCCAAGCAGAGGGGGATGACCCTAAGATGAGGACTTCCGTTTTGTCTGAGTTAAGTTTAAGACGGCTGTTCTTCATCCACTCGGCTACTTCTTTCATTCCTTCCTGTAAATTGGTTTTGGCGGTGTTTGGATCTTTGGTGAGGGAGAGGATCAGCTGGGTGTCGTCTGCGTAAGAGATGATATTGAGGTTGTGTTGGCGTGCGATGGATGCGAGGGGACTCATGTATACGTTGAAGAGGGTGGGACTGAGTGATGATCCTTGTGGTACGCCGCAGATGACTTTGGTGGCCTCGGATTTAAAAGGGGGGAGGCGGACTCTCTGGGTTCTTCCGGCGAGGAATGAGATGATCCAGTCCAATGCTTTTCCTTGTATTCCGACGTTGCTGAGGCGTTGTATGAGGGTGCTATGACAGACTGTGTCGAAGGCTGCGGATAGGTCAAGTAGGATGAGGGCGACTGTTTCTCCGTTGTCCAGTAGTGTTCGGATGTCGTTTGTTGCTGCGATGAGGGCGGTTTCGGTGCAGTGTTTGGCTCGGAAGCCGGACTGTGAAGGGTCGAGGGATTTGTTGGATTCGAGGAAGGCGGTGAGCTAACTATTGACGGCTTTCTCAATGACTTTGACGGGGAATGGGAGGAGTGAGATGGGGCGGTAGTTCTTAAGTTCGGTGGGTGATGACGAGCAATTCCTCGTGTATCCTGTAAATCAGGAAAGAGAAAGAAATATCAGTCTAGTGGCTGAAATGCACAATGTGAAACAAGAAAACCTGGACTCAATCCCAGCTTCACCTGTAAAACACATTGCCTGATCCTGGGCACATATTTTATTTTGCCTACTTTTCTACATTATTACATATGCGAGGACCTTGAAATATGTGAGTTCAGGATATTGTCCGTACAAAAAGCCCTTATATGTATTAGGTTGTAATTTTTCTCCATATTTAAGAAGAATTTTAATCACATACAGGGTGCACATGACAACTAACTTGTTAGTTCATTCGTCTGGTAGAACTATAAACGATTCACAATTAAATTCACAATTATCCGGTCATTCGCAATAACACAAAATCACCCTTTGCAAGAGCACGCAGTTCTGTTCCTTTTGTGAAGCGCTCTGAGACCTTCGGGTAAAGTCCGCGCTATATAAAAACGCATAAATAAAATAAATAAGCCCTTTAGAGCAGAAACGTAGCTGTCTTTGCTTCATTAAAAGTGATTTTAAACTTGCATTCTCACGCTCAGTCGCAGGGCTCGGATAGATTTCTTCTCCTTCGTGTTGCAACTTCTGAAACCTGCTGCCTTGAACATTTTGAATGCGATTCAAACCGACGAGCGTGAAGGCCGAGACCCATGGCACAGAGATGGTTTGTTTCACTGCATCCCTCGTGCGCCTCCGGCGTAAACAATGAGGTCATCGGACACCGAGTCCTGCCTGGTCTGCTGGAAAAAACACTGCATTCCGGCGAGAAATCCTTGTTTTATTTTCAAGGTGCCGCTGAGATTTCACAGCTGTCTGGGAAAGAAAGGCTGGTCAGCAGTGCTTAATTTGTAAAGCAATAAGGGCCGGGGCTCCCCTCAGGAGGCCGCTGCAGCTTGCACCACATATTGCTCCTTCCTGCTTTACTAATGATAGTAACACAACTATTAACCATCACACTCCTGAAAGTGTGATATTTCGGACTATTCCAGGCCCCCAAAGCTGTAAAAATGGCTTGGACAGCGATAATAGTTATTTTTTATGTATATTGAATTAATAATTGACTGTTGTTATGGTCATCTCTAAATTGGTCACACAGCACCACCTTGTGGCAGACTGTCACAAGGGCCAATGTTGACATTTAAGTTCCAGTGCCCACCTGTTCAAATTATGCACTGCTTGCCCGACTCTGTTGTGCACAGAGGGGCTCTTCTTGCAGCCACTGTTCTTTACTGGAATGCAGTGCTGTCTTGTCTGAATTATTGTCTATAGGTTTATTTTAAGTCCTCATCTTCCAGCGCGCTTCCAGCAAGGACAATATTCCGGAAGAGTCTCTCTGTTTGCAGGATCTGGAACCTAGCGCTCTCATGGCCTCTGGTGCATGTTTTATCTTACTCAGAAAACGTGAACATGCGAAAATAACTTTTTGGGGGGATTGCACATTGTAGGTTTCGCTTTGTTCAATCCTCAGAAGCTGGGGCTTCAAACAGCGGAGCCCTGTCAGGGCTACAACATATTTCATGGAATTATGAGATCTGATGTGTGACAGAGGACGGGCTTAGCTCCTAGAAGCAGTACAATACTTTACAAAGAACATGGGTACAAATGCAGGGCCCTTTAAAGATGAGGTGCAGAACTTATATTGGGGTCTGGCTGAAATCACACAGTGATCTAAAGGTAATAGGAACACGTACGCGGCCTGCCCCACAACTACTGAAGTTTCCCATATTTACAATTTGAGGCAACGCGAGAAAACGTGGTTCACTCCAAATCACCCAACTCTGATCAACTCCTAAAGCACATTCAATACAGGTGAATCATCATAGCAGCTCTTGTTCTACTCCACTTGAGGCCCCGTAGCAGTGCTCGCTACAGGTGAATCCTCATAGCAGCTCCTGTTCTACTCTACCTGAGGCCCCATAGCAGCGCTTAGTACCGGGGATTTCTCGTAGTAGTACTTGCTCTACTCCGCTTGAAGTCCCATAGCAGCTCTTGCTATAGGAGAATTCTCATAGCAGCTCTTGTTCTAATCTATCTGAGGTCCCATAGCAGTGCTTGCTCTGTGTGAAGGAACCTGTACTCCAGATGTGGTTTCCGGCACTGGACACAATACTCCAGATGCGGTTTCAAGAACTGGACCCAATACTCCAGATGCGGTTTCAAGAACTGGACCCAATACTCCAGATGCGGTTTCAAGAACTGGACCCAATACTCCAGATGTGGTTTCCGGCACTGGACACAATACTCCAGATGTGGTTTCCGGCACTGGACACAATACTCCAGATGTGGTTTCAAGAACTGGACCCAATACTCCAGATGCGGTTTCAAGAACTGGACCCAATACTCCAGATGTGGTTTCCGGCACTGGACACAATACTCCAGATGTGGTTTCAAGAACTAGACCCAATACTCCAGATGTGGTTTCAAGAACTGGACCCAATACTCCAGATGCGGTTTCAAGAACTGGACCCAATACTCCAGATGTGGTTTCCGGCACTGGACACAATACTCCAGATGTGGTTTCAAGAACTGGACCCAATACTCCAGATGCGGTTTCGAGAACTGGACCCAATACTCCAGATGTGGTTTCCGGCACTGGACACAATACTCCAGATGTGGTTTCCAGAACTGGACACAATACTCCAGATGTGGTTTCCAGAACTGGACACAATACTCCAGATGTGGTTTCCGGCACTGGACCCTATACTCCAGATGTGGTTTCCGGCACTGGACCCTATACTCCAGATGTGGTTTCCGGCACTGGACCCTATACTCCAGATGTGGTTTCCAGAACTGGACACAATACTCCAGATGTGGTTTCCAGAACTAGACACAATACTCCAGAAGTGGTTTCCAGAACTGGACCCAATACTCCAGATGTGGTTTCCGGCACTGGACCTTATACTCCAGATGTGGTTTCCGGCACTGGACACAATACTCCAGATGTGGTTTCCAGAACTGGACCCAATACTCCAGATGCGGTTTCAAGAACTGGACCCAATACTCCAGATGTGGTTTCCAGAACTAGACACAATACTCCAGATGTGGTTTCCAGAACTGGACACAATACTCCAGAAGTGGTTTTCGGAACTGGACCCTATACTCCAGATGTGGTTTCCGGCACTGGACCCTATACTCCAGATGTGGTTTCCGGCACTGGACACAATACTCCAGATGTGGTTTCCAGAACTGGACACAATACTCCAGATGTGGTTTCCAGAACTGGACACAATACTCCAGATGTGGTTTCCAGAACTGGACACAATACTCCAGGTGTGGTTTCCGGAACTGGACACAATACTCCAGATGCGTTTTCTGGTTCCAGACCGCATATTATAGATAAAGTTCTATAGGCCAGGCCTTCGGAACAAATGTACAGCATTAGACACTGCCGCTGTGGCCTGCACATGTCAGCCCAGTATTCGTCAATCGATCTCCAGGCCTGGACACAGCACCGCGGTCCAGGCCTCCGGTCTAAGCACAGAACCGCGGACCAGGCCCACCGATGAACACACCTCCCTCCTCCAGACCTCAGCCGGGTGCACATACCCCCCATACTGCTGCCCCCCCACCCTCATGCACCCACCCTTTGTTGGAACTTGCACATAATGTAACCACTGGGCTGAGATGGCTGACATAACCCCTGTGCTGTAATACCTGTGTAATCACCTGGGAGGGGCGCTGCCGCAGAAATTCCCGCCCAGAACATCACCCTAATCCCAGGAAAGTGATAATTGCTTTTTAAATGGAACGTTTCAGTAATTTCCTCATTACTGTGCGCACGTGCATAATACCTCGGATAATAGTTTAAGAAGACAACGCGCTCTGGTGTCAGAGGTGGCAGGCATGCCTAAGGGAAACGGTAACAGTACAGGAGTACGTACAGCGACACAGCGCAGAGACGCGCGCGCGACGAACCGCACAACGTAGGTCTGTAGGGTCCTTTGAACCCTACACAGAACCTGTAGGGTCTGTGTCTAAACACTCAGTTGTTTGTAATTTGACTAGGAACTGGAACCCTGCTCACATCACCCCCCCCCCTTGAAATACCACCCATGTCCACCCCAGACCGCCTCCTCTGCCCCCTCCCCATGGAACCAATCCTTATCCTTGGGTCCGTCACACCACCTACTGGATCGTCTGCCCCTTCACCACACAAACCACCTAACCCTTGGCTCTTACCTCTATGTATGTATTTACTTAGGTTTTTTGTACGGCCCTCTGTTGTTAATACAACAGATTTATGTCACTATACTGGGAGTCTTGAGTCAAACCGCGTCAATCACTACAATTCAGGGCTACAGAGCAAACTATATCCAGGGCCACTGGAAATGTGCGATTCGTGTTTTCCGCATAATAACAGATTTGCCACATTTGCCCCATAATCCATGATCTACTGTATAATCTGAGGTAGAAACATTTGTGTTTTTTAAATCTCCAAATAGATTAAAATCCACTAAAAACACAGTCCGAGGCTGCCTTGAGATGGAAGCCCCTCCTCAAAGGTTGGTTGGTCACCTGTCTGCTGCTTATTTCTGTATTTGGGTATCAACGTTGTACTAAATGAGGTGAAACATTGTCCCGGATAGTGCTAACATATGTAGAAAATCCAAAATAATGAGATAATACTAACATAACATGTGGCAGATTAAGCCACAAAGTTTGCCTTTTTCTGCTGCATCATTTAGTCAGTCTTGCCACTTAATCTGGCCCTCCCCTGCCGTATAATTCCAGTGGCCCGGACTATAACCCGTCTTCTCGCCTTGAAGTTGCTGCAACTTCAATAGATTCCCTTGGACTCTCAGAAGCCAGGAGAAGGTTAATGTGGTTTTGGTCGTATGGATCCATAGTCAGAAGGTCTCCTCTAATGTTGGTTAATGTGGTTTTCGTTGTGCGGATTTACAGCCAGGAGAAGGTCTCCTCTGATGTTGGTTAATATGGTTTTCGTCGTATGGATTTACAGCCAGGAGAAGTTCTCCTCTGATATTGGTTAATGTGGTTTTCGTCGTATGGATCGACAGCCAGGAGAAGGTCTCCTCTGATGTTGGTTAATGTGGTTTCGATCGTATGAATTTACAGCCAGGAGAAGTTCTCCTCTGATGTTGGTTAATGTGGTTTTCGTCGTATGGATTTACAGCCAGGAGAAGGTCTCTTCTGATGTTGGTTAATATGGTTTTCTTCGTATGGATCTACAGCCAGGAGAAGGTCGCCTCTGAAGTTGGTTAATATGGTTTTCGTCGTATGGATCTACAGCTTGGAGAAGGTCTCCTCTGATGTTGGTTATTGTGGTTTTCGTCGTATGGATCTACAGCCAGGAGAAGGTCGCCTCTGAAGTTGGTTGATATGGTTTTCGTCATATGGATCTACAGCCAGGAGAAGGTCTCCTCTGATGTTGGTTAACGTGGTTTTCCTCGAATGGATCTACAGCCAGGAGAAGGTCTCCTCTGATGTTGGTTAATGTGGTTTTTGTCGTATGGATCTACAGCCAGGAGAAGGTCGCCTCTGAAGTTGGTTAATGTGTTTTGTCGTATGGATCTACAGCCAGGAGAAGGTCTCCTCTGAAGTAGGTTAATATGGTTTTTGTCATATGGATCTACAGCCAGGAGAAGGTCTCCTCTGATGTTGGTTAATGTGTTTTTTGTCGTATGGATCTACAGCCAGGAGAAGGTCGCCTCTGATATTGGTTAATGTGGTTTTTGTCGTATTGATCTACAGCCAGGAGAAGATCTCCTCTGATGTTGGTTAATGTGGTTTTCGTTGTATGGATCTACAGCCAGGAGAAGGTCTTCTCTGATGTTGGTTAATATGGTTTTCGTCATATGGATCTACAGCCAGGAGAAGGTCGCCTCTGAAGTTGGTTAATGTGGGTTTTGTCGTATGGATCGACAGCCAGGAGATGGTCTCCTCTGTTGTTGGTTAATGTGGTTTTCGTCGTATGGATCGACAGCCAGGAGATGGTCTCCTCTGTTGCTGGTCATTGTGGTTTTCGTCGTAAGGATCTACAGCCAGAAGAAGGTCTTCCCTGATGTTGGCTTCTGTACTTTTAGGACCTGAATCCTGATTGAATTGATTGGAAGTCGGAGTACCTTCGGTTGTTCTTTGAGCTCCAGAGGTTGCCTTCTCTTTCAGTGATTTTACTGTATTGGCGAAGATTTAAAGTTGGCTTGCAGTTGGCCGAGACTTCATGGTCAACCAACTTAATCAGGAGTGGGATGGATACACCTTTATTCAAGAGGTCAGGACACCGTCCTGCTCTCCAGGGGTGCATTGACGAGGTCTGCGATACGAAAAGCGAGCATCCGTGTGTTTTTGGGAGTGTTACAACAACCAATTCAATCTCCTTTCCTCCCTCCTCAAGCTGTGAGCCCCGCTCCAACATTTAGGCCTCTGATGTGGTCTTTTGTCTTTGAGAAGCGGTGACTCCGACTGGCGTCCAGGGTCCACTATGATAAGGGGTTTCTCAACCCTCCTTTGATCTGTTTCTGTGTGTTGTCCTCTCCACACAGTGCCCTCTGTGCTTCATTCACTCTATTGATTTGTCTGACCCAGATGTCTTTAGACTATAGCTGGCTGTGTGTGCATGAGACATGTGACTGGACCCATGGATGGAGGGTGATCGGTGAAGCCTCTGACAGCATCCGGGGTGGAACCGCGAGACGGTCTCCTTCAGGAGTGGGTGAGCCATCCCCTGGTCTACCCTGCCTCTTTAAGTTGACCTTGCCGTAGGCTAAAATAGGGATACGCAGAAAAGTAACTGCTATTATGATTATTGATGACGATTTGGTTTTTAGATTAGGATAGGAATAACTTGTATTAGAGTTACGTTAAGGTTAGCCATCTGACATCTGTACTTATCAATGTAATCCACGTCATGCAATGTGTTCTGCATATTTTTTGTAAATATTGTATATATTTAATTTTGTTTACGTTTTTTATGTTAATACATACGGCCGGGGGGTTTTCACGACCCCCTCATCCAAAACTCTTCTCATGTTATTATCTGGGTCTTGATAAGGGAGGAGGGGGTATAGCTAGTACCTGGCCATATTAACTCACCCCATGGAGTAGACTTCGTTAAGCACGTGTCATCTTTGCATCTGTGATTTGTTAATACGTGCAGTGGATGTTTCTATGCCCTTTAAATCTTTAGGTGCCCGCCACTACACCTTCCCCCCTCCCTCCAGCCACAAAGCAGTCAATTACATTTTTTGTTTTTTTTTGCATATTTTATATAGCGCAAACTCGACCCGAAGGTATTGGAGCGCTTTACATTGTTAAATCTAAGGTCAAGGGACAATCGATATTTGCCCGGCGGTATCGCCTCTTTAACCCACGAATTATTAATGAATGAAGAGGCAGGCGCTGGAGACGGGAAGGCAGGAAACAAGGTTTATTCTCTCCGGAGGAGAACACATCAGTTCAAACAGCAGGTATCGTTCTGAGGTGCTCTAACCGCATCTCTGAGGCCTGGCCTCTTATACACAGCTTTATTGCTTTATTACATATAACATATTCATGGCAATGCTTTGATGTACGGAAAGACATTCTCGGAATCCCCGCTCCAAGCCCGTTCCCACACACATATACAGCAGAAGTCCCCACCCCGGTCACGACAGGTGATGATTATCGCGCAGCTGGACATTCCGCCGGTTCACGGAATGTGGGGGTTTGATCGGATCTCATAGGGTGGGAGCATTGATCAACTCGAGGGTCCTTTGATGAGGGAAGCTTTCTACTGTACGGTGAGGGGCAATAAACAGTATCGGCAGAGCTAGGTGTCGGCCTGGGAACGAGGAAGACAAACGGGCACACAGGAAAAGGGGTTTTGTATCAAAAAAAGGCCTGGGACCATAAAAGGAAGGAAGGGAGGTGTCGCGCTGGGGACAGGATGGGGTTCTGAGGCAGAGCTGCGCTGAAGAGGGGTTTATGACCCAAGGCATGTGCGAGCGGGGGTTGTCAGAGTGCGGGCTTTGTGAGGGAGGAGGGCTATGCCGGGGGCCAGTGGCATGCAAAAAGGGTTGTTCTGATCGAGGCACCTAAAATGGCGGGTGCGCACGACAAAAAAGTGTGGCATCAGGGGAAAAGGCAAGATGGCGCAGATAATGTTTACCAGACCGTACTAATTTTCCACAGTCCTCCCTTTAACATATCCAAGACATCTTGCTGGCCTATTTCCAATTCATGTCGACTGTGGTGGTCATAGGAAAAGAAGTAGGTACCCAGGTAAAGGAGTTATAAACATTACATTTTAAAATCTTTCATCTTAGGAGGCGGGTCTATCGATAAAACTCGTTTGCAGGAAAGTCATAGTAATGCAATAACAGACAAAAAATGATTCTGTAGTGAGAGCATTGAGTACATTTCATAGCTACTTATAGTCGTTTGGAATGTAAATTGATAGGTCATTACATATGTGAGTTCTGTTCATGTTTGGTTGGGGCATAATTAATACAATGGTGGCTGGGAGAGAAATGAGACGTAGCAAAAACGATGATTGAGGGTGTCAATGTTCGAAGTTAATGAGTTCTCAGCATTCTTTGTCGTCTTTTGTTGGCGCTGTGGAGCACCGGCGGTGGAGCTAAGGGTCCAGCTCTATTCTAGGTCCCGCGTTGCAGGGCACGACCTTTTCCTCGCGTTTCTGGTCAAAAAGGTCCTTTTCGCCCTGTGTCCTTTGAGTTGATTGTCAAAAAGGTTCAGATGGAAGAAATGTGCGTGTGAGCAGTCCTTTAGGGTAGGTCGGAGAAAAAGGGGGATGGAGCAGGGCCAGATCGGGAACAGACTAGGGGGACGGAAAATTTCAGGTAGGCGGGCTCATGACCGAGTTTAGAGAGCGGGGACTTTTCGGCACACATTGAACATCGAGCAGGGGCATCGGGTCAGCCCTTTCCTCTTATTTTGTCGAAAACAGTGCCTCGTCCTGCAGCTCCTTACTGTCGCGGTCTCGCCTTGGCCAATGTCGCAGATGTTCCATAGTCTGTAGTCAGGCCACGTGCTCCCACATCCGGTCCTTCTTTCTTCCGACAGTCGTACCCTTAAATGAGTTTGAAAAGACAGTCTTTAGAGAATTGGCAGAGGAAGGTAATCACATAAGTCTATTTCTCTCCCAGCTCCAGGTAAATGAGAATACAATGGTGTTTTCTGCCCGGTCATAGTACGAGATCTGGTATCTTTTATTGTATTACAGTTACGTCAGTTCTTCTGACGGAGACCCACCTTCCTAGTACCAGCCTTACAAAGCTATACCGTTCTCCTGGGCTTTATATCGAAAAAGCGCAATGTGCTATCACCATGGTCTGATAGGTATCTTTCTGAGAGATGAACATAGGCTAAACATTTTTCATTCTATCAATGCATCCTGCCTTTCAGCTAAACATTTTACTTTCAACAGGGTTCATTGCAACGATTTCTTCACTTCGGTCTAATCTTAATTTTGCAAACATCGTTCTAGTTTCTACATGGCCTCTTACAACCTGACTACTTAATTAAAAAAACGGGGTTTTATGGAAAACAACTAGGGACATAGAAAACTGTGGTAAGGGCGTAAATCGACCCATCTCTTACAACCGGGGGTGAGGGACAGTTTTATAACTCTCGTCTGGGGCAGCTTATACGAAACAGGGGGCGTTCCGGGAACATGAGGATGTTTCGATCACCTTTACTGTTTGGGTATTGCGACAATTCGGGACGGGGAAAGTCGCGTTATCTGAGGCATCTTTTTATAACACAGGAGCCGCTGACATGTAGTTCCCTTATTTCGGGTCAGATTAGGGAACCTCAGTCATCTTACCTGTCCTTTCCCTAATGGCCAAATCTCGGTTTCATCAAAATTTTTTTTTTAGCAGAAAGGAGAGGTAGTGACACGGCGTCAGGGTGATTTTTATTTAGGATAAATTTCGAGCAAATACTTGTGGTATTTGGGGCCAATTGGTGGTGCACTAGGGGTGGCGGTTTGCCAATTTAGGTGCTAGTCGTTCGGAAG